>NC_058382.1:52476305-52847138 GCF_018350175.1 Felis catus | reverse complement strand
ATCGAGGGCCAGAAAAGTGAAATGCACTTGGCTGACAATCTGCTAGTAACTACAGGTGTTCAGATCCACACCACTGTCCCTCAGACCCAAAAGCCCATGCTCCATCCATTGATGCAGGCTGGCCCCTTCCCCAGGCAAACCAGCTGGGCAACCCCCAGCTAAGCCACTTCCTATAATCAGAAAGAAATCCCCGATACAACCCAGGATGGTGTGGAGCATGGCCTACGAGTGTATCCAGGGTGGCTTCCTGGAGGCAGCAGCTCCTGAGCTAAGTTTGCAAAGACCGGCAGAGGTGAGTCAGACGACGAACAGGGGACGGGGCATTTCAGGCAGAGAGAACAGCACCGACAAAGGGCCAGAGAAGGGGGGAGAATAGCTGGAACTAAGACCCCTGGCTCCCCTGGTTCTTATCAAGCATCTCCCCAATTGCAGGCACTCTTCTCAGGAAGACGGCGCATGGGACAGTGGCACTTTGTGACATGTTTAGTCGAGGGGCCTACGTGAGGATGCCCAAACCAATGCCAGTTCCAGCATCTGGCAACAAGGAAAGTGGACACCTTGATCGTGGGCACAGCCTTGAGCAGGGGGATCGTGCCCGAGGCCCACCCCTCTCCGACCTGCCTCTAATGCGGGCAAGTGTATCTCTTCTAGTCCTACGTGGCCACACCCAGGAGGAAGTCACCCCTCTGGTTCCTGGGCTTGGCTACCCTGTGGCTTCCTGTGGGGCCAGTGGGCTTCTTTTACGCCTCCTCTCAGCTGGTCCTCAGTGAATCTCCCTTCCCTGTGAGGCGAACTGGCTTCTGCGGGCAGGAGATGGGGAAACTTGAGGGTCCAGGGAGGTTCATGGCTTGGCCACGAAGACAGAGCGGTGCCTGCAAAGCCACATTTGAAACCTGCAACCCAGGAGCAAAAGTACCTCACGGTAACCAGAGTCCGAAATGGTTAACGCGAGTGTCCCCTGGAGAAGGAAATCAAGCTGCCAGAATTTTAAGTTTTATGTTGTTGATGTTTTTAATGCAGTGTGTCTAGTTCAGTTTCTCCATGTTAAAATCAAGACTCCCAACAGAGAGGTGAAACACCAATCCTACTAATATAAGCCATTAACAATCCCTTTTGCAGCAAGCATTAGGTTTGAAAAACAATCATACTAGAAGCAGCTCAAAAGCAGGACGTGGACATGAGATGCATATTGGTAAATTCTCTCCACAGGTTGGATGTCTTTTCTTCTAAATCTTTTTTTTTATATATAATTCTTTTTTTACATTTATTTATTTTTGAGAAAGAGAGCGAGCGGGGGAGGCGCAGAGGGAGAAGGAGACACAGAATCTGAAGCATGTTCCAGGCTCTGAGCTGTCAGCACAGAGCCCGATGCGGGGCTCGAACCCACGAACTGTGAGATCATGACCTGAGCGGAAGTCGGACGCTCAACTGACTGAGCCACCCAGGCGCCCCTCTAAATCTTTTTTTAATGTGTATTTTTGAGAGACAGAGAGAGACAGAGCTCAAGCAGGGGAGGGGCAGAGAGACAGGGAGGCACAGAATCCGAAGGAGGCTCCAGGCACTGAGCATCAACACAGAGCCCGACGTGGGGCTTGAACTTGCGAACTGGGAGATCATGACCTGAGCTGAAGTCAGACGCTCAACCAACTGAGCCACCCAGGCAGACATCTTTTTAAAACACTTATTTTTTTGGCCTCAGTGTTATCAACACTTCAGAAAACCCTGATAATAGAAAATATTTTTAAAAAATCATAATTAGGCCACCTTGAGACCAGTAACACCTCTGTAAATTTCCCATCTTTTTTTTTTTTTTTCTGTATGTGTAGGCTAACACATGTCTTAGTCATTTTTTTCTGTAATTAAAATCTTAAGATTCTCCTTCCTTCATTTTTTCCACCTAATATAAAATCATGAGCATCTCTCTCCTCTTTCATTTTAAGGTGTATCTGCACTTTGAAATGTCTTTTTATGTATGTTATCTTCAGGAGACAATCAATGGCATGTTTATGGGAACAGCCCCACAGACCAGTGAAGACAAATATTTACAAAGGGCCAACAGGGTGCTAAGTGACAAATAAAATAAAATGAAGAGCAGGTGGCACATCACCCTGCCCAGAGGCTCACTGGGGGGACCGATCCTTCTGAAGTGGATTCTGCTCTCTTGCAACCACGAATCTGAATTTATTGTTGAGGAGGGAAGCTGAGGGAATGCTAACGAGGGCCTGCACAGGGGAACTGGCAGAGACTGAAGCCCCGTCACCATCACACGTTAATTAGCTTTTTCTCGTTATGGAGGGGAGAAACCACGCTAGAAAAGAAATGCGAGTCCCCCTGCTTTTCTCGAATGGAGAGCCTGTCCTTTTCGCTGCAGCTGGCATTTCTGTTGGCACAGTCAGCCGCCCAGAGGGCAGACAGAAGCCAGGCAGAATCCTGATCTCTGGCAGAAAGACCTTGAGGATGAAATGACCTTGGGGATACAAAAGGTCCTAGATGACCTTGAAGGGCTAAAGCAACTCATCGTGACCAGAAATGCAAACCTGACCAGAATGCAACCTCTCTAAGCACTTTTTTTTTTTTTTTTAACTGTACTGGGATGGTGGGGCCTTTTTAATAAGCTTTCACTAGAAAGTCAGGCAGGAGGAGATGGGGAAGCTTTGGCAAGGTATCCATCCTGCCTCAGCTGCTGGGAGGCAGCAAGGCAAGGTTTCCACGGCGGGGACCTTGTCAACACACAGATTTGAACTTGGTCTCTGCCACTGATGAGCAGTTGGGCAGGTGACGGCTGCTGGGACCCCGTCTCGTACACCAACACCCATTCCCCAGGCTCGTCAGGCTTTCCGTAAAGAACTCCTGGTCCAGGACCCGGCATACAGCGCTTGCAGCGAGGACCTCCCCCCCTCCAATCACTTGGCCCTGAAGAGGTTCATCCTCCTTCTCCACGCCAGACTTGCAAATCGTAATGTACAGAATTATTGAAAACACTGTGCCATACACCTGTAAGTAACATATGTCAACTATACTGAAACAACAACAACAGAACAACAGTCTGGCGTCACCCAGGCCCTGGCACTTGCCAGGCAAGGATGGGAAAGGGATGTCCCCCTGGAGCGGAGAGTAGGACCAGAGAAAGAGCTAGACATGACAAAGCAGAGATGGTTGTTGCTTTTCGGACCGTCCTGACTTTCCAGCCAGCCCTGTGCCCCTCTCTGCTCCTCGAGTGTTGTGATAAACTGAAAATCACTGATGGAAAGCCCTAGGCCCTGCCCTGAGTCTACAAGGGGAGCCCCGCATCCGCAACAGGGTGCCAGAAAAGGAGTAACAGAAAATACCGCTAACACAGGGGCTATGATGCACCAGTCTCCATGCTCATGTTCCTTTTGCGTGGCTGAACGGAGCTAAGACAACAAATTGAGGAAAAGTGATTTCAAAACCACTCACTGCCCATGTGGAACAATTCCTTGGGCCCCTCCATTGGACCTGAACCTCTCTTCTTGTGCCTGGTGTCTGACACCAACATCTTCAAGGTCCCCTCTTCTGGGACGAGATAAGCGCATAGCCCAGGGCAGGCGGTTTGCAGCACTCAGGCCCAGTCTTTCTACTCCTCCGCCCAAGGCAGCCATTGCTAATCAATCCCAGCACTCTTTCCGTCAAATGTAGATACAAGTCCCAGGACTCTCCCCAGATAGAGCCCTAAGGAGGCACTGCCAATGTAATGAGGGGGTAAGCTGCTCCTAGAGGGACAGATCAAGGAGTATCACTTGTCCTTCTTTCCCCATTAAACCAAAGTCTCCAATAATTCAGACAGAGGGAGGCCCTGCCTCTGATACTTCCGTAGTCACTGCTCGGAGCGAGGTGCACCAGAGCAAGGCTTGTCAAAAGCCTAGCACGTCATTAATAATGCAGAAAACCCAGACATTTATACGGAGATCAATTGGCAATAATTCTGTGGGACAAGACTCGGACTTAAATTGCAAAGTTGAACACGAAGGGCATTGTCTCATTAATGCAGGAGGAGTGATGATTTGGGGGTTTTCAGGAAAAAGAGGTGCCATCTGAGGGGCACCGCCTGGTGGGAGTCTGGGTAAAGAGTGAGCACTGTGATGTGGTCGTCAAGGTGGGGGGACAGCTGTAGGGGATGAGGTATTTCCACCGGAGGAGGGAGACACTTGAGCCGAGAAAACACACAATTTCTAAATCCAAGGAATCTTCTAGAGCGAAGGATAGCCGGGAGCTGGCAAAAGGGAACCGGAAAGTGGGAAGACAGGAAACAAAAAAGCAAGGAACAGTCTCCATGGTGAGAAGCAGCCCTTCATGACTGTGGGACATGCTCCAAAAGTCAGCAGGAGGAGACAGATTCGTACCCACGTATCTCCCCAAGCAAAAAGCTAAGGGACACTGGTGGGAATGTATGCTTGACCTTCAGGCTCCGGGCACAATCCGGGGAGACTTCCTTCAGAAGCCATGACCTCTTGCCCCCAGACCCTCCTTCACTCCCAAACGTAAGGTATTTAAGGAATAGCCTGGTGCATATCCTCCGTTTATGGATGAATCACAAACCAAGAGACCTGTCCCCAGTCCCTCTCCTCGGCTCACCTCTCTTGGTCACCTTCCACTAGGGTCAGCCTTTTGACTCTGGTGACAGATTCTGAAGAGTCTGGAATTCTCCTGGGTCTCCCCACTACTGGAAACCAAAGGAAGGGCTAAGAAGAAACTGGGATTTTAGCCATATAGCCAGGGCCAATGATTCTAGAAAGGTAAACTGCTTTTGGTTTTGAAGATGTACTATGCCCCTAGTTAGTATTACTTAGGGAAATTCAAGTTGCATATGCAAAAATGGAAATATTGGTGTTGGGATGGGAGAATTACAGGTTTTTTTAAATTAATTTATTTGTTTTATTTTCTTGGATATTAGAGTAAATGTTTAACGCAGAAAATGTTGGCTAGTTAAAATAATCAGCAATACAATGAACCACCGATGAGTTATAGGTGATTTTCCTTCCAATTACATTCTTGTCTTTTCGATCTTTCAATGTGCCCACTAGCGGCCTATTTACAAAGTATATTTAATGCTATAGTTCCATTATCTTTTATCTTTAAAATAATAATTTAAAAGACCATGCTGAGCCTAATAGACTGCCCAGGAAAATGGAAGGTATGTGTTTAGTGATACAATGAATAATTCCTTCATGTAATTTATGGCATGCCAGGAAGTGAGTGCTTTGAGTACCGCAGGTATGCTCTCATAGAGAAGCATTTTTGTTTTTAAATAATTAAATGTCTTTTTTTTTTAAAGGAAATGACACAAAATCATTCAATATGGTTGATATTGAAAAGATAAACGCCTTTGGGAAAATCCCGGAAAGGATACTCATCCCACACCAGAAAAAAGTCTCAGGGAACGAAGCCCAGGGCACCGGGGAAAAGTCAGTCTGACGATCATTCGGTGAAGTCGGGGGACAGAATATTAAAGACAGCAGCATGTCTGAGCGGAGCCCAAAGAACATGGGGCTGCTGAAGAAAAATGAGGGTGCTAGTGCACGCCTCGGAGCAAATGGCTTTTGCATTCTGATAGTTTGCATACAATTTCATTATTTATGTAATCCTATCAAAACATATAGAATGCCCAAATGGATGTCAGAAAAATTATTGTCATTACTAATAATGGTGCTTTTCATTTATACAGAGTGCCTTTTTCTGAGACAGTGAAATATTTTTACATTGGGCATGAGGCTTTTTAGGAGAATTAATGCTTAAAATATCCCTTTAGTGTGGTGTGCGGGAAGTATTATAGATGGGAGAGAAGAAAAGATTAATATCAGAAAACGTCAAGAGTGCATAATAAAAGGCATTCCATTCAGGCCCATACCCCATTACCACTAGCCCATGCCGACCACGGGGGCTTGGCCACAGTCTTGACGTGGCAGCTGGGTCTCCCAACCTTGTCTGCCTTCTCCAGGACGGAATCAGAGGTCGCCTGAATAGCCCCTTGGCTGGGCCTGTCGATGCCACCGAGTTCCTGTGTCCCTGTGAACCAGGCCAGCTACAAGTGCCTGACAGTCGAAAAGACAACCCTCCATCTCAAGGTTTAAAAGGTAAAAATCGGGGTGCCTGAGTGGCTCAGTCGAGTTAAGCGTCCGACTTCGGCTCATGTCATGATATCACGGTACATGAGTTCGAGCCCCGCATCGGGCTCTGTGCTGACAGCTCAGAGCCTGGAGCCTGCTTCGGATCCCGTGTCTCCCTCTCTCTCTGCCCCTCCCCCCGCTTGCGCTGTGTCCCTGTCTCTCAAAAATGAATAAACAGTAAGAAAAATAAAAATAAAATGAAGATAAAAGGTAAAACTCTGAACCTGGGTGAACGTGGAGGACGTTACGCTAAGTGAAATAAGCCAGTCACAAAAGGTCAAATATGATAGGATTCCACTTACAGGCGGTACCTAGAATAGTCAAATTCACAGTGACAGAAAGGAGAATGGCAGTTGGCGGGGGCTGCGGAGAGAGAGAAGGGAAGACTTCGTGTTTACGATGGACAGAGAGTTTCAGGTGGGGAAGATTAAACGATCTGTCCCGGAGACAGATGGGGGTGACGGTCGCACAACAACGTGCGTGGACTTTATGCCTGTTCAACAGACACTTGAAAGTGGTTAAGATAGCAAACCATAAGAGACTCTTTTTTTTTTTTTAACGTTTTTTTTTTTTTAATTTATTTTTGGGACAGAGAGAGACAGAGCATGAACGGGGGAGGGGCAGAGAGAGAGGGAGACACAGAATCGGAAACAGGCTCCAGGCTCCGAGCCATCAGCCCAGAGCCTGACGCGGGGCTCGAACTCACGGACCGCGAGATCGTGACCTGGCTGAAGTCGGACGCTTAACCGACTGCGCCACCCAGGCGCCCCAATAAGAGACTCTTAAAGAACAAACTGAGGGTTGCGGGAAGGAGGTGGGGGGACTGGCTACATGGGTGATGGGCAGTGAGGAGGGCACTTGCTGGGATGAGCCCTGGGTGTCGTATGTAAGTGATGGATCACTGGGTTCTACTCCCGAAACCAATACTACATTGTGTGTTAACTCCAATGTAAATAAATGCATTTTTTAAAGAAAAAAAAAAGTGGCGAAGGTGGTAAATTTTGTTATGGAGGTTTTATCACAGTTAAAAAAAACAAAAACAAGAGGTCAGTCTCATTTATGTCCAGGTAAAGCGAGTCTAGCGCTCAAATCCAGAGGGTGTTTGTAGCTTCCGTTTCTCTCTGGACTTTAACGGTTGATTTATCTCAAATGAGGAGAATCACTGCGACGTGGATCCCAAGGAAATTGAAAGAATCCCTTTCTTCAGCCCACTGGGATACGTTGAAAGCCTTTAATTTTGTGGACAAACTCAAGAAGGTCCAAAGCAAAAGAAGGTGCCTCGAGGCTGTGATAGCCTGGAAAAGGAAGGCAGGATCCGGATGGGGATGGTCACACGGCACAAAGTAGCCATACAGACCACACGTGTCCCCCGTGGAGCCATCCACCCACGCAAACCCTCCCCCCTCCCATGAGGGCCTTCCAGAGATATGGCGAATCAGCTGAGAAGCTTCTGCAAGCCTAGATGCCCCCCGAAGAGAGAACAAAGTCTACTGGCCCTTCACAATTTAAAGAATTCCTAGTGTTTATCACACGCTTTCCCGCCGGATCCTTCAGAATATCGGTCTGCGCTTAAATCTAGCTGGCATAGTGTTTAATAATAGCACAGATGTCCACACAGCAAACAGTACTGGTGCAGGCATCTGGCCCCGGGTGTAAGGACCCCGGGACAAGATCCTTCCAAGCCATCCACCTGTTGTAGCGAGACAGGCCGTGCGGTCTCCAGAGGAGGCCAACCAGAAAGCGGATGGGTAGAGACAGGCCTCCTTGGCGAGCTGGCAAGTCCTGCGAAGCGGGATCACGTTGTGCCCACAGTCAGAGCCTCTGTGGCAGAGCTTGTGTGGGGACCTTAAGCCATCACAGCTAATGGGACGGCCCATGAACATCAAAGGGCAGGCTGGTGAACGCTCTGGGGGAAAAGCCACAGGAGACGGATCTGAAGTGTTGGGTTGTCCTGGGGGTGGTGTGAAGAAACGCAAAGGCTACAATTGTCAGCCTGCTTTTCAGAAGGTCCACATGTGTGCTGGCGGAGAGAAGCCTTGATGGAGAAGTAATAAAGTGATTATTACAAAACTCAAAAGGAGAATCGTAAAAGTTCTCCTAAGCCACACGAAATCATTCCAGTGGCCTGGCAGACGTGTGCTTCTAAACAATGGCTGTCATAACAGAAAATTAAACTTCATTACTTATTCATAAAGCTTTGGTTAACACTAAGCTCTATTTGTAACAGTTTACTTTTATAAATAGCATCTTTGGGGCAGATGCTATTTTTCGGTCATACAACATCACCAACAATTGTCTAGGTGGATTGTGCGGCAGACCAGTAGTGCTTTTCCTCCTTCATAGCCTTTGCTTACCCACCATCAGGATTGCAAAGAACTTATAAGACACACAGGCTCTTGGGGCTCCTGGGGGGCTCAGTCGGTTAGGCGTCCGGCTTCAGCTCAGGTCATGATCTTGCAGTTGGTGGGTTCGAGCCCCGTGTCGGCCTCTGTGCTGACAGCTCAGAGCCTGGAGTCTGTTTCAGATTCTGTATCTCCCTCTCTCTCTGCCCCTCCCCCGTTCATGCCCTGTGTCTCTCTCCATCAAAAATAAATAAACATCAAAAAAATTTAACATACAGGCTCTTGGCCATACTATACCACGAAAATGACTTTGGGCATTTATACTTCGCTTTGGACTTCCTGTTTGGTTTAAAACACTATTGAAATTTCAGGATGGCAAACAATGTTTGATGAATCTACAATCTTTCTACTAAAGAGAAAGTCAAAAGACCAGTAAATCCACAGTGGGATTAATAATTGAGATTCTTGGAAGCTCTAAACAGAAATATTAAATGCACAAAATCGTGTTGAAAAGCATAATTAGGTCCATCAATGCCTAAAGTTTAAAGGACAAGCGATTTCTCACTACCGTGAGAAATGTCAACTTTATATAAAATGATGTTGCCCTACCTTGTGGGAAAACACCCGCCAACAAAGGAACCCGGTTTCTCTGGACTTTGCTTTAACCTAAGCGTAAGTAGTACCCTGCTCTACTTTCAACATCCTTCTCTTCCCCAAGATTCAAAAACAGTCCAAATTCAGACGAGTTATAGCTAAATAAACTTAGCATGCATCGGAACCCTTTAAAGGTTCACAGTTGTTTTGACAACGGTGCGACTGGCCATTCTGGGTTGACTGTGTGGACTGAGAAAATTAAGAGGGCATTTGGACTGGATGCCTTTTTCTCAGAGGCTAACGTGCATCTTTTTTTCCATCTCGCAGCTCAGGATGGGGGAAACGTCCAGTTCTCGCAGGAAAAGTCACAGATGTGGAACGGAGCGGGGCCAGCTGTGACGGGGCAGGGTGCGGTCCTCCTCTTGCACATCTGTGCCCAGAGTCCCAGCCTGGGCCTCCGTGTGTGGGCTCCATTCTTCTTTGACCGGTCCTGTTTATCTTGCTGCCATCCTGAGATACCTTGGTTGCCCTGTCTGTCCAGCTGAATCATTTAAAATATGTTTCCAGGATAATCAATCCTTCGGAAGGTCTTCCTCAAATAGAACTGTGATTGTGCTTATTTTTCAAGGGCATGGTGAATGTTCTTCATGTTCTGAGGTTCAAACACATCAGCGAATGTGCTAGGTCTGTCCACCTCCCTCACGTCCCTGCTGGAGGCTATAAACTTACATGGGGCATTTTCCCCAGCAGTATAGGAAACCGCGACATGATTACTCACAAGTTTCCGCGGTACGTACGTTGGTTTTTAAGATTGGAAAACCATTTGCCTGCATCTATGCAAGAAAGCAAATGTAATTATCCAGATAGCATAAGAAAAAATTAAATTCCGAACCTAATCTTGAGGAAAAAGGTTGAGAATATGAATTTATTCAGTTTGCTTTTTCCACTGGGGGCATATGTGTAAGGCCAGAGGAAACACGTAATGAAGCGCATTTAAAAAAAAATCCTGTTAATTCAGTACAAAAATATCAGAAAAAAAATTGGGGAGGTGAAGAGGGAGGGCGGGATGGAGGAAGGAAGGAAGGAAGGAAGGAAGGAAGGAAGGAAGGAAGGGAGGGAGGGAGGGAGGGAGGGAGTGGGGGGAGAGAGGAAGAGAGGCTGGGGAAGGAAGAAAACATGGTACAATCTGGGCTTTTCCAACAGCTCTTCGATAGAGGACCAGCAGTGGCTCATTGGTGGGCTAAACAAACACCACGGGTAAGCATTCCACTCTGCGTCTGGTGTTTTCTGTGAAAACACAGGTGTAATTCCTGCACTGGATGTAGCCGTGGTTTGGATATGCTTAATGGAACAGTCATAATATCAGCCGAGGACACCCAGTGGGCACTTTCCATTTGCCAGGCACTATGCCAAGTATCAAGGACATGCAGGACAGCTAAGTGAACTTCCCACCTTTGCTACCTTGCCCTACCTCTAAGAAATGCAGTGGTATCCATCCTATGTTTGGGGGTCTTTAGAAGATACCAGACAACCACAACCCGGTTGGGAGAAACACTGCTTCTTCCGCCTCAGGGAGTGAGTCCTGACTTACGTGCGGCGAAGCAGCGAGAACATAAACATCTTTGTGGTGGTATTCCTTTTGAAAGCCTGGTTTGAAGCACTGATCAGGTCCACATGATTCAAAGGGAAGAGATGTGCAGATCCCATTAATTCAGAACACAGGTCCCTATGAATGACAGCTGCTGCATGCAACTGAATGGTCTCCAGTATGGGGAACTGGGTTTTTCAAAATGATAAACAGACCGAAGTTATCTGTTTCTACTCACTAGAAGGTTCTTCTTAGCATCAACAGACTTGGCATAAAATGGGAAGGAGAGAGGTCTATAGGATAGATTCTAAAAAATGGCCTGGCTCCTTGCCACTCACTTAATGCAAAGAAAGACACAATCATGATGCTATGGGGAAAGCTGGGATTTGTCACTTTTCATAGAAGCTATACTAAATACCACCACCAACTTTATTATTGTAACCCATCTTTATTCACTCCGTGGTCATCAAGCATTAATTGAGAGCCTACTATGGGCCCAGGTTGTACTCTCCCCTGGAGGTAGGATGGTGCATGAAAGCAAGCAGCATTCCTTCTAGATGGAGACTGCTGTCGGGAGCAGAAGATGGACACTGACCAGGGATCACTTGAACAAATATATGACTGCAAACTGGAATGAATGAAAGAAGGGAAAGGAACATGGTTATAGGGGAGCCCACAGCAACGGAAGCCGCCCTGGTCAGGTGAGTTTGGGAGGGCATCTCGGAAGACATAAGATTCCGCTTGAGATGTGAAGGACCAGTAGGATGGTGCAGGGGAAAGAGTGTCCCCGGTAGGGGATGTGCAAAGGCCCTGTGGTAGGTAAGAGCGGATGAACGGCAGTCGACTGACACAAAGAAAAGGAAACAGACTGAAAAGAAAGATTTGATTATTATCTTAAAGGGAATGAGAAAATATAGAGGTATGGAGGGTTAACTTGATCAGGTTGGTGTTCTGAAAAGGGCAACAAGGCGGATGAGGGTTTGAGGCTCACCATAATGGATGTGGAGGAGCCCATTAGGAGACGTCTTATTTCCAAGGGCGTATGGTAGCTTAAAACAATAGAAATTTGTTCTCTCAGAGTCTGGAGGCCGTGAGCTTAAAATCAAGGTGTTGGAAAGGTTGGTTCCTTCAGGAGGCTCTGAGGGAAAACCTTTTCCATGCCTTTCTTTTGGCTGCTGGCAATCAGAACTCCTTGGCTTGTAAATAAATAAAGTCAAGAATGAAAGAGGAGAGATCACCACCAACACAACAGAAATAAAAACAATAATAAGAGAATATTATGAGCAATTATATGCCAATAAAATGGGTAATCTAGAAGAAATGGACAAATTCCTAGAAACATATACACTACCAAAACTGAAACAGGAAGAAATAGAAAATTTGAACAGACCCATAACCAATAAGGAAATCGAATTAGTAATAAAAAAATCTGCCAAAAAACAAGAGTCCAGGGCCAGATGGCTTTCCAAGGGAATTCTACCAAACATTTAAGGAAGAGTTAACGCCTATTCTCTTGAAACTGTTTCAAAAAATAGAAATGGAAGGAAAACTTCCAAACTCTTTCTATGAAGCCAGCATTACCTTGATTCCAAAACCAGACTGAGACCCCACGAAAAAAGAGAACTATAGACCAGTTTCCCTGATGAACATGGTTGCAAAAATCCTCAACAAGATATTAGCCAAACGGATACAACAATATGTCAAAAAAATTATTCACCACGACCAAGTGGGATTTATACCTGGGATGCAGGGCTGGTTCAATACCCACAAAACAATTAATGTGATTCATCACATCAATAAAAGAAAGGACCAGAACCATATGATCCTCTCAATAGATGCAGAGAAAACATTTGACAAAATACAGCATCCTTTCTTGATAAAAACCCTCAAGAAAGTGGGGATAGAAGGAGAATACCTCGAGATCATAAAAGCCATATATGAATGACCCAATGCTAATAGCATCCTCAATGGGGAAAAACTGAGAGCTTTCTCCCTAAGGTCAGGAACAAGACAGGGATGTCCACTCTCGCCACTGTTATTCAACATAGTATTGGAAGTCTTAGCCTCTGCAATCAGACAACACAAAGAAATAAAAGGCATCTAAATTGACCAGGAGGAGGTCAAACGTTCACTCTTCACAGATGACATGATACTCTATATGGAAAACCCTAAAGATTCCACCAAAAAACTGCTAGAACTGATTCATGAATTCAGCAAAGTTGCGGGATATAAAGTCAATGCATTCCTATACACCTATGCCTATACACCAACAATGAAGCAACAGAAAGAGAAATCAAGAAATCGATCCCATTTACAGTTGCACAAAAAACCATAAAATACCTAGGAATAAATCTAACCAAAGAGCTGAAAAACCTATACACTGAAAACTATAGAAAGCTTATGAAAGAAATTGAAGAAGACACAAAAATAGGGAAAAAGATTCCACGCCCCTGGAGAGGAAGAACAAATATTGTTAAAATGTCGATACTACCCAAAGCAGTCTACATATTCAATGCAGTCCCTGTCAGAATGACACCAGCATTCTTCACAGAGCTAGAACAAATAATCCTAAAATTTGTATGGAATCATAAAGGACCCCGAATGGCCAAAGCGATCTTGAAAAAGAAAACCAAAGCAGGAGGCATCACAATCCTGGACTTCAAGCTATACTACAAAGCTGTAATCATCAAGACAGGATGGTCCTGGCACAAGAACAGACACTCAGATCAATGGAACAGAATAGAAAACCCAGAAATGGACCCACAAATATGTGGCCAACAAATCTGTGACAAAGCAGGAAAGAATATCCGATGGAAAAAAGACAGTGTCTTCAGCAAGTGGTGCTGGGAAAACTGGACAGAGACATGCAAAAGAATGAATCTGGACCACTTTCTTACACCAGACACAAAAATAAACTCAAAATGGATGAAAGGCCTAAATGTAAGACAGAAAACCATCAAAATCTTTGAGGAGAAAGCAGGCAAAACCTCTTTGATCTTGCCCACAGCAACTTCTTACTCAACACATCTCTGGAAGCATGGGAAACAAAAGCAAAAATGAACTACTGGGACCTCATCCAAATAAAAAGCTTCTGCACAGAGAAGGAAACAATCAGCAAAACTAAAAGGCAACCGACAGAATGGGAGAAGATATTTGCAAATGACATATCAGATAAAGGGTTAGTATCCAAAATCTAGAAAGAACTTATCAAACTCAACACCCAAAAAAACAAATAATCCAGTGAAGAAATGGGCAAAAGACATGAATAGACACTTCTCCAAGGAAGACATCCAGATGGCCAACCGACACATGAAAAAATGCTAACATCACTCACTCATCATCAGGGAAATACAAATCAAAATCACAATGAGATACCACCTGACACCTGTCAGAATGGCTAACATTTACAACTCAGGCAATGACAGATGTTGGCGAGGATGCCGAGAAAGAGGATCTCTTTTGCATTTTTGGTGGCAATGCAAGCTGGTGCAGCCACTCTGGAAAACAGTATGGAGGTTCCTCAAAAAACTAAAAATAGAACTACACTACGACCCAGCAGTTGCACTACTAGGTATTTATCCAAGGGATAGAGGTGCGCTGTTTCGAAGGGACACATGCACCCCCATGTTTATAGCAGCACTATCAACAATAGCCAAAGTATGGAAAAAGCCCAAATGTCCCTCGATGGATGAGTGGATAAAGAAAATGTGGCGCATATATGTATATATGTACATACAATGGAGTATTACTCGGCAATCAAAAACAACGAAATCCTGCCATTTGCAACTACGTGGATGGAACTGGAGGGTATTATGCTAAGTGAAATTAGTCAGAGAAAGACAAAAATCATATGACTTCACTCATAGGAGGACTTTAAGAGACGAAACAGATGAATATAAGAGAAGGGAAGCAAAAATAATATAAAAACAGGGAGGGGGACAAAACAGAAGAGACTCATAAGTATAGAGAACAAACTGAGGGTTACTGGAGGGGTGGTGGGAGGGGGGATGGGCTAAATGGGTAAAGGGCACTAAGGAATCTACTCCTGAAATCATTGTTTCACTATATGCTAAACTAATTTGGATGTAAATTTTAAAAAATAAAAAATAAAATTAAAAAGAAAGAAAAGAACTCCTTGGCTTGTAAACACATCAGTCCAGTCTCTTCCTCTGTTTTCAAGGTGGCCTTGTCTGTGTCTCCTCCCCTTCAGGTCTCTACAATGAAACACTCACCATTGGATTTGGGGCCCACCCAGTTAACGCGTGATGATCTCACTGTGAGATCTTTAGGTTAATTACATCTAAAAAGATCCTTTTTCTTTTTCTTTTTAAAAATTTCCTTTTTTGAACGTTTATTTATTTTTGGGACAGAGAGAGACAGAGCATGAACGGGGGAGGGGCAGAGAGAGAGGGAGACACAGAATCGGAAACAGGCTCCAGGCTCTGAGCCATCAGCCCAGAGCCTGACGCGGAGCTCAAACTCACGAATTGCGAGATCATGACCTGGCTGAAGTCAGACGCTTAACTGACTGTGCCACCCAGGTGCCCCAAAAGACCCTTTTTCTAAACAAGGTCCCAACCACAGTTTTGAGTAGACATGTCTTTTGGGGGCCACTACTGAACCCACTACAGGAAGCTGCTTAGTTCAGGCCTATACAGACGACTGAAAGACTTCTGAACCAACCTCGCTGTCTCCAAGGTCAGTGATGCCATCTCTGGGGGAAGAAATGCAACCCTACCTTTCCTCTGCTCAAAAGAACCTCTGCGGCTCCTCACTGCCCTTGGGAAAGGGGAAGGAAGCGGAGACCAGCTCCTCCCCTACGGGCTCGGCTCTATTCACCTGCTAGCAATGGTCTTACAAGTCTATACAAGGCTCAGTTCATTAACCACTCAGGGCCACAGCCTTCCTGCTGGCCCTCCTCAGCCTCCCATCGTGCCTATGTTTGTTCAAAAGGTGACACCATTCGTCTTGAAAGATGCCAGGGGCATCTCCCTCAGGAAAACACAGGGCTAAAGAAATGGGGGCTCATTGAAAATGCAGGCACTGCACTGCCAAGTTCTCGGATGGAGGCTTCTTGGGTCTGAGCCTCCCCCCGCCCACCGCCCCGTGGTGGCTTTGTGTCCGACGGGCACATATGTGCTGCATGTCTCTGTTTGCACGGGGCCTTCCCCGTGGCTGGGAGGCCTCAAGCCACCAGTTAGCTGTCAAGTGCATAGGTTTACAAGCTCATGCACACATCCATACTTATTCAGTTCCCTCCTAGGACCTGCAGCCTGTCTGGAGGGGCCCTTTCGGAGCCTCCGGTTTGGGGGCATTTCTCATGATTAGGTGGCCCGACGCACAGGGTCTCCCCGATGCGTGCCTTTATAACGGTAAAAACCGAGACACAATTTACATACCATAAAACTCGCCCTTTTAAAGTGCACAGTTCAGGAGATTTTAGCGTATTCATAAGGTTGTGCAACCATCACCCCTACCTCATTCCGGAACATTTTCATCACCCCCAAATGAAGCCCCACATCCCTGAGGCAGCTGCTCCGTATCACCCTTGCCCCCTGCCCCTGCAGCCGCTGACCTTCCTTCTGTTCGTGGACTGGCCCACCCTGGACATTTCACACACGCGGCATCATGGGACATGTGGTCTTTTGCGCCTGGCTTATCTCAGCATAATGTCTTCAAGGCACATCGGTGTTGTAGCGTGGATCAGTAACTCCTCTCTTTTTACTGCCATTCCTGCTTAAGGCACGCCGTTTTGCCGATGCCAGAGGGTCACCAGCCTCCTCAGACCTTACAGGGGGGCCCCACGACGAGCGTCCAGTCTCGCGGCCAGCAATCACGCTGGACACGCCCCGAGCACTCCGGGAGGAGCAGTCCACTCCTTTGGCCTCTGGGACCCCAAGGCACCACTGAGTAAACTACTCGAGGAAACCATGAACGTGCCTCATCTCTCCCAGAGTTTATAGCGAAGAGAATGCTGGAAGCGGATCGGGGCCCTATAAAGCATTCTGAATCCAACAGAGAAATGCGATGCATAAATGCAAAGAGAGAATAGTAATTCTTGTATTACGCTGCTCGGGAGGCTTCAAGAAGATGGAAGGCTGTGTTCCCATCCAATTGCTTTCAAGCTTTCCATTAGGTCAAGTGTGTGCCATATATCTCATGAAAAAGCCCCCGGGTCACATTCCCTCTCCTTAAACTGAACGCGTAGTTGAACATGATTGTTGTTGCTACGACGGTCGTGGTTGTTGCAGGTGTTATTATTATTATTTTTTCCACAATTCAACGGGCACTGAGCACTTGCTATCTACCAGG
The DNA here is from genome assembly GCF_018350175.1 of Felis catus. Classification (NCBI taxonomy): domain Eukaryota; kingdom Metazoa; phylum Chordata; class Mammalia; order Carnivora; family Felidae; genus Felis; species Felis catus. Next base: position 52,830,177 of record NC_058382.1, on the reverse strand, counting down.
CGCGGTGCTCAACTCCTTCTTTCGATTATCCTACTTAGTCCTCCAACCCCCCACCCCCCGCCCAAGCCACAGGTACCATGATCAGATGCACTTTTTTGCAGATGAGGAAATTAGTGCTCAGAGGAGGCAAATAAATACCTTGCTGCAAGGTCACAGGGGGAGCAAAGGGCAAAGCAGGGACTCTGTGTCCAGAGCCAGGCCCGCGGTGTTATTCCCAGCCGGCCCCTGCGTGTTTCTGAGAAAAGCCACTGACATGTGCCGCCCCCGTTCCAGGCCTGGGGGGGGGGCGCTGCTGCCTCTGCTTGTACCCCCCCTTTGGGCTCCAGCCCCTCGCATCAGTGCTTATTATTTGGCATAAATCAGCCCCCCAATTACATGAATGCCACAGCCACGAACACTTGTAATTAAAGCGGGGGCTGACATCCTGAGAGTGCGTTCCCTTCCCCATCCCTCTTTGTCCTGCAAAGATATTATTGGAAAGAGAAGGAACAATCGTCGGGAACATATGCTTTCGGAATATAATGGGACTCGGCTCCGAGGAAGAGAGGCTGTAAAAGGACGCCGGGACGAAATTTAAAGTAGACAGCTTTATTTACTAGCTACGGGGGCAGGTCCAAGAAATTACAGATGAGCCAATAGGCCTGATACCGACTGGGGCTGCTGTGGGGCAGATTGCCGGAAGGTTCTCTCGCCGCCCCCCTCCCCCCGGCCAGTCTTCCCCCCCCCCTTAGAGACAGCAGAGTGTCCCAGGCGCTTGCCAGCTAAGTCCACTGGACGCCGATGCCAGCCAGAAGCTCCATCCCTCAGGCTTGTCACTGTCCCCCGCTCCCCGTCCTCCCCCACTTCAATCTCTGGCCAAAGCAGGGCGCTCCGCGCTCCTTTGCACTCGAGGTTTCCCCTGCCCTGGGGATACCTGCTCCCTGCAGCTGTCTCTGCCTTTGCCTCCCCCCCTCCAGCTCATACTGTCAAAGCTGGTCAACAACAAAGGCTACGACAGAGGGAGCACCTACTAGGTGCCTGCGGTGAGCTCTAGACACGCGCGTTTGTTCTCAGCCGGTGACGCAGGTGCTGGTGCGGACCCCAGGTGATTCCCGCTCCACGTAACCCCCTGGCTCCCTGTACGGGCACGTCCTGCAGGTCCTTCCACCACTTTGTTACCAGGAAACAAGCACAAACGAGAAGAGGGTCCTTAATCCGGGTGTCGCGGGTACCGTTCCAGAGAGACAGGGTGTGCCGGGCTGGACGAGATGGTACCTTTTCGTTTCATTAACCCCTGGCTGAAATTGACCATTTCCTTCATGGCGGTGACAAGCTGCGATGATATTTGAGGCGTCTGCGCGTTTATCACAGCAGAAATCATGGATATTTTTCATATGACATGAGGGTGGTAGCTGGTATCTCAAAATACCATTTTCAACCACTACTTTGATAATCAGAAGTTAATGGACCCACCACTAGATGAGTTATTGAATGGGTTAATTAGGAGGAACATTTATTACTAGACTGCAAGTTTCAATATTTGGAAGGCTGTATTTCAATATAATTGGTTTCCTTTGTGATTCTCTGTAGTTTAGATCATGCATTTAAAAACGTTATTCTGGGGGGGAGGGAAGTAAAAAAATACAAAACATTAGGCTGAGAAGCCTTCTGTAGGTTCCACTAGGTGCCCGAGGTTGTCTGTGGTTCAAAAAAGGGAAGAACCCCGAACAAAGTGCGAGTTTCTCCCAGAGCAGGGACCTGGCGGCCCTCATCATTGCAACCAGTATCCGCGACCCAGGGCGGCACTCAAATCCTCCAAGGGCGTGCCCATCAAAGGGAGGCAAAGGGCCTGAAAGCCCAGTCTACTACGAAGAGATCCGTGGGATGCCTTTGCATTGTCTTTACTATGGACATCGGGTTCAGCGCTCCCTCCCTTCCTTCCTCCCTCCCTTCATTCCCCCCTTCCCTTCTTCCTTCTTCCCTCCCTCCCTTCCTTCCCTCTCTCCCTCCCACCCTTCCTTCCTCCCTCTCCCTTCCTTCCTTCTTCCCTCCCTCCCTCCTTTCCTTCCTTCCTTCTTCCCTCCCTCCCTTCCTTCCCTCCCCTCCTTCCTCCCTCCCTCCCTCCCTTCCTCCCTCCTTCCTTCCCCCTTTCCCTTCCTCCCTCCATTCACTCACTCACTCACTCATTCATTTATTTACTCATCAAGTATATAATAAAAGCCTCTTATGTGCCAAGCACCAGACCACCAGCAGAGACACAGCTTTGAACCGAACAGACAGCAACAACAAAACAAACACCACATCTTCTGCCCTCCCTGAGAACAAACTTCTAAAGCTTCTGTAACCCCTCGGTCTTCTACCCTTGCGAAACAACTTGGGGTGATCTATTTAGTTACCCACCATCCGATAGCTCCTTGTCAGGCTAAGCCCATTAACATATTCCTTCACTTAAAAAGAAAAATCTGTCAACAGCCGGCTACCTGCGTTTTCCACTTTTGTGGTGGAAGTCAACACGCCAAACCTAAAGACGGCCAGCTGTTTTCAGAGACGCCAAAATGGCAGGCCGGAAGAAGAATCTACTCCGTGTGTGGGAAGATGCACCAACTTAGGCATTGACCTCCCCCCCACCGCCCCCCGCCCCGTATCTGCAGACAGCTTTGCATTACAGCACTTTTCCTTTCTTGTCTATTGATCTCATTACCTCGTCTGCCTGGAGTGTCCCATGTCTCCCTTTCTACCCAGCGAACTGGAATGCTGATTTACTAATACAAAGGTGATTAGCATTGATAGGGGTGCCTGGGTGGTTCGGCTGGTCGGGTGTCCAGCTCTTGACTTCGCCTCAGTGTGGTCGCCTCGATCTCACAGTGTGTGGGTTCAAGCCCCACGTCGGGCTCTGCGCTGACAGCGCGGAGCCTGCTCGGGATTCTCTCTCTCCCTCTCTCTCTGCCGCTCCACCCCCCCCCCCCCCGCCCCGGCTCGTGCACGCTATCTCTCTCTCAAAATAATGAAATAAACTTAAAATAAATAACTAGCATTTATTGATCAGTTTCTATGAGCCTGGACTGTCTTTTCATGCTGCACGGGGATTATTGATGCCTTCAATCCTCCCCACCACCCTATGGTGGGTATTATCATCCCACTTTACAGATGAAGAAACTGAGGTGCAAAAAATTAAGTTATTGCTCATTGCGACACAGCTGGCAGGCGATGGGTGTTCATCAGCTGTCCGGGCGAATACTGACTGCTGTAGTGCCTGTGAGACAAGAAGGGCAGGCCTCTTGCCACGTTTCAGATGAAAACTGCTAGCAACCAGTTCCTCTCTTTGGCGGGCGTCAGTAGAGAAGTAGCAGGCTAACCAACCTTGACCGTGTGCGTGGTATAGACACAGCTACGCAATGAATCAAGTATGTTTACCCTCGTTAGGTAGGTGACAGAACACTGAGGATCAGGGTGGTCGCCTACCTTGTCTAAAATCACCAGCTAGTTAGTGGTGAGACTGGGTCTCAAATCTGATATGGAAATTAAAGTCAAGCCCTCTGCTTTCTTCCTTTTCCCTTTCTACTTGACCACTCACCGGGAGTTAAAGTCTGCACTTCAGGGTGGCTGCCATAAAGGAACACCCTAAGAGAGCCCAGAGTCTCCCCTGCCTATCCAATATACTCAGGTAATGTTTCCTGAGCTCACAGGTATGGAGAATACCAGCTTGCCTACCTCTTTGGTTTTCTCTTCCCCCCTCAAAGGGACTATTTGCAGTCTTACGTCGCTCCAACGTTTGACTTGAATATTCCCATCCCCTTATCCACATAATGAATCACTGCCCTTGGGTCTACGGGGAACAAAAAATTCAAAGCACTGTATTTAGCGCATAAATGTTTGCTAAAAATGGGAAAGACCCCAGTTTATAGCTCTATAGAATCAATCACTTTCTGGTTGACTGCGTGTGGAGGAGGCAGCCGCCATTGATTGGGTGTGCATTATATATTTGAAACAATCTCTTTGGCTTTGAAATGGTGGTGTTTTATAGACATGACCTCAATTCTGACAATTATCTATTTAATTGGATCAATACAGACAGCCCACTCCCCCAAACCACTGATTCAATTAATCAGACCATCGTCAAATCTCTTCTTCTCTCAGGTCTGTGTAGACACAGACCAAGTGGCGATTTCTCCCAAGGTAGGCATGGAAGTCAATAATCTGCTTTTGGGAAAAGTATCTGATCACTCACAAATTATACAGATCACATTGATTACTGACAAATCATAATGTTTACGGAGCACTATTTGGCTTTAGCTCCAGAGCATGACGAGGTATTTAATTAACAACCGTCAGATATAATCTACACCATTGCAATGACCAGACGATGGTTGATTGTTGATTTTACATAGTAGAGCAAAACACTCTGAGACTAGACTTGGTGAGGGCAAAATAAAATCATGGACGATGAAATCAAATTTCTCTCCCGGGTTTAATTCAGAAGGCCATGGTACCTCTACCGCCCATGAAGAATTGATTCCTTTTTGCCCTAATGGCCAGTAAACTGTGGAAATGATTTTGTTTCCATTTTTCCTTTGACCACCAGGAAACTCAGAGCTAAATCTTCAGTTCAAATACATAGCCTTTTTGGACACTGTGGCCTGCAAATATGCCTTTGCCTGTATTTTTGCCTGGTCTTTATTTTTACATGTATTTTACCGCTTCTTTGCTTATTAATCTCCTTGGCCACGCTTCACCACAGTATGTCCCACAGGCCAAATCCAGCTCACCAGCCTGTTTATGTATAGCCTACCTGTAATTTGTTCTTCAAATAAGGGGGTTGAAATAGCCAAATTAAAACTTGGAATCACAAAAGACTCAAAGTCTTTTACAGAATGTCTTTACTAAAACATTAAAAGAAGAACATAATTTCTTGACGCCTGAAAATCAAATTTCAGTGTCCGTAAATAAAGTTTTATTGGGACAGAGCCTTGCTCACTAATTTATGTATTGTAGATAGCTGTTTTTGTACTTCAAGGCTGAGTAGTTTCAACGAATACCATATGGCCTGCCAGGCCCGAAACATTCACTATCTAGCCCTTTACAGAAGCAGTTTGCCGATTCCAGCTCTAGTCACCTCCAGTTTTTGTGGGCTAAGGCGGGGGATGTATGGATGAAAAACTAACATAGCTACATAACATAGAAGCAAATGACCTACCCAGCCTATGGTGGATGCCCGTGTCTACGGTATTTTTTCTAAGTAAGCTTTGGGAGAAGTACCCATCAGGGGACCCAAACTCCATGCTTCTGAGACAAAGTGCCACTTTAGAAGAAATATACAACCTGCCATATCCATTTTCAAGGTGCTGAGGGTAGCTGCTTTGGTCACTCCAAATCTCGAAAGGAAGGTGATAGGCCCACTGCTCCAGAAGGCACATGGGGTTGACCAGAGACTCCTTGGGATAGGGGTGGGCAGGGCAGATGATGGGAAGCTCAAACATCAGGAGAGAGAATGAACTAAATCAGGCTCAGAGGAGGAGGCGGCAATTTTGGAACAGACGAAATAATGAGAGGATGAGAAAGACACAAAGATGGGGACGGGGGACTTCGCTCAAGTCCAGGTCATATGACCTGACTCTTCTTTAAGAAGCAAGAAGTCAGACCACCTTGGGCGAAGGGAGGCCTGGGGACTTGGGAAGAGGGAACGTTCAGAAAGGGGGAGCTCTTCCTCACGGGACAGAGAGTGACCTTGAGATGAGAAGAGGGTTCGGTGGGGGAGTGAGCCCCCCCCCCAACCCTCACAGCGCCTCCATTCGTCCCTGCGGTGGGGAGCATCAGCGTGAAGCAAAATGGAGGAGAGAATCGCTAATGATATTTCATGACACCCCCCTGCAGTAGGAGGTGTTCTAGAAACCCTCAGTCTCTGCCAGCGGAACCTTTCTCTCTCACCCATTCAGGGCCTGCTGGAGGTAACTGTTAGCTTAATCAGAAGATTAAGAAGACAGCTTAGAAGAAAGAAAAATCTAGGTGTGTGCTGTGTTTCCAGCTCTTGATGCAGATGACAGAGCCCAACCCGACCAGCAGCCCCTGAGCTGAGCCAGGCTTTTTCCCGGAGGCATCTTCCCAAGCCATCTGCTGTGGTGTTCCTCTTGGAAAAGCAACTGCTCGTTGAAAGGAAAAAGAAATAAAGACTTTAATGTTTACCGAGGACCTATTTTATGCGGCAGACGCTCCAGTTAACTCTCAAATCTGTAAGGCCGCTTGAAAGGAGGCAGAAGTTTGTGGAAAAGCAGCTAAGTCGCTGAAGATCACAGAGCTGGAAAAATGATAAAGTTGGAATTTTGCAGCCAAAGTTGATCTGACTCCAGAGTTTTGCTTCTCTCCCTTAGCTGTAAGGCCCATGAAGTCAGGCACCTTACGTGATTCATTCTCTATTTTGTTTTTAATTTTTATTTTAGAGAGAGAGAGAGAGTAAGCAAAGGGGAGGAGAAGAGAAAGAGAGAATCGCAAGCAGGGTCCACTCTCAGCACAGAGCCTGACGCGGGACTCGATCCCACAACCCTGGGATCGTGACCTGAGCGAGAGTCAGACGCTCAACCGACTGACCCACCCAGGGGCCTCACTCCCTGTTTTAACTCCAGGGCCCACGTCTGTACTCAGAATACAATAGAAACACAGAGGAAGCTCTCCATACTGTGACAATCCAACGGCAAGCCATAGACAAGTGGACACAAGCATCCAATGACCTCTTACACACCAACATTTGGGGGACAAAGGTCCCGGATGACAGTAGCTGTCAGAAGAAGCTCCTTGCGAGTCTCACTTGGGTCATCAGATCTCTCCCTCTCCGTCTTTGATCGCTCAAAGGTGAATTTGGTACATCTATCCTTCTGCTGGCTATTGTAGGGCATCGCAGCTTCTTCCTAGGTGCAACCACAGTTACTCACTAAACAAGTGCTCGTTGGAAACACGTGGTGCCAAATAAGAGCTTGTAAGAGAGAACTGGACAGATGTACGTTGAAGAAAAGCAGGAAACAGAAAGGAATGCAAAAGTGCGGTCGGGAGCCTTGGAGTCCGAGAAACTGGATCGGAACCCACTCCCTAGCTGTATCCTCACGGGAAGGTGACTTCATTTCTGAGCTTTATTTTTCCCAGCTCTGGAATTAGGACAGCGACGTCTCCTTTGAAGGGACGCTGTACGGCATGATCAATAATGTATGCAAAGTCGCGGGAGTCCGGGAGTTGCTCCAAAAGCAGTGGCTGGGAAGAAGGTTGTTTTTGCCAAGTCGGGGATTCTCCAGGTGAAAGCATCTGTGGGGCTGCAAATCTTAAAAGGATTCGCAGCAACCGCCAGATTCCCCGAACCAAATGTAGCAACATTTACATTTTCCGTACCATGGAAAATTGAGGGACGATCCAGGAAAACACAGACATCTTGAGAAAATTTAAGGGCTCCAAAGTGTTTTTCCATTCAGGGACAATAGAAAACAGGAAAGCATTAATAACGTGTCAGTGCCCAACTGTGGAGCGGAACCCTCCCCAGGAAAGTATCTGTTGGTATAAATCACGACCCGGGCACGGCGTTCCCCAGACCGATGTGTCATAACAACCCCTCCCACGACCACCACCTCGGGAAGACGTTGAAACCCTTTTGAACTTGACAAAAGCCAGGGCCTTCCTTAAATAGGACCGTCCCTTCCCAGAAAGAGACCTCGCCGTATGCCAGCTCAGACCCGATTCCAGCTGAAGCCAGCAAATGCAGCCCATGTCTCTGCTCCCCAGCCGCTCTCGGAAATTGACAGTCTCTAAATTACAGCCCGAGAAGCATCTCGCATGCCAGCTGACAAAGGGAAGAGAGGAAAAATCCTTACAGATTACGGAGCGTCCTCTTCTCCTCTCGGGGGAAGAGGCGTTTGGGGCTCATGGCATCGGACCCAGGCACCGAATGCAAAATACGTGACTGCAAACACCTGGGAGGAGGCAGAGACAGAACCAAGAGGAGAATAAAGAGGACCCCAGCCTCTCCCATATAGGAGGCAATTTGGATTTAAAAAAAAAAAAAAGATGAAGAAATGAGATAATAAAAGTAACAAATGAACCTTCAATTGCTTTGCTTCCGGGAGCTCCCATCTGAGTTCAGATTGGGTCTCCAAGTAAACTTGGGTGGATTAATGCAGCCCGTGATACAAACCAAGCTGGGGGAGACGGGACCCAGTCGCCGCAAGATTTAACCCTTGGCAAGTGGGCAGAGGCTGGTGTATCCAGGTGAAAACCAAAAGAACAAGCCGTGTCCCTGGTCTTCAGTGGGGACCGGTAGATGATGCTTGGGGCACAGATGCCTGGGCTCTGAGGGACTCCAGAGAGGAACGTGAAGTTGGCTCAAGAAATGCTTACAGAGAAAGAGGCGAGAAAAAACACACAACTCCAGGGTAGATAAAAGAGGCATCAGAAGAGAGGAGGGACGGGATGGGGGTGAGGGTGGGTGTCAGGGGCTGGGGACATCAGAGCTCCCCTCCCCAGGCCCCAGCAGAGCCTGAAGGGGGAGCTGATCCCCACAAGGACAGGCGTGCACATCTTGCTGCTTCAGGAGGGTGAAGCGAGGGAACGTTCTGGGGCTGGAGCTCAGAGCGGGTGCAAAGGTCGCCAGATGCACCGCACCTGAAGGCAGGGCCAGGAGAAGAGCGTCAGCGTGGAGATGGGCAGTTAACAAGGTGAGCCGCCAAATGACTGCTGGACGGAGGGGACTTTCTTCATACTTGCCTTCAGCCAGGCTTACAACGAGTGTCCCAGTCTGCCGTGGGCCATGTGGGGAGGGGACGTGACTTGCAGGAAAAGAGAACCGTGCGCCCAAGTGCCTGCTTGCCCTGTTCCAGGTGCCAGCTGGCCACAGGGGAAGGGAAAGTGCCGGCATATTTCCTGCTTCGTGGAACATCTAGCCCTTTGTATATGTTCTGTTCCTTCTGCCTCGTTTCCCACATCCCTTGCCTTCGATCCTTTATTCACTGACCGATCACAGCGATCTCTCAGCTTGTGGCCACTAGCCACCACGGGCACTTTCTTTTTCTTCTTTTTAATGTTTATTTATTTTTGAGAGGGAGAGGGAGACACAGAATCGGAAGCAGGCTCCAGGCTCTGAGCTGTCAGCACAGAGCCCGACGTGTGGCTTGAACTCACGAGCAACGAGATCGTGACCTGAGTCGAAGTTGGACGCTAAACAGACTGAGCCACCCGGTGCCCCACAACCATCTATATTTTATATAAAGATGCGTCATCCTATGCATGAGGATGTAGGAAGACATATTTACTATTGAGAGACGAGATCATACATGTTAGAAGTAACCATCCTCAACAAGCTGATCCTGCCACCCTTCTGGGTTTCCCTCAGTGCCCTGCCGCCATCTCCCCAACCCCGTAGGCCTGCCCCCTCGGAAGGACCTGGGCATCCATGTCCCCTCTGCTGTGAAGGCTCCCCCCAAGCACCTGCTGGGTCCCCGCCCACCTGCTGCCACCGGCCCCCAGAACCTCCCCCGTGGGAGACTGTCCCGACCACCCTGTGAACAAATGCAATGCCCGCTCCTCCTGCCTCACTTCATTTTCTCTCCGTGACACTCATCACCTTCCCATACGTTCTCATATCAGTGACTGGTCTGCTTCTTTGCCCCGCCCCCAACAAGGTGGCCTCCTTAGCCTCCTTTGTTCAGGCCAGAGCACCCCCTGCTCTCACTCACAGATCTGTTCTGTCCCCAGACCCCTGCTGGGGGCCAGGCCCTGCTTCCCCTCATTAACCAACGCAGTCCCATGGGTCTCTGGGTGAAGACTGTACCCTTCCAGAAGCCTCAATGAGTTAAGAGCCCAGCACCTCGATGCCCGGGCATCCCTCTCTGAGCACAAGGTGCTCCCTGATGCGACGGTCCCTCTCTTTCTGGGCGTTCTTCTCATCTCTTCATACAGCAGGAGCTCAAAAACGCCTCATAGGGAAGCCAGACTCATAAACAGACATGAGCCTTATAGGTGGGTTTTTTCTCTTCTTTCTTTCTTTTTTTTTTTTTTTTTTAACGTAGGCATGAGTAAGGTAGAGAAGAAACGGAAGAGCGTTAAGGGCAAAAACAAGAAGGGACAGCGGGGGGAGCCTTTTTGGGGACAGCAGCTTGCTTAGTACTCAGCAATGCTCAAGACCCGTTACTTCTTCCATCCGTTTACTTCTCAACAGTACACTGAGGTTCACAGAGGCTCAGGGCCTTGCCCAAGGTCACAGGTGCACAAATTATCGAACTCCTCTCGTAACCGGCGGGAGGCCAGACCCCGATCGGCTTATGCCTCTCTTTCTCCAACAAGCTTCCCAGACGAGCTCACGACTCCATGAGGTGCTGCCTCAGGTGCATCCCTCCCTCAGAGCTGTGCCCTAGATGTCTTAGGACATTTCCTCGCCCGGATATCTGGCTGCTCTGACTGATGTCTAGAGTGAAAGCCCCCGGAGGGCAGGTGCCGGGTTTCGTTACAGCTCATCACACTCTTGCCAGCTCCTGGCACCGTTTTTAACACGCACTTCGAGGCCAATGCACCCACAGGACCACGGGGCCTCGGTCTTCTGGACTCCAGAAGCCCCCATTCGTCTGCAAAGAGCAGGATACACGTCCAGGCTTACAAAATTCAAGCCCACTGGCACTCGTATCAAGCTCCTGCTTTCCTTAAACAGCTCCAAAGAGTCCACCAGTGAGCGGGCCTTCTGAGCAGGCGAGGCCATCACCTCGCACGTCTGGGAGAGCAAGGTAGCCACAGATACAACCTACCCTCTCGGCCAGCTCCGACGGTTCCGTAAGTGATATGAGGCTTGTCCGTAATCAAGTTAAAATACGTTTAATGAGGAATGAATTTGATCCTGAATCAGGACGACTGCATGAGCGTCGCAGAGCTGACTCACTACCTGGCCACGGCATTCCATTTTTAGAAGGTCAGGGACATTTTTAGCTTGCCTCTTTGTGCACGCGCTGCTCACTGTACAAATATGGCTTCACTTAAAGGCCCTGGCACTTGTTCCGTCCTTTCTGCTCTCCGGACGCAGGCGGGAGCTTGAGGGGCTGGAGGACAATGCCGAGGACGGGTGCGGCCACCTGCACCTCAATGGAGGCAGCAAGCGGCAAGGTCAGCACCTTCAGGTGGAGGCCGGGGGACGAGTGTGACGGCAGTCCAGCCTGGTGCTGGAGGCATGGGCTCCTGACTTGATGGGCCCTGGCCTGAATCCCAGCTCTGCCTTCCCATGGCCTGGGGCAAGCTGCATAATACATCTAAGTCTCAGTTGCAACATCTGTGAAACGGGGATTTCACAGGCTGTGGTTGGCAGGATTCCAAGATGGCCTCTAAGATTCCCACTTCCTAAGATACACACGCTTACAGTTTTCTGGAGTGTGGACAGGATCTAGGAATATGATAGGAAGGCTTGCTCCCACGACTGGATTACCCTATCCGACAAGGAAGAGAAGTCGCACATGTTGTTAAGGTCCCAAAGCAGCTGACTTTGAGTCAATCAAGACAGTGATGATCCTGGGTGGGCCTGACCTAATCAGGTGACCCCTTAAAAGGAAAGAGCGCCCTCCCGGAAGAGAAAAATTCGGAATCTCTCGTGGTGTTGAAGGAGCAAATGTTGTGGAAGCATCTATGGAAAAAAGGCCACACAGCCACAACCCGAGAAGAGCCTCCAGGAGCTGAGAGCAGCCCCACCCCCACACATGAAAATGGAGACCACAGCCCTATGATCACAGAGGAACGACCTCTGTCAACAGCCACAACTTCTCTGAAGACGCCAGCCCTGGCTGACACTTTGATTTCAGCCTCCTGAGACCGTGAACGGAAGACATAGCTAGGCTGGGCCCGTGGGGATATTAGACAATGTATATGCATTTTAACCTCCTAAGTTTGTGGTGATTTGTCGTGCAGAAACACATAGCCAATCCACCAAAAGTAACTAGCTCCTGGGGATGTTAGGAGGCACCAACTGCATGCAGAGTGCTTGGGAAAGAGCCTGGAGTACCAGGTGACTAATAAAGGGTAGCTGTTATTCTGATTTATTTTCTCTACTATTATTAGTAAGATAATAAATATTAAAGAGCTTCTGTATCCTGGAAGGAGCTATCAATTCACATCCTGGTTTTGTCGCCGAGCAGCTATGGGATCCTGGGCGAGTAAGTTGACTACGTCTGTTTCCTCATCTGATAACACTTCCCCCCAAGATCATCTCCCTTTAGGTTAACTCTGCAGTTAGGTTTAAGCGTCTAATAATTTTGAAGGGCTTGCCTAGTTCCTCAGGTTCATACAGGTTGATCACACTGATTTCTCTTAACCATCGTCTGGCCCAGAAACTACTAGTATTTAACGTCCATTTATTTTTGAGAGAGAGAGGGGCAGGGGAGGGGCAGACACACACACACACACACACACACACACACACACACACACAGAATCCAAAGCAGGCTCCAGGCTCTGAGCTGGCAGCACAGAGCCCAACGCGGGGCTTGAACTCACGAACCCGGAGATCATGACCTGAGCTGAAGTCAGACCCTTAACCGACTGAGCAGCCCAGGTGCCCCCGAAACTGCCAGTATTTAAAAGTGGCATCCCATCGATTGGGGGATGGGAGGCTGAAAGATGGTGTCTCCCGGAGGAGAAAACTCACAGGGGGCATGGAAGGAGAGTCAGGCCGAAACGAAATTGCCTTTAAATAAGACAAGGTTTCAGGGACATATTTTTAAGCAGAAAGGTTAACCGAAATACCAAGCCTCGGAGTATCTTGTCCAATCTGATGGTGTCAGCTACCACCATTCACAGAGGATTGCCACATTCACATCAAGTATTCGTTCATTCATTCACTCATTCATTCACTCATTCAGTGAGTGCCTAATAGGTTCCAGGCCCTCGGCCTGAAGCTGGGTCTCCAGACCCGCACAGCCAGGGTCTCCTGGGCCTCATCTGTGCACTCGGTCTCAGCACGGCCCAAACCGAACTCTCTCTCCTCCCTCTGCTCGTCTTTCTCTCAGTTAATGCCACCATTCTCCGGTCAGTCACTCAAGTAGGGACCGTAGGCTCATCCCACATCCTCTGTCCCCCGGCTCTCCCCACGCCCCAGGGGGACCAAGTTCTGCCCCAGGGGGACTCCTCCTCTGTGTCCAAAAGCACATCCTTAGTGAGACATGCGAGGTTCCTAGGGCTGCCCTGACAAATGGTCACAGACGTGGCAGCTTAAAACAACACGAGAACTCTTGGAGTTCTGGAGGCATGGAGGCCAGGAGGCTGATACCAGCTCTCCTGGGCTAAAGTCAAGGCGTGGGCCCCACAGAATCAGTCCCCTCACCTTTTCCAGGCCACAGAGACTATGGTCTTATTGGGCCCATGATTCCTCCCTCCATCACTCAAGCCAGCTTCTGTCATCACATTTGCTAATTCTGTGGTTAAACCTTCCTCTGTGTCTATTATGAGGACGCTTGTGATTTTAGTGAGGCCCTCCCAGACCGTCTCCTCATCTCAACCCTTCACTGCATTACATCTAAAAATGCCTTTTGCTTTTCTTCATGAAAGTAAAGAAAATTCTGCTCTCAAAGCCCCATTGAAAGAAGGCAACACAAACGGTTGTTGAGCTCCTGTGGAGTTTCAAGAACGATGCAAGTAAACGTCTGAAAGACCTGTTAAAGATTTCATTCTTACTATTTTTATTATTGTTATTGCTATTGGTGCTGTTCCTATTAAGTTTTTAATGAGTATTTTTAATGTATTTAATATTAACTTCCTATCCTTACGTATGTAAATGGAAGTTCAACATTTTTACCAAAATGACTTGCAACTTTGTTTTTCTATTGTCTGTACCTCCTCCTTGATGCTTACCTTTATCACCTCATTCTAAACCTCACCGGCCTTCCATCTTTACAACTCATCCCAGCAAATCAACGCTCCTTTAAAAATCACTCAGATTATTATTCCCCTACTCTGAAACCTTATTTGGTTTCAAGATTCAAATCCATAGGGTTTTTTGGTGTGATACTGGAGGCCTTTTCTAATCTGAGCCTCTTAAGCTAGGCTAAAACACCTTGGCCCGTTCCTGCCTCTCCGTTGATGATCTAATAAGGTTCATTCTATCATACCCATCATCCATTTTTCCAGTTCAAATAAGAAATAAGGGTATGGGGGCGCCTGGGTGGCGCAGTCGGTTAAGCGTCCGACTTCAGCCAGGTCACGATCTCGCGGTCCGGGAGTTCGAGCCCCGCGTTGGGCTCTGGGCTGATGGCTCAGAGCCTGGAGCCTGCTTCCGATTCTGTGTCTCCCTCTCTCTCTGCCCCTCCCCCGTTCATGCTCTGTCTCTCTCTGTCCCAAAAATAAATAAACGTTGAAAAAAAATTAAAAAAAAAAAAAAAAAAAAAAGAAATAAGGGTATGCCTAACTCCATAGTAATCTCTTTGTCTCCTGCCAGGGTCACTAAGTTGGCCAACAATTTGTGGATTCCTAGACTCCACCTCAGTCCTACTAAATTAGAATCTGGTGTTTAGCTTGAAAATACGCATTTTTGGGGCGCCTGGGTGGCGCAGTCAGTTAAGCGTCCAACTTCAGCCAGGTCACGATCTCGCGGTCCGTGAGTTCGAGCCCCGCGTCGGGCTCTGGGCTGATGGCTCAGAGCCTGGAGCCTGCTTCCGATTCTGTGTCTCCCTCTCTCTCTGCCCCTCCCCCGTTCATGCTCTGTCTCTCTCTGTCCCAAAAATAAATAAACGTTGAAAAAAAAATTAAAAAAAAAAAAGAAAAAAAAAAGAAAATACGCATTTTTAACAAACTCTGCAGTCAATTCTTAGATTCGGTAACACTCTGAAAACCTACGCTCGTAACCTCAACAGAATTTGTTATAGAGTGCTTGCCATCTGACTACTGGCTGCTTGGTTAATATTTTTGTAATATGAAATAAAATCACACATGAAGTCACCTAAAAAAAATAAAAAAACAAAAATGCCCTTTTGCCGTATAAAGTAACATCCGCACATTCTGGGGATGAGGGTATGGCTCTCCTCCGGTGCTATGATTCCACCTGCCGCACAAGGCCTTTGTCGTCTTTCTCCTGCATCACTCCAACAGCTACTAACAGTCACCCTCATTCACCTTCTCCGATATATTTTATAGAAGGAAGTCGGAATGATTTTTCTCAAGGCCTCAGGGCCACTGTGTTTGCTGTTCCTTCTTCCTAGAACATCTTTTCCCAGCGCGTCACATGACAGGCCCTTTTTCATGCTTTAGGGTCCGTCAGGAGGCTCTCCTGATTATTCTATTTATGTAACGACTTCCCATAATTATTCTCCATCACGGCACCCTTCTTTTTTTATTTCACACACACCGCTTGTGCTTCCTGTAATTACCCTATTTGCTTGCTGACCTTTTCAACGCCCTTCACCCCACCAGAACATAAGCTTTGCGGGCACAAGGGCCTTGCTGGTATCATTTACTGTGGTATCGTCTCTGCTTTGCACAGTGCCTAGACAGGTGACAAGATGACTGCGGAAGGCAGAATAATGCCCCCCCCAAAAGATATCTACACCCTACTTCCAAGAACCTGTGGATATGTTAGGCTACAAGGTAAAGGGGAATTAAGATTGCAGATGGAATTATGGTGCTGATCAGCTGATTTTAAAATGGGAAGATTATCCTGGATTATCCAGCAGGACCAATGTAATCACAAAGGTCCTTAAAAGTGGAAGAGGGGGGCGCCTGGGCAGCTCAGTCGGTTAAGCACCTGATTTTGGCCCAGGTCATGATCTCACGGTTCGTGGGTTCAAGCCCCGTGTCAGGCTCTGTGCTGACAGCTCGGAGCCTGGAGCCTGCTTCACATTCTGTGTCTCCCTCTCTCTCTGCCCCTCCACCACTCACACTCTGTTTCCCTCTCTCTCAAAAATAAGATAAAAATTAGGGGCGCCTGGGTGGCGCAGTCGGTTAAGCGTCCGACTTCAGCCAGGTCACGATCTCGCGGTCCGTGAGTTCGAGCCCCGCGTCGGGCTCTGGGCTGATGGCTCGGAGCCTGGAGCCTGTTTCCGATTCTGTGTCTCCCTCTCTCTCTGCCCCTCGCCCGTTCATGCTCTGTCTCTCTCTCTGTCCCAAAAATAAGTAAACATTGAAAAAAAAAATTAAAAAAAAAATAAAAAAAATAAGATAAAAATTAAAAAAAAAAGGGGGGGAAGAGGAAATTTGAAGAGAGAGCCAGAAAGATGTCATTGTGAAAAGAGTTCAGCCCCACGTTCCTGACCTTGAAGATGGAAGAAAGGGGCCCGGAGTCTCGTGGGAGATCTCTGGGAGGTGGAAAAGGCCAGAGAAGAGCTTCTCCCCTAGGGTCTCCAGCGGGAACACAGCCTTGACCACACCTTGATCTCAGCCTCGAGACTCGTGTTGTCGGACCTTTGCCAGGTGGAACTGAAGGATGATAAATCTGGGTTGTTTGAGGTCCTAAGCTTGTGCTAATTTGTTACAGCAGCAATAGAAAGCTAACCCAGGGCCTCGCAAACATTTGGAGTGATGTACCTACAGGCCACAAAAGCCAAGGGTTGCTGAGAAATGCCAGAATCTAGGAAGAATTCTCCCCCAGGATTTTCAGAGAGAACACGGCCCGGCCGGCAGCACCTTGATTTGGCATTTCCAGCCTCCCAAACTGTGAGACAGTAAATGTGAGTTGTCTTAAGCCAGATACTTCGTAGCAGTTTAAGGCAGGCGAAGGAAACTCATCGGCTGGACCCTCATCCTGGGCTACAGGCGACATTGCTCCTGCGACTTTGCCCTTCTGCTTGGGCACTTAGTGACACTGGGGAATCACGAGTTCCTTCTCCTCCAAGGCTCAGCAAGCAGCCTTGGACTTCAGCCTGGGACAGGCTCTTGGGGACCCCCCTCCCCCCCCCCCCCCGCTGCAGGTGGGAGCAGGGGGTATCAGGAAGCCCGAGGTCAGGGCCACAGGCAGAGAGCAAGACGGCACTCAAAGCAAAAAGTGAACCACGGCGAAAGTCAGGGAGCATCTCGGTCTTGCTGGGCCCCACTCTCCTTCTTCAAAAGGGTGCGTTGCGGGTGCACCACGCCAGGGCACCCAGCTCAGGGTCTGGTACCCGACTTGTACTTCCTTCCTCCCCTCCCTGCTCCCTTTGCTTTTCTTAAATTCGAGTGGAAGGCAAAACAACAGTGACTACTTTCTGCAACGCAAGAGGGGACCTCAAGAAGCATAAAGGCCGGAATTAAGCTGCGGAATTAAACAACCGACCAAGAAAAAAAAAAAAAAAAAAAGATTACAAATAATAAAATCTCACCTAGGTGCACGGCCCCAGCAAACATAAGGGAAACGCAAGTCCCTGCTGTGCCTTTTTATTACTTGAGGTGTACGGAGTCTCTAATTTAAGGCTAAATATAATACTAAAACATACACAGCTGGACTTTCAAGTATTTTCAAAACACATTTAATACCTTCCCGTGCAACTCCCAGAATCTGAGCAGCCCCTCGCTCTGCACCAGTATAAACAGAAGTTGGGGTGGACTGAACATATGGGCTTCAAAAGGATATTTAAGAGTTGAGAGGGACGCACGGTGCGGGGGATCCGGAGGGATGGGCTTGCTGAAGTGTGCCCGCAGTCACACGGTATCTTCTGCTGTACTAGGGCTGTAATGAAAACCAGTAGACCCCGGCAGATGCGGCCAAGGCTAACAGGGTCTGCCTCTGACCGCAGCCTTTCCTGCCCCCGTGTACTTTTTGGCTCTGCTCCGACACTCCTGGGCCAGTGGAAAATTAGAAAGATCCAAGCCTGCCTGACAGACATGAATAGACTGTTATCCCAGGAATTCTCCTTGGAGGAGGCAGCATCCAGGGTGCCCGTCACTGTTTGGTACTGCCCCCGGGCATGTCTACTCATTCAACGATTATGCGCGGAGAGTCGTCTATGTGCTGGATGTAGCCCTGCGCACGCACGACGGCGGGTGAGCAAAACAAAACCAGGGTCTGTGTCTCTAGGAACCGTGTGATGTGGGGACAGAGACGATAAAGATGATGCGGGTGATGTGCAAACACTCAGAGGGGACTGGGAAGCCAGGGCATGTGGAGGATGGGGCACAGTCAGCATAGATGGGCTCTGGGAGGAGTCAAGAGAACGTCTACGGGGGGCAGAAGGATGCCCCCCCCCAAGATGTCTACATCCGAATCCCCAGCATCTACAGATGTGTTAGGTCGCAAGGCAAAGGGAGATTAAGATCACAGATGGAATTACGGTTGCTGATCAGCTGACTTTAAAATAGGAACGTCTGGGGGCGCTTGGGTGGCTCGGTCGGTTAAGCGTCCCACTTCGGCTCAGGTCACGATCTCGCGGTTCGTGAGTTCGAGCCCCGCGTCGGGCTCTGTGCTGACTGCTCAGAGCCTGGAGCCCGTTTCCGATTCTGTGTCTCCCTCTCTCTCTGCCCCTCCCCTGTTCATCCTCTGTCTCTCTGTGTCTCAAAAATAAATAAACGTTAAAAAAAAATTTAAAATAGGAACATCTGAAAGAGACTTAGAGGGTGGGGGGCACCCAGCAATGGGGAGATTATAGGAGAACTTTTCTCCCCCCACAAAACAAAGGGCAGAGGCCCCATCACAGTTCTAGAATCTGGCTACAGATTCATCACTACTCTTTTTATCAAGAAGCAGAGGCTGTCCCCCCCGCCCTGGAATCTGGTGGGTTTGGGCTGGTTCCCCCATGAAGCACAGAGGTGACAGCTTCCCACAAAGGCATACAGCAGAAGCGATGCCCTGTGACCTCCGAGGCTAGGGCAGAGCAGCCATGCAACTGAGGCTGTGTTTGGGGGGACGGCCGCCTTCCAGAACTCCAACCACACTGAGCCCACCTTGCTAGGGCCCAGCCGAACACATCCTTCCCTGCCGTCCTGCCAGGCACTGGACGTGGGAGGAAAATCATCTTAGACCCCCAAGACCGGCCCTCTCGTCCCCTGAACATCACTAAATGACCCCTGGGAGCGGCACATGGAACCGGAGATTCTGCCGGCCAAGACTTATCCAAAGTCCTGAGCCAGAGACTCGCGATGGCTAATAGAACGGCGGTCCTAAGGCAGTGAATTGGGGGGGGGGGGGCTTTGTTTCTCAGCCACAGGGAAATACTTGAGAGAGGCTCCACATGGATAATCGGAAGATGAAACGAAACCGTGGATGGAAGGTTCCCGGTACAGAGCGGACTGTCCGCAAAAGTCAGACCACGTCCCTGTTTCTCCCGTTCCTTGTGACAATGGAGGGTGATTGGTTTTCGGTGCAATCACCTTCTTCGACACCATGCTGCATTAAATCATAAATTACCAGCAGCTTATCCACGTCCGATTCTCGCTAAGCGCTCGGTTTTACTGGGCTCTCAAAGTTAGAGGATGCCGAACGTGTAAACTGGAGTGGCTGTCCGCAGAGGAGGGTTCTGGAAGGAGGTTCTTCGGCAGGAGAGAGCAGGGCCTGAACAGTCTTGCTGCTGACGTGCGCTTCGAGGCCCCATGGCATGCTCTCCGTGGTGAGCCAGCTGTGTGCGCCAGGAAGTTTTTAAATGATTTTCCGAGCGATATCATTTTTCTTTCCTAAACGGCACAGATTGGTGAGCTCTAACGTGCTTCTGCATTAAGGACAACAGGCAGTCTCCCTTGGCGCGTTTCATTGTGAAGCTATTTCTCAAATCAGCGTCTAGAAGAGGCTGTATAACTTCGTGATTGTGGGAACACGTTTTGGAGCCCGACGGGCCCCAGTGTGAAGTCTCGATCTCGCCCTGATCGATGGAGAGATACTCGGCGCGTGGTTGAACCTTTGCAAACCTCAGTTTGCTCCTCTGTGAAATGGGAATAAACACAGCGCCACCCTCCTAGTTTGTTTGTGAAGAATCAACTAGATCACGGGAAGGGCCTTAACAAAGGGACCCACAGAGGGTGGGAGCTCAGAGTAATTGATCTGCTACAGCGACGGCATCAGCGTGAGTTCTGCTTTGATGAAAGTTGTTCGAGATAGCAAATCAAAACCCAAGGTGCCCGGCAATGTCCTCCGAGATTCAAATGTCACTGGATGTCTTGTACTAGTTCCTAGATTATCCGTAGAGTCTGGTGGGTGGTGACCCCAGGTCCCTTATCGTTGCCACCTCTCCCCATTTTCTCATCCTTAATAAAAGCCGACATCATTCTTGCTCCCTCCAGACTCACTGAGGATGGCTGCTAATTAAGATAGGCCAGGAGCCTGCTCCAGAAAGACGTGCGGTGTGACTTCTCCTAAAGCGACACCCCTGCAGTTATTACATAAGCGCCTCCCGACAGCAGCGTCCTGAGCTGCGCCCCTGCGGACTCTGCAGAACACCCCCTCCCTCCACCCCTCCCCTCCCTCCCTTCCTGCCTCAGGTCTGGCTCTATCTGAAGTCTCTCCCCCTACCAGGGGCTCATTTTTTTCCCCCCACATAATACAGTGTAGTTTATTACATAAGTGATTTATGGCACACACCTTAATGTATAAGGGGCAAAACTTGTTTAAAATAAATCCAACTGAGAGGATAATCTCCATGGGCAAAATGTACTTCGACTTAATTTCTCTACTGGGTATTACACACTATATAATTGCCTTAAACAGAAGCTGCACACACAAATTTAGCTTGGCACCGATATCTGGCTTCACAGAACACTCAAGTTACATGCTGGGTTTCGCTACAAATCCTTCACTCCACCAGAAGAAACTCCACAGCATCCCTTAAAGAAATATTCAGCTTGACTCCCCCGTGGAGACTGAGGTGGGGGGGATGGGGAGAAAGGGGGGCAGCTGACGGTGTGTTCGATTTGTGGGGGGCCCGGGGGGGGGTTGGGGAAAGGCTTTTGTCTTGGGAGAGGAGGCAAAGGGGCCGGCCGGTGTCTCAACAAGACTGGGTCTGGGACGGTTTCCTCGCTCCATATTCAGAAGCGTGTTCAGCAGCGAATGAAAGTGCCCTTGTGTCGCTGGCCCCGGATGTGGGGTCTGTGCTTCGTTACAGCTGGTGGCGGCCTGTCCTCCTTTCTCCGGTGGAATCGTCAGTGAACGTGTTCATGGACTCCAGCACACACGCATGCATTCGTGTATTCATTCCTTCTATAAATGCTGAGCTCCTCTTAGGCTCCGGGGCGGTGGTGGGCCCTGGGCTGTGGGGATATCACAGTGAAGCAGAGACTATGGCTGCCCTTGCGGTGCAGACAGTCCGATGGCGGAGACAGACATTAAGGAAATAATCACACAAATAAGGGCGTAACGACAAACCGCGTGGGTGCAGGGGAGGAGAGACGTGAGGTCCCCTGAGAGCCCCTGGGGGAGGCTGGACACGATCTCCCTGAGGAAGGGGCCTTCAGAGGGTCTGTCAGCTGCCTGTGGCTGCTGGAACAAATTGCCCCCAACTTAGTGGCTTAAAAGACGCACATAGGGGCACCTGGGTGGCTCAGTCGGTTAAGCGTCTGACTTTGGCTCAGATCGTGATTTCACGGTTCATGAGTTCGAGCCCCTCGTTGGGCTCTGTGCTGACAGCTCGGAGCCTGGAGCCTGCTTGGGATTCTATGCCTCCTTCTCTCCCTGCCCCTCCCCCCCCCCCCGCCCCATGTGTGCTCGCTCTGTCTCTCTCTCTCAAAAATAAATAAATGTTAAAAAAAAAAGACATTTATTTTCCTATAGTGCTGGAGGTCGTGAGTCTAAAATGGAACTCACTGGGTGAAAATCCTGGGTGTCAGCAGGGTTCTGTTCCCTTGTGGAAGCTCCAGGGGGGATTCATTTCCTGTGTTTTCCAGCTTCCGGGGCCTGTCGGCATCCCTTGGTCCACATCCCCTTCCTCCCTCTTCAAAGATGGCAACATCAGGCCACGTCTTCTGTGCTCTGCTATCTGCTTCTGACTCTGCTGCCTCCCTTTTCCCTATTTAAGGAAGCTCTGTGACTATCCTGGACCGATCTGGATAATCCAGAGCAATCTCCCAATTTTACGCTCCGCTGACCGGCTGCTTTAATTCCATTTTGAAACTCGAATGCCCCACTTGCCCCATGACCTCATATATTCGCAGGTTGTGGGGATCTGGATGTCGGCAACTTCGGGGCCATTATCCTGTCTACCCCAGGTGGGGTCTATAGAGGGAGAAGGAAAAAGAATATTCCAGGCAGAGGCGGAACCTCGTGAGGTGAGATTTGGACGGTGTGCCAGTGTGGACGCGGCTTAGAAACTCAGTACCGGGGTGCAGGGGTACAGGCTGGTGCAAAAGGGTCTGGGGAGGTGAGCAGGGGCCATGCCCTGGAGAGCCTGCCCAGTCATAGGAAGAATTCTGGCCCTTACCCCAAAAGCACGAAGAAACTCTTTAAATACTCCCGTTGGGGGATTTGATACTGTTTTTAATGAATCTGAGATTATAGATGGCATTATTTATTTTCCACGAAGGGAAAAAAAATGCTGCCAATCAAAATATGGCACAACGCTGGGGTGCCTGGCTGGCTCAGTCGGTCAAGTGTCCGACTTTGGCTCAGGTCATGATCTCACAGTTTGTGGGTTCCAGCCCCGCCTCAGGCTCCGTGCTGACAGCTCGGAGCCTGGAGCCTGCTTCAGATTCTGTCTCCCTCTCTCTCTGCCCCCCTCCCACTCACCCTCTCTCTCCCAAAAATAAACGTTAAAAAAGAGACGGCACAAGGCTTTCCTGTCACTTAGACTTTTTAAATTTTATACTTAGTGCAAGAACTTACAGACATCATCAGACATCCATTTGTGTCATAGATTAACTCTTCTGTCTACAATAACAACAGAAGTGAGGAACACATGGTAAGGCATTCCTATAATTAGGTAAAGGTACCGCTCTCGCTGAATAATGTTTAAACTCTGAATCACTGGGTGCCTGTATTCCTCTACGAACTGTCACCTTCTGTGCCACTGAAAGCACGAGTGACACAAGCTTTCTTAGAAGAACCCCGCAAAAGAGGAAAAGCCATCGGTGCTGGGCTCTCGAGAGGGCCGTTCAGTTCCGTAAAGTAGAAAAACCTGCCTGTGCTTCCCACTTCTGGAATGTAGCCAGACCCACCTGCCCCTCCACCCCGATGGCCCTTCGGTTCCTTGAAAGCAGGTACTCCATCCAGCGTTATGTCTGCGCTTTTGCATCAAAGCCACCGACACCCGCCCTTCAAGTCAAGTTCCATCGCTGGCGCTGTGCATGTTTACGTATGCAAAGGCGGCGACAAATCTCATATCGCCGCTGCCTGCCTAACGGGGACTTCGAGATGTGCTCAGATTTCAGAGATGCTAACATGAGAGAATTTCAGAGACATGCCCTAAGGTCAGGATCAGATCGGTGCTCTCAAAAGGCGCTTCAGTGGAAGCAAGACCCGTTTCCACATTTCAAGGTGGATGTTCTCTATTGATCACAGTTAAAGAGCCCTTTGTTTATGCTGAGCATGGCGCTGGACAATTTCCTATCGCATTAAATCACTTCACCCAACCCACGAGTTCTGGAGGAAGGAGGCGTTACTATTACAGCCATTGTACATGCTAAGAAACTGGGGCTTAACTACGTTCTGGCACCCAGAACGTATGCTGTAAAGCCAAGATCTGAACTCAGAAGGGCTCCAGAATTAACCACTGTGCTTAACCACCTCCGTTTCTATGTTCCTTGCTGAGTCCCTCCTTGGAAAGTCTTTAAAATCGCGGGCTTCTGCGAGGTCCTTCCACACACACATGTGGGGCACTTTCTGTGCAGGCAGCGGGCTCTGCTCTGGGCCCAAGGACAAAACATAAAAACCCACGATCCTTCACGCAAGGAGCTTGCAGACTAACAGAGAAGGCAGAGGGGGGCCAGCATCTCAGACTGACATGAGTTCTAGCACGTCGTGGGGCACAAGCACGAGAGACAAACGGCCCCATTTTACTCACATTGTGCAATTTTTCTTAAAGAATTTTGGAGGCTGAGCACTAGGCTGCAAAACATCCAGAAATTCCCAGGAAGGCAGCGTGAAATGTGCATAGAAAATCTCTTCCGGCCTCCATCCCATGGCTCGTTGGCCTTACCGGTGCTATCCTCCCTCAAGCCAGCGTGAATATTTCCTTCTAGGGGAATAATAAAAAGAAAGGGGTATAGGTGGAATGGGAAGGGCAGAGAAGGGGAGGGGAGGGGGCGGGAGGGAAAGGAAGAAATAAATATGAGTACAAATCTGCCATACCCTAGGCTTCTTGGTGTGATCAGGAAGGCGAGAGTCAATTTTATCGGCTCCGTGGTCTACACACGCTACTCTTCAGGTGAAAGCCAGAAAGACGAAGGAGTATGGAAGTTACAAAAAGAATAAAAGTCTGGAATGGGGAGGTCGAGGTGCACATGGATATACAGACGTAATAGCAAACGTTCAAAACAAACAATAACAACAACCACCACCGCCAAAACCGAAAAACAAAAAAACTCTGTGGAACGTGACCAGGCTAAGAAGGAAAACAAATCCAAGCCGTGCATCTCCTCGGTTACTACAAACACAAAAGGCACATTGTCTCCAAAGCTGTTATGGGGATGTTTTCCAGGAGATGACCCCACCTGGTCGAATTTCTCACCGGGAGCCCTCACTTTGGACACCTTTAAAATTCTGTTTCAGTTTGGTCTGGGGATCTTGGAGAAGTAGGCAGGGACAGGTGTCCCCCTCCTCCTCCTCCTCCTCCTCCTCTTCCCCTAGAAAAAAGCACTCCCCCTCGTACACACAACCCCCTCGAACATATGTCTACACGGGAGAGCAGAAGATAGGAAAAACAGATGGTATAATGCCTTCGGAATCTGACAGCCAGCCCGCTCAGTGGCGGTGCGATCAGCAGACAGGTCTTGCCAGAGATGCACATTTGAGCGAGGGGCCGCCAAGGCGAACAGATCCGCTCCTCGCCCTCCGATCCGCGTGAGACACTTGTGTTTGAAAACAAGCAAATGCTTTTCGCGGGAGCATAAGCGGGGACACAGCTCTGCGGCACTTCCGGCACATATGTTGGAGACGGGGGGAAATGTTTTGCAAGCAACGGCTCTATAAACAGTGCCTGCTTTGGGCGTGCTCCATACGAGGCAGGTGGGAAGTGGGAAGGGAACAGTCGGGAGAATTGCGCGGCAACCTGTTTCCATGCGCTGTTTGCTTTCTTTCACTGTACCTGTCCCTATTCGCCAGATTCACGTTTCAGGGGTTGTGACACAAGCCGAGGACCTCCACGAATGAATGGCACACCTCAATGCTAGCCCACATCTGGTTGTAAACGGATCACCGTCTCTTCGTCTCCTCCTCTCCCTCTGCATTAGAGAGGGAGGATGGGAAGGGGTGGGGAGAGAGGGAAAAGGAACAAACAAACAAACACGAAGCTGTTACGGGTCTCTGCCCATCGGTCTGGCCCTGTGCTAAGCGATGTACGTGTGCACCAGCTTACTGGGAACCCAGAGCCAAACGTTTTACCCCTGGGGAAGTTGGGGGGGGTCAAGCATAAAGAACAATGTAGCCAAGGTAACGTGACTGGGAAGAGGTGACCCCGGCCTTGGGATAAAACTCCTGTCGTACTTCCTACTCCAGTCTTCGCCTCCCGGTCTCTATGAAGGTGGAAAAGATACCCTCAGGGTGACCAAACCCAATGGCAAGATCTTCCTTTCAGGGAGCACTCAGCTGGGAAGCTGGCGGGGAGGGTCTCTTGTGCTGTGTAGGATGGCTAAATTCTGCCCTTCTCGGGGTTACTTCATCTAGCCATGAGTCTTCAAATTTCCAAAGAGAGATTTTACGTAAAAATGATGAGAGTTTCATAAACAAACAAACAAACAAACAAACAAACAAAAAAACCCTATGCCTGAGCCGACTTTCACTGAAGGGTCCACGTTCTAAATTCGTTTTGTCCTGACAACTTTCAGGATCTGGATTCTGAATCACTGGTTTCCCTCTTCCTTCAGTGAAATGAAAATGCCATTCATTCAAAGCCACTGTTTAAGGGCGATGCCAACCTCCACCTCCCCGTGGTTCACGGCCATCTCGTTGATAAATTAACCCAACTGTCACAGAGGTAGAAATGCAAAATCATTCGAAAATGGTCCCATTTGAGATCACACCATCTCCAAAACCTACGGCGACATTTTATAATTCCTGCAGGCCACCCCGGTCTCCTTTACACTTGCAATGGTGCCCCTTTCCATTTGCATTTAAAAGACAGCAAATTGCAGGGTTCATAAACATTTTTATAGTGATTTATTGCAGACCAGAATGTCACTGCTGTTCTTTACACTTTAGCGGTCCTGAGAATCAAAGGCTGGCTGTCTAGGTCATCTCGCTGTCCCGGATAACCACGTACGAACGAGCCAGTTTGGAGCTTTTATCTTTTTTTCTCTGCTTTCTTTCTCTCCCTCTCGCCCTCCTCTTCTGAGAGGGTAGCGGCCGTATTTATCGTTCGGTTAGAAAAATGCTCATTTCCAGCAGCCTCCAAGTCCCACCTCGGGTTCCGTACTTTACAGAAGAACTTGGCTTGCCCACGGCCGAGGACTGAAAAAGGAAGGCTCTCTTTCCGTCTCCCCATTCTGTGCCCCGCCCCAAGGAAAGCAGCCCACACGTGCCCTTCTCGGTGGCGGCTTACAGACAGGACCCAGGCTGGCCACCGTGCTCCTGGATACCTCTGTCCCTCTTTCCTGCCAAGAACTTAGAGCAAGGATGGGACTCGGGCTTTGAAATCTCTTATTGGAAAATAACGCGCGCAGAGAGGAGCTGAGGTCAGAACATACGTGTGCTACTTTCCAGCCAGCGAAGTCACAAAAGGAGGTGAGCAGAGCCAAAACACCCTGTTTATCTAAGGGCACAGTGAACGCCTTGGCAACTCTCCAGCCTTTTTACCAGGGGGACTCTTACCCTGTCTGAGCACACTGTGCATCAACGCAAAGAAGACACTGAGAGTTTAAAAAAAAGAAGAAGAAGAAAAGAAGAGAAAAAGAAGAAAAAGAAGAAGAAAGGCTTGCACCTCATTTGCCCTTCCGGTGTCCAGAAGGGAGTATTTCTTTCCACCTTTTTCACATTATAATAATGGCTTCACAGCTCCTGAAAAAAGCCGGAGTGCAAAGTCAAATGGCGCGTGACACGGCGAAGCCCTGGTGTTTGTCACACCAGCTCCGCTACGCGGAAAGTCCTTCTCTGCCTTGTTTCCCTGCCATTAACTGAGATGAAATGAGTTTTTCCCCCTTTTGATTCCACCCCCCCCCCCCCACTGTCTATTACAGTGTGACGCGATGGGGCTTCCTGGCCCATTATTTCATAGCGGATTCTTTTATTCTGGTTTGGGAGTTCGCGCCTGCAAGGTTATCTGTGCACAAAGCAACGTCTCGGTCTTGTGTTCATTTTTGAAATCTGATCTCACTGATAAGAACAAGACCGTTCGCCTTGCATTTGTCAGATAAGGAGCTCGGGTGCCAGAGTCATAATTTTTGTGACTTCAGTCAGGGCTCCCTGTTAAAATATGTCAACCGATAAAAATGCAAGTATTATAAAAATAACCTTTGTATCAAAAGTGTCGGACTAGCTCCTTTCTTTTTCTTTCTTTTTTTTTTTTTTAAACACATGATGTCCTTTTCCGTATCAGGTACCTCCTCATACTCAAATGGCTATTTCCTGAGGTACATTTTTTACAATTCTTTCTTAAATGGCCTCGCTACTCCCATGACATCCTTCAGGACGCTGGGAGGAGAAAACAAACAAACAAAGGGTTTATGAGCAAAGAATCAAGTAACGCAGTTTGTCTGAGAGGGGTTTTGATTAATTTCCCTCCAGGTCGATAGGAAACGTTTCCTGATCATAAGGAGGATTCATAAGTGAATCAAATCCAAAGGTGTTCAGATCCCGGGCAGAGTGGAAGAACATTTAGGACAAGGGTCAGGCGTGCCCCCCCCCCCCACCGTGGGAGCATCTGGGGTTCTCAGGGACAGGACTGAGCTGTCCGCCAGCCCAGGGAACAGTTCGGCATTGTTCCCGCACGGGAAGCAGTCGGATACACTAGGAACAACACTCACGCCCGACACACATGAAAAGGACAGGAGAGGCCCACGGATTCCATCTTGGAGAACCGCCTTCCGGCAGGGTCTTAGGCCATCAGCCCCCCCCCCCCCCCTCCCCGCCAACCCCGCTCCTGGAAAAGCATCCCCCCACCCCCACCCCTGGACTCAGGCGACGGAAGCTGGTGAGCGTGTTATATAAATATTAGCACGAGGCAGATTGCTTGAGCCCCTGTGTGTTTCCCTCCCCCCCCCGGCCCCCCTCCCCCCCAGTGGCAGCTTCACAAAGACGCCAGTGACAAAACGAAGCGACAGCCACAGGCTCACGAGAGGCCTGCCAAGGCGCGCGGTGCAAGGTCCTGTCCCCGTCCCTGTTTGGGGCCCCGCACACCCGGGCCTGCAGCTGATAACACTGTAATAGTCCTCTTTTGAGGACAGAGGCTCCTGCGTGCTGATTAGTCATTTATCACACCTGGCAGTCCTGTTGAACTATAATTACTCTTCTCTTATCCTATTGCACTGTCATGTCCGAGAGGAGAGGCGAGGCAGAGTCCCCAGTTAATGACACATTACCCTCTTGACAAGCACTTAAAGGTTTTATTGTAAATATTCAAGATATAAAAACATCTGAGGTTCCCTTTTTAATTATAAAAAGCAATTTCAGGGCCTCCCTTCCCCAACCTCCCCCCCCTCCCCGCTCCCCCCCCCCCCACACCACTAACCCCCAAATAGTAAAGTTTGGGAGCCTTATCCGCTGCTTCCCCGCAAACAAACTGATCTTCCCTTTGTCACGTAAACTCATTGCTGCAAGTTAACTCAGTATCTCGCCGCAATTATCAGACATATTGCCTATGAAATTGGTAATTTAAACACACATCACATTTCCACAAAAGTTAAATTTCCGCCCCGAAAGAAGGGGAAAATGTGCATTTATATGAAAAATTATATATGAAAAAAAGCCTAAAATGCAGCATAAATAGTCCGGTTTTCCTCATCGGAAAGAGAGGGAGGAAATCACTGAATATTTTTTTTTTTTAAAGATGAGTCTCTAACTGAGGTTAAAAAAATATATATGTATATATTTTTTTCATAAACTAAAAAATTGGAAATTTGTGGGTCGTTAAATCCTGATTGCCTACTTATAAGGTTTGGGGAGAAAGCCAACTTAGCATTCAGGGACTCCTGGGGCTATTTTAATACCTCAAGGAGCATTCAGAGGACACTTCTTTCATGGCAAGGGGGGCCCTGGCAGGTCTGCTTCACCTTGCCACCTTCCTGCTGATTTTTACGAGGTGATCTTTCCGCTCAGTGAGCCTCGTTGGGTAGCTTTGAGGCTACCGTGGGCCAACGCCGGTAACGGTCATTAGGAGGGAATAATGGGAACGGATGGGGAGCTGGCGTGAATAAAACCTTTCATTCTGACAGAGGAAAAACACACCCCACACAGATACATACAACCACACACACACACACACACACGTATGGGCGCACGTGATGCGAAATGAGCTCAACTGAGCCCAGCTGGACCTCTTCTCAGATCCACGTGGACAGAGACGGATGTTCAAGAGTGTTGGAGTCTCTGGGTTTGAGACCATCTTGTTCCAATCGGTTGAAAGCCATGGTGAGTAAAAGTTATTGGAACACGGGGCCTTTGGGTTTGGAATCCAGCGTTCAAATGGTAAAGCAGCCGGGGAAGGCACTTGGGCTCCTTTGTTTCACAGATTATTTGGGTTGATCTTTAGGTGTCTCCTTCTTCCAGCACCCTGCATTGGCTGGGTTTCCAAATGCTATCATTTAAGAGCAACACCTTCCCAGAGAAAGGTAGTACTTGCATTGGGGTAGCTGAAGTATAGCCAAGGGGTTAAGAAAGGGAGATGATGAGCATTTGGAAAGAGTGAACAGCAAGACCCAGGAAGGCCTATGGTGGTCAAACCAAGGCTTCGACCATAGACAGCGACCACCCCGGGAGCCAGTGAGGGATGGTCATGACTTCCTGCTTGCCTTCGGAGGAGACTGGCAGAAATCTTGGGGGGGACTGGGGGCAGATGGCAAAAACAGAGGATAAGGGAGCCCACAAGATGAAAAGGAAAGATTCATCCTTGCTTTGAGAAAGCTAAAAATGGAAGCACCTCGCATTGCCATGGTAGGCTACTCTCACCTCAAAGAACACCATCGTGGCAGTGGAGGCAGCTGGTTGTGCAGAAGAGGGAGACAAAGGCACACACGAGCAGTACACTGGTATCCTTGGAATTGGTGGCCCAGAATCCCCAGCAGGCTTCTTTAACTATAAATATTTCTTATTCACTGTTGAATCTCCGATAACTAGCACGTTGTAGGCATGTTAGTTTCACAAATGAATGAAAGCATATATGCCCACGGAGAGCCCAGGCAGTGGAAGCAGATCCATCAAGATACGTTTCCCGGTCACCTGATTTTCCTTTTCTTCGCAGCATCCACTAAGGACTACACGTTGAGGGTTATTTTGTTGCAGGTATTATGAGAACAAAGGAACCTTCTGATCTCGGGGATCTTTGGGAGCTGGACACGGACAGGGGCCCGAAGTGCGTGATGATGGAAATGAAGACAAAAACGGTGGTGGTAGCTAAGGTCTTCGGGATAGGCGAGGCAACGTGTTAAGACTCTTCAGGAGGCTAACTTTTCACCTTCTCGTGGAATCTGCACACCAATCCCTGGAGCTGTTCTTCCGTGGCTTGTATCTCACAGAAGAGGACACCGAGGTTCCGAGTGGTGAAAAAGTCTGCCAATGCCCCACTGCTGCTAACTGGGCTCCATCACCCATGCTCTTACCTCCCCGTCTTGTCGCCTCTCAACCCTGAGGAAAGATGGTGGGAAAACCTTCCAAGAAATGGTTCAGGGTGACTCTCAAAGCACAGAGGTGAGAATTTCTCCAAAATTTCTTCTTTGACTTTGATTTCACGGGCGGAATCTGCCGTCACGGACTCGGTACAGTCTTCTCCTTCACTTTTCCATCTTAGCTTTTCTTTGGGAAGACGAGGGCTGCCATGTTCGGACGTGTCCCCAGAGTACCCTGTTCTTTTCAAAGGCACTTCATAAATCTAATGAAATAACTAGGATCCAAATAAGCTGTCCTTCCCAGGTTTCTGGTCTCGAGACAAGTTCCCCTTGAGATTTGCTCCTTTTTCTCAGTATGACACTTTCCTCTCTTAAGGGAAAATCATTTGTACTGTGTTCATCACCTGTTGTGTCTCCTTTTAAAAAATGCCAAACGAACACGGAGACAAAGGACCAGAAAGACTGTGACAGAGGCTCAGTTAAGAGTGGAGGGGTCCTGGCAGGTCTGAAACCAGATGTTACCCTTCCTTCCTTCCTTCCTTTCCCCCCTTCCTTCCTGCCTTCTTTCTTTTTTTTTTTCTTTCTTTCATTTATTTTATTATTTTTTTTTTTTCTGCACCCTGGACCGTTCACTAAGGCATCCCACAACTTGGGTGGTGATGGAATTTCCCTGGGGCTCTGGGGAGCTCCCCGGTGTTAACAAAGGGCTGTTGTCGTTGTGATGTGCATTTTGGCGTTGATAAAACGCAGTCCACAGCATTTGCAATAACACAGCTGTTGACCTTTGGTAGCTCAGGATTCTGAAAATCCACTGAAGCTGGACAGTCCCCTCCCCCACAACTAGGTCGGCTAGACTTGTTGCAGTGCCTTATGCTGAGGACAGGACCCTTCCCAGGTAGGCCTCACAGAAAACAGAGCCAAGGGTTAGAAATCCGGGGGGCAGGGGTGCCTGGGTGGCTCAGTCGGTTGAGCGTCCGACTTCGGCTCAGGTCACGATCTCGCAGTCCGTGAGTTCGAGCCCCGCGTCGGGCTCTGGGCTGACAGCTCAGAGCCTGGAGCCTGTTTTGGATTCTGTGTCTCCCTCTCTATCTGACCCTCCCCTGTTCATGCTCTGTCTCTCTCTGTCTCAAAAATACATGCTAAAAAAAAATTAAAAAAAAAGAAATCTGGGGGGCAGAATGGAGGTCCTTGGTCTGAGAGATAGGTTAGGGTCTTGGTATCTCAATCTCTCTGTGAAACACACACACACACACACACACACACACACACACACACACACACACACACCCTACGTCCTACTTTGCTTCCTCTGGCTCCCTTTCTTCTTCAGCATCTCACCTTCCTCTCTGCACACCCGTCCCATTATCCTCTCTACTGAACAGCTTCCTGTTTTCTCTTGGGTTCTGCTCTCCCACCACCTCTTCCCTGCAGCAGGTCCCGACTGGACGTCCAATCCCTGAATCCACAACGATAATTTCTCCGTTTCAGTATTTATTGCCAACTGGCGGGTCTTTTTCTGTGCTTGTCTCTTCAAATCCTTGCGAGCTGAACACCACCGCAATACACTGCTGGCCCCACTCAACTTGACTGGTGTGGGAACTGTTGACATTGTGGACAGGGACCCTCAGCCTAAGGGCAGGTGTGGACTGATGGGCTGGATGAACTCATTCGTGGTGCTGCTCAGATTGTGTAGGGTGCTGTGACTCGACTGCAGGTCATTCTATCTCAGGAGTCCAAGCAAAGAGAGCAGAGCTCATGAGACGTGTGTAAGTTAAAGTATTTACTTCATACTGTTAAACTGATCACACTAAATTTTGTTAATTAAGGCACCAAAAAAAAAAAAATTCTCAAAGCTCTACAGGTTAAATGACTTATGTTGTGAGTCACTGACCTCAGCACTGATCACTTTCTTCTTGCTTTTATAGACAATTTAGGTAACCCCCTGGCTGGTTCCTGATAAAAAACAAAACCCGTCGCACGAAGCTAAAAAGAACCACCCACATATGCTTTGCCTAACTGCCCACTGGGCAGTGACAAAATGGTACCCACATACCAACATGCTGGCCCTGGTGACGGACACAGGACAGAGCTGAGAAACAACAGATTGGGGTAGGACACAGACTATATAGTCTTTCTCTGTCTCCTGGCTAACATGACGTTTACGCTGGACTCTTCCATTTCCCGGTCCAGATTTACTCTCCAGCCTTTTGTCCTCATGGCTGGAAAAGCTGACCAATAAGAGCTACTTCAATGAGTTCCTCTCACCATCTGGTGTCTAGATGGGCTTGAATAATGGTGGAGAATGTTTCTTACCCTGGGATCTTTCCTGGTGAGAAAAGTGTCACCAAAGATTTAGGCTCAATTCCTCAGCTGAAGGTTACAGCTCCTGCCAGGTGGTCCTCTTCACCCAGATACCCTCATGTGGCTCCCGTCCTTGCTCCTTTGGGTGTAGGATGGTCACGGCCACCCTCACCACTCTCCCTGGGAAGCTCCCTATCTCTTCTGGATGCTTTTCACACTGACCCCACCTGTATAAATAATCGCTTTATTAAACGCTCCTCAAATTACCCTATGTGCGTGTATCATTTCTTTCCTGCCAGGACTGCCACCGATACAAAAAGGACAGATGAGGCCCCTGGCTTCCGACGGGCCATGCTCTAAGTAGCAGAACCTACCATGCTGGGCTCTTTATTTAAACGTGGGGGAAAGTCCTGCTGGAAATTTGTGGAGAGTACATTTTTAGAGAGCTGCAGAGTTCAGCAGCCCAAGAAAGCAAGGACACGGGGCATTTAGACCAATACAGAGCAGCTCTCTCGTTAGCACAAAATGAATTCACTTTACTTGGCTTTTGAACGTGGAGGGCTCCGTACAGAAATAAAGACACATGCGCCGTCACACAAGAAGTATCTTGAAACATGAGAGAGCACAAGGAGAAGTCCTTGAAGAGCTCTTTTCCCATTTTTCTCAACCTACACGTTTTATGGGAAAGCTCTGAACTCTCACTAAAACAATGGATTAAAAAATGAGGTACCTTCCGGTTTCACAATTCATTTGTTTTCCTCCCTTCAAGATTGGCTTGAAACAGGGATAAAATAAGTTGCAAGGGTTCAGTGTGAACAAACTTGAAAAATCTCGCCTTTGCCGGGAAAATATTTTTAATTTTCAAATGCATTCCAACCTACTCCTGCTATAAGATAGAAAAATAGCACTGTCCAAAGTTAAAAAAAAAAAAAAAGGAAGAAGAAGAAAAGGAAAGAAAAGAAAAGAAAAGAAAAAGAAAAGAAAAGAAAAGAAAAGAAAGCTACGATCACGGTGTCCAGAACAACAAAGCCAGAACTGGATTAATAAGCACAGCCTACTTATAAACATATTCATCTTTCCAGGCACGATGCAAGGAGATCTCGAATCACGAAGACCTTCTGTGTGCTTTAAGCCAAGAGACAGGAGAACTACTGGGCCCGCAATCCTATCCCCTTGGGAAGCTGGTTCTCTGTGAAAGCTGTCCTTGAAGAACCACGGTGGGTGTGTCCTTTGAGGAAGCCCCACGATCGCCTCCCCGGGAAGCCTTCTCCCTCTCCACTTGCTGGTGGATAAATATCCCTTCCCCGCACCCCTGGGCCATCCTTTTTGTAGAAGCTTGTGGCATGACCTTGAAGTACTGTGTTTTCCCGAGTCCCTGAGGTCAGAGGGAGTCTCTCGTTCACCTTGAAATTCTGATGCTTAACATAATGCAGGTTATTGGAAAAGGTGTCCGATAAATCCCTGGGCAATTGATCTGTAATTCTCAAAAGGAGCAACATCAAAAGAGTGGTAGTTTAGACTCTCCTTGAGGGTTATCCAGGATGGCAAATGAGCTTCAGCGTGTACATCACACCCGCTCAGTTGAAAACTTCCTGGAGCACTGAATTAGCTAGGGTGTGGGAATTACATCCACATTTGGGTGGAAAAGGGCGTATCCGTAAGCTAATGATGGCTGCCGTGGAGCCAGAACTGGGGAACGATGTCAAGTATACTGTGGGTTTCTCATCCCTGTTCTAATTCATCCTTAATTTCTGCAGATCACGTATGCGCAAAAAGAACAAGAAAACTCACTAAAATGCAAAGAATGGTCAAATCAGCACAGCCCCAACCTATTTAGGGTATTGTGGGCCTGGAGTCTAAAAACAGAAACCAGTTCACGTCCAAACCAATTGTTTTCCATGGAACGCACAGAGAACACTAGGAATGTGCCTTCGTAAAGCTATGAGTCAGACTGGCACCCTCCAGGTGACTTTCAAAACCGTACGGGTCTGCACGCACCTCCACCTATGGCGTCTTTGTAAAACTGATTAACTATTTTCAATAAGTTTTTCTATCATCCCGGGTTGAAAATTGCAAGCACGTCGCGTATGTAAAAATATAAATGTTTGACTCATCTCGCCTGGGGAAATGCTGACGAAGCCAGGGGTGTGAGTGCTCCTGTTTTGGTAAATGTCTCCCTTAAGCCCCAGTTAATCTTGACATTTCCGCCATGTTCCCATGCCATCTTAGACAAGCTTGCGCTGGATATCCTCTTGACCCCGGGATGCCCTCAAATCCACTCCTCAAGGAGAACTGGAGGTCAGCATGGTGCATTTTTGGCTGTTCGCCATGACCTTTTGACACAGCATCCGCATTCCTTGGCGAGTCAAGGTCTTTGTTTCAGATGGATCCTGGCTGAGTGAGTGTGAGAAGGCAGCCGGTTGGAACTCAGGCGTCAGCTGCAACTTCAGTACTCCTGCTGGAAGGATCCAGATAATTCAGACACACCTGCTCCACCAGTGTCGAGATGGGAAGTGATCAGGGGCACGGAGACCCTGACGCCACTGCTGTTAGCCCTGCGGTGTTGACAAGCTACAATGCGAGACAACACGGCACCACACCCTGTGTGCCAGTGACACAGATTCACAGCCTGAACTGTTTCCTCTTTCCTGACATAATGCGCTGTGACAAAGTCACAGAACAGACGGTTTGTGTGTAGAAGGCCCCCACGATCAACAGGAAATGGA
This sequence comes from Felis catus, assembly GCF_018350175.1. NCBI lineage: Eukaryota > Metazoa > Chordata > Mammalia > Carnivora > Felidae > Felis > Felis catus. The sequence continues at coordinate 52,794,385 of NC_058382.1, read as the reverse complement.
GATCTCTCCAGAGTTAAGTCCTGGAAAGAATCATGTCACACGTGTCACGGAGGCCACTGCTGCTGGGGCTGAAGTCATCTGCGATTGAGCAGTTCTCGAACACAAAGTCTCAAAACCCTGATGATGGGTGGCCGGAGCTTGGCTGCTGAGAGAGAGATGGTGGAGGGGGCAGGGGACTCAGAGTTCCTTGGAACCGCATTGGTGTCCGGGCTTCTTTCTTTTTGCCCAAATATCAGTCTGTATTCTCTTGACATGGCAAATAAAACCAGGCTTCAAAACTGGAAACGTGCGGGCCAATTATAAGAAAAAATAAATAAATAAAATAAATCAATTCTCCCCCGCCCCCCATGGGATCCTTGTTTTTCCTTCTTCCTTGCTTTTTTCCCTTTCTGTTACATCCCTGCACACACTCATTACCCAAAATGCCAGGTATCGATCGACAGACACCAACATGGTGATCATGAAAACAGACAAGGACAATCAGACCACTTGCAACCGAGGGCTTTTATGAAAACACGAGAACTTTGGTAGAAGGATCCCGAGGGTCAGCTTGTATGTTGTTACATAAACCAGTTGACTTATTTGAGTAGAAGTGTATCAATACCACTCTGAAAAAAGTCGATGCCAGGATTCCTCCAATGTGGGTCATCACACAGGATAGATGTGGGCAAACAGGCCAATTCTACCCTGCCTTGCCACCTGTTTCTATTTTTGTTTTTATTTTTGAGAGAGAGAGAGAGAGAGAGAGAGAGAGAGAGCAAGCAGGAGTGAGTGGGGCAGGGGCAGAGGGAGAGGGAGAGAGAGAATCTTAAGCAGGCTGCACTCCCAGCACAGAGCCTGATGTGACACTCAATCTCACGACTGTGAGACCATGACCTGAGCCAAAATTAAGAGTCGGCTTAACTCACTGAGCCACCCAGGCACCCTAGCACCTGTCCTTATAAATAAAGTTTTATTGGCACACAGTCATGCCCATTTTGTCATATACTGTCTATGGCTATTTTTAAATAATGACTATCTGGCTCTTTACAGGAAAGGTTTGCTGACTCCTGACCTAGAGAGTGCTGCTTTTGTGTGGGGACTTCCAATTTATCTGCTAAAGCTCCTTAGACCTCCAGGCTCTGCTCTGTACTGGCCTCTGCTGAAGACCAGACGCAGAGCAAGAACAAAGGACAACTCTCAAAAAAAGATGGAATGCTTCACCAGTCCCACTTTTCTGTATTAGCTAACTCTACCTGCTTGAACAGACAAACTTCAAAGTCTGGAGGCGTAACCCAAAAGAAGTTTTTATCTTTCACTCCTGTAAACTCTTGCCAGCGGGAGGCGAGCTCCATGAGGTCATTCAGGGATCCAGGCTAGTTCCATCCTGGGGCTCATCCCTTCTGTTAGAACTCAGTCATGCGGCCAAATCTAACAGCAAGGGGATGTGGGAAATACAATCTAGGGGTGTTGGCCAGGAGGCAAGGGGAATGGGCCAGCGAACATGCTGCTGCACGACCTATCCCTCCCCTCCTTCCTCCCTGATTCACGGCATCGTGGTGTCTCCTAGAAGAAAAGAAGGCTCTTCAATGATAGACACGCAATGTGTTACTCTTCCCAGGAGGAGAGCCATCCTAACACGATTATGTAATGCTGAACTCAAGATGCCACGATCAGGCAGATTAGTTTTCGTTCTAATTGTTTACATGTTAAGGATCTGTTCTGGGCAAAGAGAGTGGTACGTTGCTTACGTTATCACACAGAGATTTTCCTATAGTAACAAAATTATCATAGGTTTTCACCTGCAGCCTCTCTGAATGGTAACGGTCATAATTAGTACTTTTTGACACTGGATCCTTAATTAGGAAACAAACCCAATTCTAATATTTTGATAACAGGTTTTGTTAAGTGTTTCTGAGGAGTACCCTGAAGCCAAATGAGTAAGCTGCTTGGATCAGGTTGGCTTAAAGGTATCACATCCTGTGATTACTCTGCTCCAGGTGGTTTCGTCCCAGGCCCCCTGGATAATCCCGGCTCTTGTCACCTCTGACTCTTCAATTCTACAACCCACAATACAAGCTCTGCCCTCAGCCCATCCACAGTAGGGACAATACTAAAGCTGGCCCATCACTGACCCCTCATGTGGGAGGAACCAGCAAATCAACTGCAAATGTTACAATCTTTGGCAACACAGATATTAGAATAGCTAAGCAATACTGAGAAAGGAAGGGAAGGGAAGGGAGGTGATGGGAGGGGAAGAGAAAGAAGGGGAGGGGAGGGGAGGGGAGGGGAGGGGAGGGGAAGGGGAGGGGAGGGGAGGGGAGGGGAGGGGAGGGGAGGGGAGGGGAGGGAAGGGAAGGGAAGGGAAGGGAAGGGAAGGGAAGGGAAGGGAAGGGAAGGGAAGGGGAGGGGAGGGGAGGGGAGGAGAGGGGAGGGGAGGGGAGGGGAGAAGGGGGGGAGGGAAGGGGAGGGGAGGGGAGAAGGGGGGGAGGGAAAGGGATGGGAGGGGAAGGAAGGGGAAGGGATAAGGGGAAGGGAAGGAGAGAGGAGGGGAGGGAAGGAGAGAGGAGGGGAGGGGAGGTGGGGTCATGAAAAGAACCTAAGACCAGGAATGAAGAGACCCTGGTTCTAGACCCTGCTCTCCTACCAGGTCATCTCCCAAATGCTTCCCTCCTGCAGCCACGGCTTTCCTATTTATTTACGTGTAAACACTTTGGACATCCATGGTGCATCTTTTAGCTCTTTCTGACTCCGTGATCCTGCAAAGAAATCCCAAACGGTCAAGTCTGGTATCTCGGTGGGAGACAGACTTGAGAATCCCACTCTCGGCATCAGCCCACAAAAGCAAAACACAGTCCACTTACAGATCAGACTCGGGCTAAAGGGGAACTCACGGTAAATATTTCACAAAGGAAAACAAAGGAATATATTATCCTGCAGCCAAAGGGAACGATAGCCCCAATTACTGCTCCTGCAGTTGCAAATGGTTTCATAAGCAATCTGCTCAGGGTAATTTTATTATTTCAAGTACTCTTCACGACACCACCATGAAGAAATCAAAATTTGATGAAATTAATATAGCCATCACAGGAAGGATAAAGAGAAGCTCAGAAGGGTATTCATTTGATAAATAAAATATATTTTACGAGAGACTATTATGGTAATCACTATTTATCAATGCAAACTTCTTTAGGCTTTGCGACGCGGAAGTGCCCATCTTTCTCCTGACAAAATAAACGTGCATATTCGAGGAGCCCAGCTGAAAATATTAACAGTCCTTTTGCACCAGAAATATTAGTCCTTCCCCCCTTCTCTGCCTGCTTCTGTCAGGAAGTCACAGTGCGCACACGGGCAGCGCCTAGCTAACCATGTAATTGATAACTCCCTACCTGATTCGCTGTGGGAATCTGTCAGTTAAGGTCTAAAGATACACACACACCGCTATGAAAATGAACTCGCACAAGTCTGTCTGCGGACCAGGAAGGGCCTGAATGCAGTCGACATTTTGCTACTTAATTGGTTCGTCCAGTTTACCAGTACACACGTGTATTCGAGCAATGGCATGCTGTACTATGACTCTCCTTGACAGACCTATTTAGTGAGCAGGAGGTATTTTTTTCCCCCCAGATAACTGCTCAAAATCATGCTTTCAAAGTCAGCGCGATTCAAACTTGCCTGTCTGTATTTTGCAAATACACGAGTTGGAAGGAATGCAAATGCACGCTCCTATTTCTAAGGTGGGTGCACAGGAGAGGCCGCTGTGTCCTGTTTTGTTTCTGTTTTCATTTTCGTTTCCCCCTCAGAGCCATGGAGGAGAAGGAGTTCAACGCCCACAGTGCTTGGCCCCAAGCCTGGTGTGGCTTATGTGGGCACGTTTCTGCAGAGGGGACGTTTCACCCAACGTGGGTCCAGCGCTCTTCAGACGGACAGAGTGAATCTTGAGACCCCGTCCATCAAAGACTGGGGCCCTTGGGGTCCTTGGAGGGTTTCTCCAACATAGCACAGGGTGGCAGCACTCAAATTCAAGGCATGTCTGAAGGAGCCACTTGACTTTTTGGGTGGTACCTGGCATTACGGACAGAGCGAGGACTTGAAATCCAAGCATCCTCTGTAGACCAGGGGGAATGACTTCACTTTTCTGCTCTGCTGTTCATCTGGAGCTGGTTGTACGTGCCTCTCAGGACTATTTGGGCTTAAATGACGTGGCTCCGTGTGAAATCATCCTGCATGTGGATGCAAGACAGCAACCTGCTTTGTCCCCGCTCCCTCTACACCGCTTGGAAAGCCTCTGTTGGCATTTTTTTTTTTTCTCGTCTTTGGGCATTTTTGAATATTCACACAGAGATCATGAAATGGCTGAGGCATTATGCAAGCACAGAGAAATCCTAATGAGGGAACAAGAAAGCGGTGCTGGGAGGTGTGGGTGAAGCCATGTCAGATGGCTGAGGCCCCCAGCGATGTCGTGTAGACCCCATGCAGATTTCAGGAAAGGCTAGCGGCACAGGACCCTCCCTCTTAGGACACAGGCTTCGCGCCAACACACACAAGTCTGCGGAAAGAGCTTCATGAGGCTTCGAGGAACCTGGAAAGTACTGTTGCATTACATACAAAAATACCTCATGACGAAGGAGCAAAGAGCCTCTTAGCACAGATCTATACACGCATCAAGAACCAAAAGGCAGGGCCCCTGCCAGGACCTGATAGGACTCTATTTTCACGTTTCTGAAAGCAAATAAAATGGAAAGCGACACCCCTACATATCGTCCAGGGAGTTCAATACTACGGAATCACACAACTGCACTCTTTAACCTGATACTCTCCTTCTCCTCTTTCTCAGATATTGAGAATAAATGCTCTTCTGGAAAACACTTACTTAAAAGGCGGCAAGTTTAGTAGCTAAACTGGGACTTCTGCCTCCTTGGGAGAACGGAGGTGAGTAAGGAAATCTGGTCCCACTTTCAAAGTCAAAATTGTAACCCTCGTTTGAACTGCCCCATCCAGTTCCTAGAACTCTTAACTACAGAATAATCAGACACGGACGTTATTATCATGTCCGTCGTCAGGACACCCAAACGGAATCCTGCAAGACGGTGGCAGCTAAGAATGCTTTGTAAACAGCTAAATAAATAAATAAACTATTAGTATTTTAAATGAGGCTGGACTGCCAGGCAATCAATTTAATTAACTGCGGCGCGATTAATTGCGAAAATTGAGGTTCGACTCTGACGTTGCCAATTCGAGTGGCATTGTGTAGACTTGGTGAGAGCCAAGAGAACTAAAAACAATTCCAGTGATGCTGTTGGCACAAACTTAGCAGCGAAAGCGTTTACGTAAAGTTCAAAAAATGGCAATGCCAAGGGAAATGAGCCATGTTTGGCAAACTCTGCCTCAGTTTCTCCATTTGCGAAATGGAGCTCAGATGACCTACTTCAAAATGAAAACTGATCACCCAGATGCTTGGAAAGGCGAAGAACAATTATAGTTTGGCACGGATTTGGGGTGGGAGTCGGGGACGGGGCGCCCACACGTTGACTAACCCCCGACTCTACCTCCAGTTATCAATTGCATCTTTTGGATGAAGGCAAACATCACCAATACAGCCGACCTGGGAAGACACCGAGTGCTGCTTCCACAGGGAAGAAAGAAAGAGAGACAGAAGTTGTGGGCCACCAGGGACCTCCCAGGTTCTTCAACATCTCCTATTCCACGCATGCCTGCACATGTCCTGAGAAATGGGCACCGTTCCTTGTCTCGGAGACGTCTGAAAAACAAGCATTGGAGAGGCCGTGGACAAACTAAACCCTTTGAATGTTGCTGGGGGGGGGGGGGATGTGCAAACGGTTCGGCTGCTGTGGAAAACAGTGTGATAATTCATCGAAAAGTGAAGGATGGGATGGCCAAAGGATCGAGCACTGGGTAGATGCCACTCCTAAGTCTGTCCTCCGAACGACTGAACACAGGACGGGAACAAACACTTGGACGTGCGTGTTTACAGCAGCATCATTCACAACGGCCAAAAGGTGGAAACAACACGGATGTCCATCAGTGGATCAATGGATGGTCAAAATGTGGTACCAACATACCACGGAATAGCGTTCAGCCACAAAAAGGAATGGAGTTTCGATGCATGCCACACCGTGGATGAACCTTCAAGACGCTAGAAGACGTAGAAGACGACAGATCTGAAAAGCCACCTGTTGTAGACTTCCATTGATATGAAATGTCCAGAAAAGGCAAATCCATAGAGACAGACAGCAGACTGCAGGCTCCCAGGGGCCGAGAGGAAGCAAGAATGGGTACCCAGGTTACTGCAGGGTGAGGGGTTATTTTGGAACTCCCTGTAGATAGGCAGTGGCAGCTGCCTAAAATCGTGGATGTACTAACTGCCATGGATTGTTTGCTTGCAAATGGTTCGTTTGAACGGTATGTGAATTTCACCTCACTTAAAAAATATATATAGGAACACAAACGCGCCTCACGTTTCCTCGCTTATACTGGTAGTGCGCCTGCTGCTTCCCAGAGGGGAGCTGCGAGGGTAAGATGGGAGAGTGTGCCTGCAACGGAGCCCCCAAGGTGGTCGGGCAGGTCATGGCAGCCCACGCACCCGCCCTCGCCCTCTGCTGGGCTTACCCTCCCTCTAAGCTCTCCCTTGGGCTCTGCCTTCACCAAGGTCCTTCTGTCCCCTCACTCCTACCACCTTTGTTCATGTATAATTTGTATATTAAGCCCCTCCGAGAAACAGGGATGAAGAAATTGCCCCAAATGCAGAAAGGAGGTCTGAGTGGGGTTCAAGGATGGAAAAATAAAATGGGGGGCGTGGGGGGCGGGCTCATTTAGCTAAGGTCCTTAAGGCTCCTGGTATTTGATGTATCTAGGGGGCCAGGGCAGACACAGGGCCACTCCAAGAGCTTTTGTGGTCAGAACTGATTAGGCACATGAATACGATCTGGAGGATTCCAGGCCCTCTGAGGATCCTACAAGGAGCCCAGGTCCCCAAGGGAGGCCATCTGCATTCCAGGGCTGTACGTTTCTGACAAACGCCAAGCTCCTCCCTCCTCCTTCCGGAGCTCTTGAGTCCTGGCCCACTTGCCTGCATCTCACCAAAAGGAGCAATTCAAAACAACCTCTTGATTCAAAGATGTACAGGGTACCTGAAATACCACTCGCTCACTTACGGGGGCAAGAGAAGGATCAACAGCTCTTACATAATTGCCCAAAGGCAGCAAAAGAGCTGCTGGGTTGACACGTACGTGAGCCCCCGTGAACACCGGACTCTCCCAGACCAGGGGAAAGTGCCCCGAAGGGCTTGTGTGCTACATTCGAGAAAACAAAACCAGCAAAAAGAAGAGAGGTGTGGAACCCCAGCCAGGCACTTCTATGTCGGTGGGCCTCAGATAAAGAACAGGGTGCAGGGTAGAAGGTGGGGGGGGGAGTGCACGTGCAGGTTACAGGAAGAGAAAAGAACTAGCTGTCGAGCACCCCCTACCTCTCCCCCAGGACACCGCAGGTATGTTGTCTTTGTGTTCGTTTATGTCGGTGTCACGCTAATCCAGGAGCCCTCTGACTGGTGCGGATGTTAACGCCTGGAGGGGCTGAGGCCCTGACGCTCGCAAGCTGAGGATTCCCGACGTAGATCCTTGACCTCACTTGCTCCTCGGGACCAAAATGGCCCTCCAGTGGCCAAGTATGCATGTTCTGTCTCTTTCCACTGCGTGGCACAGCCCATTCTCCGCCCTGTGGGTCCCTTCTTTAGAAATGACTTGCTCGGTTGGCCTCCCAGGCTGCGCGGCTTGCGTGCCACGAGGCTCTATTAATCACAGGCCCACGCACATCACATGCTCCGGATCTGAGACTCTGACCGCACGGCTCTGGGTGCTGGGAGTGCGTGAGGACAGGACGTACCAGAACTAAAGCAGCCTCATTGGTTCTCATTTCAAAACTACCTAAAAATGCAGATCAGAAAGAAGTAGGTGTGCTTCACAAGATGATGGCTAGATTAAAGCGTGCAAGGTGTTTTGCAAGGAAAAAAAGCCCTTAGTCATTCATTCATTCATCAAAAAAAAACCACACAATGATCAGTGACTTCTCTGTGTCAGTCACTGTGCAGGACATCCAAGGATACACCAGGAAGAACGGAAGACAAAATCTTCAAATTTGTATTTGAGGGAGATAACATCCCTTGAGGTTACAGCACCCCGGAGCGGGCAACTGGCCAAAGGCGCCATTGAAAGGAAGCGACGTCTCCAGAGAGAAGGGTTCTCAAAGGTTCCCAAACTGGCAGCTAAAGAGTCAGGAGGAGGTCAAGTGCCTGAGACCCAGCCATGCCAGTGTTGGAGGCCTTTGCAGGAAGGTCTCATGGGGGTGGGGGTGGGGGGTGGTGCGGAGAGGAGCCAGCGAGCCTGGAAACGTCCATCTCTCTTTGAGTCCGGAGAGGCCTCATTAAATTTCGTGACTGCGCTGGTGGAATTTGACTTGCAGCTGCGAATTTCAAGGCCTCCCCAGGCCTCTCGCGGACGGGAAGCCAGGGTAATAAATTGTCCCTGCTTCCCGGCCTGGGTTGCAGGCCTTGGGAGGTTACGCCCTCAACGTCCCACTCCAAAAGGCGGTGAGCTGGGGGACCCGACACCAGAGAGCGAGCGTGGGCCTCGGGGTTTGGCCATGCTGTAACTGCAAATGGCCTTGGCCATAGAGGCCGAGCGATTTCCATCGGGTGATGCTGTCTCTGAGTCAGGAGTATCAGGCTTTGGCTTAATCAAAAACCAAACTGAGATGATTCCTGGTGCGTCATGACATGATACTGCTAAAAAAAAAAATATGGCTTGTTTGGTTGATGATCAGAACCAAGATGGATTTATCAGCTCGCACTGGGAGCCAGTTGGGGAGAAGGAAGCCTCATTCACCGAACACCTAAGTCTGAGTGATTCCTCCTTTGCTAAGACTCCAGAAAGCTCGTGCAGTACAAGGCAGGGGTTGGAGAGAACCCGCGAGCCGTCCAATTAAGATGGGTATGGATGTGACACATGAAATGCTCCCATTTTATTATCTGGGCGGGGAGGTAGTTAGTTATTTAACTGCTTTGCCTCTGCGTTTCTAGGAGTTCCTTTGCGATGGTTTTGCTCTAACAGGAATCCAAAAGAATGGGCCCTCTGATGATTTTGTCTTGCCTCTTGCCCTTCTCTCGGCATCCTGGTATTAAGGAAGTTGAGGGGCCCTGCTAATCACTGTTCGGTTTGTGACATCGCGCCCTACCCTCAGGTGCCGAAGTGGGGGAGAGCTCACTTTTGGACTGCCAGATGTTTTGGGAAAGGGGAAAGATTTTTAGAACATAATTTTAAACGTTCGAAATGGCCGTTTGGGTGAGTTTTGCCTTGCCAGGGAAAAAGAACAGTTATCCTGAAATAATCCTAGGGTTGATCTTGTTTCATGAAACAGATAGGCTGAAGGGAAACATGAAAGTCTACACATGTATATTTTTCCTCAGTTGGAGACAGAAAAATACCCAATTCTGTCTACCAGGGGAAGTGGGGGCCCTCAGCTCTAAACCCTGGTGCTGTTCCTGCCTTCTCACCCCTGACTCTGTCCTTGCATAGGGATTTGTGTTGCAAGACAGGCAGACATACCTTCATTTACTTTTTCCTCGGGGACAGATCGCCCAGTCAAACTCAAGGTTTGGACTTTCATGTGCTAAGAAAATGCTTCAAGAAACAAAACTAAGCAAAGCAAGACAAGGCAAACAGAAACAAACCCCTAAAGTTTGTTCTCATACAATGTGGGAGATCGAGACAGAAAGAAAAATACCCCCCCCCCCAAAAAAGGCGACACGAGCCTTTCATTTCGATTCATCAGACATAGTGTTACAGATGTTTGAAGAAATCAGCAGACACTTTAAAAAGATACAAAAGTTCATTTTCAGTTAATTATTTAGTAACTGTTTTGCGTTGTTTAAAAAAAAAAGGGGGGGGGGAGATCATTTGAGAAAAATTCTATTTTTCTTCCTTTATCACCTTCCCAGTCTATCCAGCTGTTTCCACCAAGGAACCTAAGTACCCAAATGCCAACATGACAGCCCGACTTTTGCAAAGCGGCTTAATTACTCATTACGAGATTTCATCAACACAAGCTCCGGTCTGTGGTTTTGTAATAAGGGCCGTTATCTTTCCTTGAATTTTCACTCCTTCATAAAGGGGGATGTGGCAGAGATTTCTGCAACCCCACTTTATATGGCAAGGGAATGAGGATTTTAATGCATGAATTTGATGTCATTAACAATGCTGACAGCTGTTTAATCCCAGTGGAAACAACAGCTGAGTCCCAACTGCAGGAAAAATAATTAACTCTTCAGTGCGTTCTGCGGAAGGCATCGTACGAATCAATTACGTGTCTCCTGCCTTACCTGCAGTTTTTGTCAATTACTCAGCCGTTCGGTTGGGAGGTTCTGGCACTAATAAAATGACAGGAGGCCCTTGCCGGGGAAGAGACTTGTGAAGTTCAGAGAACAGATTTATTAAATGGGCCTGTTCTAAGTTTGCCATTAATTAAAATTAAGAACCATTTTTTATGTTTCCACTGAATCACAGAGCATAATGAACTAAAGTAAAAGGAAATAATAAAGTAGGAGCCCTGGGTGACCCAGTGTCAGGGAGGAGACGGTGGCTGAGCTGAGAGGGGAAGAAAAATAGGCTCTCTGGCCGAAACAGAAGCGCAGGGCGGGATGCGCAATGCCCATGCTGCCTTGTGACATGTGCCATTTAATTTAAATGGAACATTTAGACACCTGCCAATGACGGTAAATTTGCTACTTTTTCACCCTCCCCCACCCCCGCCCCCAGAGATGATCAGCCTCTCTCTTGTAGGCTTCAGGTTCTTTTTTTTTTTTTTTTCACCCCTGCCTGCTGACATCCTTCCGGTGACTATTTCTACTGCTTTTAATTTGTAAAATATTACAGATATAAATAATGTCTGATTAAGATCCTGCTTTGAAATATGTGGCGCTCACTTAACGGCTCCCATCTAATAAAGCACTCCTGGATCCTTTCCATTCATTTATAATGCGAGACTTTGAGCAGATGTCTTAAGTATTCAATGTTACAAACAGCAACATTACATGAATTTAAATTTGGCTCTTTGTCTGCACGCCCCTTCAAGCATGGCAGCTGATGTCCAGGGAGCCCTGTTTCATCTGGAAACGATGTGGTTCTACCACCTGCCCCAAGCTGGCTCCTCACTGGCACGCGGGCAGCAACCTGCCCTCTCCTGAGAGGTCTGGGGCCGCTGGGTGTAAGGGGCGACCTTCCGTCTGATCAGTCTGCCGAATGGACAGGGAGAGGGAGAAGCTCCTACGTCAACAGCAGGTGGATAAACTCGGCCTGGCCCGGGAAGAACCGTAATGCGCTTTGAGGGCGTGCTTGGCTTTCCTGATGGACCTTCACCATGTCCCCACCATTACCCTGATTTCACTGATGAGGAAACTGGGGTTGTTAAAAGAGGAAAAAGGCATACATTCTCTTTTGTTAATAAGCGACTGGATTGGAGTTGAACACGCATGGCGTAAAATCCTCAGCTAAGGTTTGAAACGCAAAATCACAAGAATAAGACACCAAACATGTAGCTTAATGCCCGAACTTGAAAATAGAAAAACATCCTAGGGGATACAGGGGCTAACCCAACTATAGTTCTTCCTATTCGGCACATTGGTCCTTCCTTTTCCTTCTATTCTTCTAGGAAGCATACTTTACTCTGTTTGATTCTGTGGGTCAGAGCGTTCTATTCCCTTTCCACACATCACCTTGGTCAGCTAATTAAATGACCTGTCTCTTGACCGCAGTGATTGGTTCAGAGACAAAGCACATGATCTAAACTGGACTAGAATCTTCCCTGGGATGCATATATTCTGAGAGCAAGGTCCCTTTCTTCCATTACTAATATTGCATGAGAACAAGGTTCTGGTCCCTCAGGCAGCCATTTCTCCCACCAGCTACAAGAATGCAGAACTGAGTCACAAAGAGACCACCATAGCCACAGGATAGAAAGAGACTAATAATCTGGTTATGTATTTGAGCCACAGATCCTGCCCTGCCTGAAGCCACAACTAATGCCAAGACTTTCTAGTATGTCGATGAACATACTCTCTTTTGTCATAAACGAGTTTTAATTGCCACCAAGAATTATGGCTAACATGTAAGCACTGCCCCATGAAAGTTCTGGATATGGCATATCATAGATGATCTTTTTTTTTTTTAAAGATTTTATTTTTAAGTAATCTCTACACCCGACGTGGAGCTCAACCTCACAACTCTAAGGTCAAGGGTCACGTGCTCTACCGATTGGGACAGCCAGGCTGTCCAAGATATACAATCTTTCTAAACTGTGGGCTCAAGTTAATTCTCAGCAAATTTCTCATGATTCTGGTATCATACTGTGTTTTTTCTTAGCTCAGTGACCTTCCCCATGCTGTTCCTTCTACCTAAAATGTCTTACTCTTCTGCATTCATACTTGGTGATGTGCAAGGTATCATTCAACACTTAATCATAAGCTCTTGGCTGAAATCTTCCCTGGTTTCAGTAGATAGTACGAGTGTTCCCCAAACGAGCTGTGAGCTAGTTAGAGCAAGAATCACGTCTCATTCATTGTATGTTTTTGACAACAAGTACCATGCTGGGCACGAAGTCATAACTGATATTATTAAAAAATCACTCACAGTGGGTTGTCTGTGTGGCTCAGTAGGTTAGGCATCTGACTCTTGATTTTGACTCAGGTCATGATCTCACTGTCTGTGAGACCGAGCCCCATATGGGGCTTTGCACTGACAGAGTGGGGCGTGCTTTGGATTCTCCCTTTCCCTCCCTCTCTGCCTCTCCCCCACTTGTGCATGCTCGCTCGCTCTCTCTCTCAAAATAAATAAATAACATTTAAAAATTATCACTCACGGTGAACTGGAAATTCTGTCCTCAGGAGGTTTATACCATATTGATGGTTGGAGGAAGACAGAGAACCACATACAAGTATTGCAGTGCAGGGAAGAATCAGCTTAAATAATACAGCCAACATGGCAATGTGGCTACCAAAAAAGCTCATGGCTTTAAGGGAGCAGTAACAGCAGTAGGACGCTTGGGTTGGAGGGGGCTGGTCAGTTCCACTAAGGGCTACTCAGGCCACAACTGGGTTTCTGTCCCAGTCCAAACTTCAATGGGGACATCTGGGGGACGTGAGCATCAGACTGGTTGAATTACATCACCCCGTTCATACTATTTTTAACAGCTTTATTGAGACATAGTTTGCATACCATACAATTCACCCATTTAAATGTAAAATCGTTTTCAGTATATTCACGGAGTCATACAACGTCAATTTTAGCACATTTTCATTATCCCCAAAGGGATCCTATTCCCTTAACGGTTATCCCTCAATCCCTCCCTGCCCTTAGCCCTAGGCAACCACTAATCCACTTTCTGTCTCCATAGATTTGCCTCCTCTGGACAATTCACAGAGATGGAATCATACGGCCCTTTCTGAGTGGCTTCTCTCACCTAGTATAATGTCTTCAACATACTATTTTGTTGCTGTTATTAAAGCCGCAGGAAACCCTTTTGTCATGAATAGCATCTCAGGTGTCATACAAGGGACGATAAATAAAAGTAGAATGGTTCCGGTTGAAAGAGCAGGACAGGAGCCCTGAGTTTTACTTCCTTGACTTTGTCCCCTGGAGTGTCTAAGGCTAGGGTAACTGGGCCACTCACCAGGTCCCAGGCAGCCCATCTGGACAGAGAGTTCTATTTCCTTGCACTTTTGCAAGCCATTCTATTTCAAATCTTTTTTTTTTTTTTTTTTTTTTTTTTTTTTTTTTTTTTTTAATTTTAAGAAACTGCCTTCTCCAGGAAGGGGTATTATGTGACAAACATTCTAAGTCCCTTCTTATGGTAATACTGCACTTTGCAAATGGCTCGGATCCAATCCAATTGAACATAATAAAATGAAACAATCTGTGCTATCTCCAATAGCTTTAATCTTTACCATGCTAATGATTCCTAAAACCAATGAGCATGGTTTAAAAAAAAAAAAGAAGAAGAAGCAAAGAGAAAAGAAGAAAAAGACGAAAGAAAGAAAGACAAGACACATTCTGCTCTCCTGTTATCAGCCTTCTTGGCAGCTGGGGCTAGTGTTTATTTTCACCATCAACAGGGTCCTTGAGAAAAGGCCACCCAACTGCTCTGAGGTCAAAGCTTACATGTGAAACCAGTCACAGCCATCGCACCGTCCCTCTGCCGGTGAGGGTTAACAAGGAGACACAACTGCCTCCATAATTAAGACTGCTGCCCCGTTTTGCGACATTGGCGAGAACTTGGCTGGGAACTGCTTGGCCACCACCAGAACCTGGCTTCTTTGGCAGCCGGCAGTGGCACTTTCTGTCCTGCCACACTGCACGCCCAAGGCAAAGAGCGCTGTCCAGGGCTGGCGGTCTCAGTCCTTATATAAGGCCTGTATGGGTAGGACCATGGGGTATAGTTTCTGGATAGCCTGGAAATAGCCTATTCATACATTCATTCATTCATTCACTCACGCACTCGCGTGACCATGTCCTACAGACCATGCACTATGCCAGGAGTTAGAAATGAGGAAATGAGCAAGTCCCGTTCCTTGCTCTTAGAAAACTCAGAAGAATGGGAGAGTAAACACATACACAAGCGCGTGCGCACTCACACACCCACCCACACACACACACATTTTTAATTTATTGGGGTAAGTGCTACATGAGAAGAACACAAGACTGAGGGGAAGCTGTTATCTCCTCCTCCTGGCCCTACTGTTGCCGTTATGTCCCCGGATACAGCAAGAAGACCTTTTACGTGAAGCCACTCCCAACATGTCCCCCTTGCCCTCACTTTTATAGACCCAAAGATTCAGAGCTCTGTGCCACTACCCAGCCTGAGGCAGCTCTTGATGGTCACAGTGACTCTTCCTCCCAACATGGGGTGTATGGATGCGGGGACCTAACACACACCCAAACCTCACGCGTCAAATCTGTTTGATTCCGTCTTGCCCCTTCCTGTGGTCAACTGACTGTGAAAGTGGAGGTGGCCAAGAGTCATCACTTCTTAATTGTTCAGGGGTATATTCATCCACTTGGAACATATTTTGGACCATGAGTTTGCTTCTTTATGTCCAGATACCATTCAGCATTGATGGGCTAAGAGAAGCAGCCAAGCTTGGGAACACAGGATGAAACACACATGGGATATCTCAGGGGCTGGGGAGTAAATATGGGGAAAGTTCTAAAGCGGGAGAAATTGAAACAGTTGATCAAGGGGAGCCTCTGGATGAGTTTTGTGTATTCCACAGATCCTCCATTAAGGCAGTAACAGTAGTTACTGATAAAAATAACTGATCATATTTACTAAGACCTTACTATGTGCCAGATGCATTCTACATGCTTTATATATATATGAACTAAAATCCAATCCTCAACATCTCTATGAAATAGGTATTATTTTTCTTAATTGGTAGAGGGGGAAACCGAGGCACAGAGCAGTTCACTAATTTCCCCAAAGAAGACCATGTGGTACCTGGGCTCTGAACCCAAACCATCACTTTCAATGATATTGACACGTCATTAAAATAACTGTGCAATATATTTAAGCCTATTAAAAAAGTATACACTCTTTGAGTCAGTAATTGCACTTCTGGAAATCTAATCTTAGGAAATAGTCGAATATTGTATATTGTATTTATTAGTTGGAAACACTCACATGTTACTTTTTAGCCTTATTTATAATAAGTAAAATCTGGAAGCTATCTACATTTTCAATATTAGGGGAATGGTTCAATAAACTACACTAATAGCCAATAAATGGAATTTATAACCATCATTAAAAATGATATTCATGAAGAGTCAATAATATCCTGGAACTGTGTTGTAGTGTTAAGGTAAAACGCAGAACTGAACCTTTTCTTGGTATGACCAAAATATGTTTGGATGCTGGGGTGGGGGATGCACAGTGAAATAAAAGAAACATTTTCCATTTGGTTCCATCCAAAGCAGCTATCAGGAAGCAATTTGTTTTTGGCATATCTATTATCTTCTCTTAACCCAGTGCCTCAAGAAAACTCAACCTGGTCCTATTTTTTTTTTTCTGAGATATTTCACGTGGAAAAATAAATTATATCAGTGGGTTTAATATCTCAGTTGGATAGGTAAAGCTAGGTTCTTTAGCTCATAGAAAAGAAAAGAAACCAAGCAAAAAATGCTTTGGATTCTCAGACCTGCTCACGCAGTATATCCAGAATTGATGAGGCACAGAGATATCACCTGGAGATAACTTTTTCCACTTGTTTTCAGGCTCTGAACCAAATCACAGCACCTCCTTCCTCCTGCTGTACTTTGGAGCAAATTGAGTCCAAATTACATCACCCGTTTCGTCCAATTGTATAAACCACGGCAATACCGTTTGGGAAAATCTAATAGTCTTAATCTAAGAACTGCTCCTGTGCCCACAATAGAATCAAACAAATAATCAATAAGCCTCTAGATATTATAACATTGTTGAGTGAAGAGACAGAGAAGAGCAGAGTTTGTGTTTGCAGAGTGCTGCTTAAATGGAATCAAATCACAATTCAGTGAGGACAAAACAAACAGCAGCACCAACCAAACTGGCTTGAGTAACACAGTTTGCTCTGTAGACTTTAACGGTTTTGGAATCTTCTACCGGAAATTGTGAGATTGCGAACCATTCAAGGGGCGGGAATTTTCCTAGGCGTTTAACTGTGTCATTCAGTCATCAGTAATAACTCTGTGGCATTGTTATTACCGTCCCCGTTTTAATGTTGGATAAATGTGACTCTCAGACAGGTTACTTCACTTGCCCAAAGTCACACAGCCAGTAAGTGGCAGAGGTGGGCACTGAATCCAAGCTTTTTAACTCAAATGACTGTGAGTTGCAGGCAGGCCAGCTGGCTTTGGAGTCAGCCCCAATCCAGGGGTGATCTGCTTTCTCTGTAAATTGAGGCCAATCAATAATATCTTCAAGGCCCAGTGTCTGTTATCTTAAAATGGAAGTAACAATATAAGAACACATGTGCTAGTGCAACGTCTGATACAAAATCCGTATTCAGTAAATGTTGGCTCTTAATAATTTTATAATTACATCACTCTAATTATTAACAACAACAAAGAAGCACACCCTCAATAAAACCAGAAGCAAATCCCAAGCTCTAGTTCAATAACGCAACGATGATACATCTGCGTAAGTGTTTAGGAGTAAGTGACTGATGTCTGCAACTTATTTTGCAATGTATCAAGAAGTAAGATGGACTGATGAATGGGTTGAGGGACAGGTGGACAGAGGGATGGATGGACAGAGGGATTGACAAATGGGTAAGATGCAAGCACAGGGAAACACTGATCGCCAAATCTAGGTAGCGCATCGAGTAGTGCACAGTTCACTGTACAATTCTTTCTTCTCTTATATACATTTGACATTTATCACAATAATATAATGTTGGACAGATGGCATACGACACAGCGGCAAAGAAAAATGAAATACTGTGGATGAATCACGTAACACAATGAGGAGTAAAATCAGCCAGACACTAATGAGTCCATGCTGTATGATTCTCTTTATATAAAACTCAAGGTATCACAACAGTGGTTAGCTCTTGATGGTTATGGGATCTACTGGTTGGAAAGGGAAGCCTTCTGGGATACTGGAAACGTTCTCTAGTTTGATCTGGGTGGTGTTTGCACGTGTGTGTAAATAAGTTACGTGGTATATAAATTCTTTGAACTATCTCTAATATGTGCACACCTTACCATTTGTATGGTACACCGCCAGTTGGATTCGGACTCAAGCAGCTCACATTTTCTGAAGGTCCTCCTCTCCCCGTGGCTGGCATTCTTTCTAGGCACTTTCTGATGCATTCACTTGGAAAACCATTTCAGAGAATTGTCTGACAGAATACATTATTTAAGCCTTTAAACACAATGTGAAGCAATCTCACTTTCTTGGAAAATGACTGTCATCCCCGAGAGTAAACTTGGCCTACAAGGAAATCACGAATGTGTGAAACTCCCAGCTACCTAGCAGCCCTCGTCCAGCATCCTAGGGCCTTCTTCTCTCTTCTTCATATTTAGATTACTTCCAGAAAAAAAAAAAGATGCCCCAATGACCCAAAACTTCTGTCCTGTGGCATGAAATTCAGCCATCAAGGAGTATAGAGAGGCCACCTCCAAATCATACCATGTGAAGAGTCGCCTAATGGATAAACATCCTGGATCCTGGTCAAAGGCTTGCTCTCCTACCTCTGGGGAACACTCCACTTCAGAAGACAAACCTCTCTCCCTTGTTCACCCCGATATCATCCCTTTCCAAAGCTTCCCTATAGCCTGGCCCACCAGATCACAGGTCGAAGGCATATCTAGGTTTCTCCAGGATCATCCCGAAAGGAGGTCCTGATGGGACACAGGAGAGCTGTCACTGGAAGCAGAGACCTGGCCACCCAACTCTCCCCCAAATCTCTTCCAAACTGCCTATGATGCTGATTTGAAAGCAGCAACTCCTGAATGCAGGCAAAATGGAACGACACAATAATCTCTGCAAAATCAATAAAACAGAAGATATTCTAGAAATAGAGATGAATGAGGATCCAGGAGGGCAAGACTATGCATACTATAATAACCTGGGGTACTTGTTTAAAAAACACAGATTCGCAAGTTTCTCTCCAGAACTACTGAGTCAGAATCTCTGGGAATGACACCCCCAAATGTTCTTATTTTAGCAAGCTCATACTGAGGATTCTCTTGCATGTGCAAGTTTGGGGATCAGGGCTCCTTGGTAAAGATTTTCTTAAGGGGAACAGGGCCTTTCATTTATCCCTTTACCCATCCATGCAACTATCCATCTATGCATCCATCCATCCATCCATCCTATCCATCTATCCACTCATCACCATCCACCCATCCATGCATGCATCCATCCATCTTATCACTACATAGCTACTGTTTTCCATGTGCCACGCCACAGACTGCACCCTCCTTGATGGTCAAAAACAAAATTTCCATACGCCAATGAGTTTTACAAGGAACACACCAACTTAGCCACTTCTAATTATATGATCATCAGTCTAAGCATAGAATCGTCATTACCAAAAAAAAAAAAAAAAAAAAAAAAAAAACTTATAATGGTAATTTTCCCATTTTTCTCACTAACCTATGTAAACCTATTTTCAGATATCATCCACCTTGTATGAAAGACTGCCTGGATTTTAAAGACAGTATGATCTGGAACAAACCATTTTGGCTTGACTCTCTTTTTCAAGGGAACTTGTACTTTCAGCTGAGAACACCCAAGTCTCATGGGTCTGTAGGTCGGCAAGCACCCATCTATGGGGCTGATGACTCTGTGAGACGTCCAATTACAAGTGAGTAATTTCTTTCCCTGCAAAGATACTTTATGGAGAATACGCTTTAGATTCTTCTGTTTCCAAGAGGTTAACAGGATTTGGGGACCTATGCAAACCCATAGGTTCTGAAGTTCGGTACCTTTAACATAAAGTCTTCAACACATCAGTGTGTGTGTTTGTGTGCGTGTGTGTGTCTGCTTGTATGTGTGTAATAGATATGACAACCAAGACAGAGATTCAGTGAAAGATTATACCAACTTAACCCAAAATAAATAAACAAAACAACTCAATTAAAAAGAACTTCCAAAGCTAGATATGCCTCCTTACAGATGAACTGCTGTATACCTGTCATAGATTCATTCAACTCAGTGGCTGATGACATAGGAATTATTATGATTGCTGCGCTGTATTGAGTTGCTTTATTTAGCTCTCTGTCCCCTCCAGATTGTAAGATCCCAGAAGGCAGAGACCATTTTTCTCTTTCTTACCACTGGATCTGTTCCATGCCTGACAGTGCCTGACTCAATAAATATCCGCTAAGTCATGGATGTATGTCCTTCCCTGGTAAGAATGTGACAGAATGAGACATCATTGTGATTCTCAATGGCTTCGACCTAAAGCAAGTGAATGATTTCCATTGGGTAAGAGTCTCCTTTCATGTTAAGTAGTGAGGTTGTTGGAGAAGAGGCTTACGTGGCTAAAGAATGAATAATTGCAGCCAGGCAGTCAGCAACAAATGCTGATTTGTTGTTGAATGTACAAGGCAAGCACTACACAAGAAGATAGGAAACCCTGGTCCTATCATTTTTTGTCATTCCAAATCAGAAGTAAGGGTGTCTTTGACCTGTGACCCTAATTATGGCCCGTTTGGGGGTCAAACATTATAAGTCAGGTATTAGCAATTGTCTACACCAAATCATGGGTGTCTGGGATTAGTCCTGCTGCCTGAGTCTCATCTCTGTTGTATCATCAAAAACAAACCACCCTACTCCTCACTTCTATGACATTTGACCTACCAGTGGCCTGTTAAACTAATTTGGCCCACCCATGTGTCATATACCCGCTAGCCAAAGGCATGGACACCACTGATACTTCCTTCAATCATCCAGGAAGATATCTCCTCACACATGCCCTTTATTCCTAATCTTAGTTGCAAATTAGAATCACTTAGGGAACTTTCAAAAATTCTGTTGCCATGCTATAACCTAACCAGGCTCCCTAGAGGAAGAACTCAGACATTAGGATTTTTCTTTTACAGTTTCCCAGATGATTCCAGTAGGGTTGAGAACCACTGATTGAGCACGACTGTACCCCACTTCTCTTGGATTCATCGATCTGTGCTTCTTGCCTAGCAAGGTTTCCAGGCCTTTTGATGTCCTATTTCTATAAAGTCTCATCAGTATCTGGAACTCCACTACATTCTACAGACTTCAACAAGTTCTTGATCTTCAACAAAGCCTTCTTATTCCACTGAGATTCAGCATGGATGGTTCTGACATCCTAGAGGTGGTTAGGCAGATAAATGGGTGCATGGATGGATGGAAGTTGAGATGGATGCATGGAAGGATGGACAGATGGACAGATGGAAGTAGGGACGGATGGGTGGATGGATGGATGGGTTGATGGATGGGTGAAAGGATGGATGGATGGACAGATGGATAAAGAGAGGAATGTGCAACCCTGGGAAGACTTTTATTATAATATCTTAATTACTTTATCATTCTCTTCAAATGTTTGTGTTCCCTACTAGACTGCAAATTCCATAAAACAGAGACCTTGAACTTATTTGTCTTTGCATTCTTGGAGCCTACCATAGCACCTGACTGGTGGGCTGGTACAGCAACAGGTGAAAAATATATGCCTTTTAAAAATGAATGACTTTATTTAATACCCTTATTGGTAGGTCTATCCAATATCCTTCCAAGAACAGAATTTCTTGGTAGGGAGAAGAATGCAATTGTGAAATAGAGGTGTGCCACTGATATTTTACTTTTATACTGTACAAAGAAATAGCTAGTGGCAAGTTCTGATAAAAAGAATTCTAATTGGAAGATAGTATGATTGATCTCAAGAGAAAGTGAGTAGATAGCATTTTGAAAATAATGGATTATTCTGATAGTAAGTGTCTCACTATCATAGAACTCTCTCTTCTCATTGATGAGAAAATTAAGGCCTAGCAAATAACATGTTCAACATCTTGAACTCAGAACTCTTATCTCCCAGTCCATATTTTCTTTTGAATCAAAAGAAGAATTAAAAAAAATTTAATGTTTTATTTATTTTTGAGAGAGAGAGAGAGAGAGAGAGAGAGAGCGCGCGCTCAAGCGGGAGAGGGGCAGAGAGGGAAACAGAGGATCCGAAGCAGGCTCCACACTGGGAGCGCAGAGCCCAGTGTGGGGCTCAAACCCATAGACCGTGAGATCATGACCTGAGCCAAAACCAAGAGTCGGCCGCTTAACTGACTGAGCCACCCAGGAGCCCCAAAGCAAGACTTTTTAAATTGCATAACCCTCTCAGCCTTTGTCCCCTGCCCCAAGCATGGCCTGTTCTCTGATCAAAGTATCCAAAGTGGCCTCGAAGAATTTTTTTCATCAAGCTACCTGGATTCCAACGACACCTGCCAAACTATTTATGCTGTTATATTTCGGTTGTTTGAGGGAAAACTAGCAAGCCCTTGGTTAAACCATCTATGGCGGGAGGACCGACTCCCGTTTGTAATGGGACAGGCACCTTGCTGTAAAAAATACAGCGCGGGTTACTTTGGAAAGTACGAGGTACCATAACTTCCCAAATTGGCAAAAACTACCTGCTATGGATTGTAGTAAAGTGTGTTTTTAAATTATTTCAGAACCATAAAACCTCTCCATAGAGAGTGCTTTGAAACTGCAAATTAAATATAGAACATCTATGAACTGTATCCATTTTTACAGTAAGTATATATTTCCATGGGGGTTTGTACCATCTTTTTTTGTCTAGTTACACTAGTTAATAATGCAGTGAATTTGCAGTAATAGAGTAAATGTTATTTTGATGACACTATTTGATTAAATTAAAGATGACATTAGAAGGACCATTTCAATAAAGAACTGAAATATCCAGAAGTAGCCGGGGCTGAGTGTTTAAGTCAGCTAGTCTGGCAGTCTTAAAAGGACCAAATGGAATTTCCTTCACTGTGTGAATGATGAGTAAGTTCAGGAACAATAGGACCGAATAACATATGGGGGAATATGAAGGCTCCGATTCCGTGGCCCAGGCAATTTTAGTTATTTGAGACAGGTACGCTACTCACAAGAAAACAGCTCCTCTGGCCTTGGGTAAACGCAGACATGCATTAAGTAAAACAAAAGCGAGAGGGCACTGAGATTTGCAGCAAAATGTGCTGATGTGGTGACGGTGGATTGAGTTGTTGCGCAAACAAAAGAAAGGGAAGCAGTCGGATCAGCCGTGCCGCACGCACCCTTCTTCTCGGCAAATTCACAAAGGTACGAGTGGGCCGTCCACACCCGTGCAGGGAAACCTTGAGATTAAAAAGGGAGAAGAGAGTCCTAATTATTTCTTTCAGGCCTCTGTTCACATGGTGCTTTGCCAAATAAAAGTTCTTTTCCTGAGTGAGAGGTTCACGTACATAAATCAAGTGACTGTTTGAAAATCCCTTGACTTAAGTTCTTAGAGATAGAATCTATCTGAAGAGACAGCCCGCAGCAACGTGACTGAGTTATGAATCACGGGCATTTCACCAGCAAGAAGATCCAAGATTAAAGTGGTTGAAGCCCCTAGTTCCCACAGAAACACCTGCTCTGGTGTCTCAGACCCAAAGACAGGTGACATCTCTATCTCCGCAGTAGGCCACTGACTGTCGACAGGTTCAAGCCCGAAGCACTCACATTTGTGACTGTTTTTACAACTAAAGAGAAGAAAGAAAGAAAGAAAGAAAGAAAGAAAGAAAGAAAGAAAGAAAGAAAGAGAGAGAGAGAAAAGAAAAAAAACCACCTCAGCTCAAGTGAATATAATTCTTCCTTGTGATCTCAAAAGAACATCATTAGATGCTAAGTTTTTCTCAGATAATTCATCTGGCCATCATGCATGTCGGTATCTCAATTATTTATTTCCTTGCAGAAAGGGATGGTGGTGTGGTTTGTTAGAAAAGTCACGTGCCCCCATCTCAGTAAATATTTCCTCTTTAAGTGCAAATACCTTAGGATGCAACATTCGTGGTGTATTTGACTTTCTGAGTATAAACCTGGAGTGTTTATTATCTTCCCAGCAGTAAATCACTTAGAGACAAAGGATGATATAAAACGTCACATCAGATGAGTCTATTAAGTAAAGCACATGATAACAAACGTTATGATGCTGAGATCTTTAAGACTGAACAGAATCCTCAAGCTTCCGGCAGGTTTGTTCTTGTCGAAGACACCCACGTACTTGGAAGGACCATAATCACTCAGAAATGATGGCAAACCTTCTTTAGGAAACATCCAATTTCTCAGAATTTTGAGTGGCTCCAAGCTGTGTGTTTGAGATGTGCCCCCTGACATGTTTCAAGTCCACCTGCCCAGACCCAGTCTCACTATCCTCTTTCTCCCTGGGGATCTGGGACGATGCTTGGATGAGAGGCAGAGCTTGGAATTTCATGTTTGTGGCACACTTTCAAAACTTGAAAACTCAAAAAGAATTTCTGATGCAGGTTCAAAAAGGGGGAAAAAAGGGGAAAACAGAGGATTTTTAGGGCAGTGAAACTACTCTGTATGAGACCACAATCGTGGACCCATGTCATGATCCGTCTGTCCAAACCCCCAGAATGAACAACGCCGACAGTAAACCCTGATATAAAGTACAGACTCTGGGTGACAGTGATGTGTCAGGATAGATTCTTCAAGGGCAACCCAAGAGCCATTCTGTAGGGGATCCTGATGGGGGGGTTGCTGTGCATGTGTGGGGGTAAGGGGATATGGGCACTTCTCATACTTTCCTCTCAAATATGTTGTGAACCTAAAAATGCTCTAAAAAGGAAAGCCCATTAAAAAAGAAGTGACAACAGCTTCAACAAAAAGCATATTTGAAAAATATAGTGGTAGAAATGACCAGCTATTAGAATTTCAGCACAGTGTCCCTATTTGAGGAGAACTTTTGACTGTCCTGACCAAGATCTGGACTCCCGTGTTCCAGCAAAAATAGAATCTGAGACTCTAGACCTTGTAAACACCACCCCCTCCCCACTTGTCTTGAGTCTGCCCCAAGTGTCACAGCACAACCCTGACCAACTTCATGGACACTGTGTGTGGAGAAAACATCTGTTTTAGATTGTGAGGGACACTTGGTGGCCCACTCGTGCCGATGTGCTGAACATCATTTGAGACCACCTTCTGGCTTGTCAGAACCAGCCCGGGTCTCTGACACCTACAGTCCCTCCTCCTGACCCAGAGGTAAAGCCCCCCCTTTTCCACCAGGAAAATCCTACAGAGCCTCCGACAGTGATGTCCTCTCTGCAGAGTTCCCGGATCAAGAAGGAGCAAGCCGAACAAGTATCTGTGTTCCAGTACTACTTTGTGCCATTTGCACTGTCACCCTCCCCACCACCCTCACCTCCCATGTTAACAGACATTTGCTTATGTGCCTGTGGTCTTGTACCAAGAAATCGTTGATGACAGGGTGTCTGTCTTAATTGTTCTCATTTGTATGTCTATCTCCGGTTCTGGCATGGGCTTGGCATGTCGCTGATGCTCACAAGTACAAAAGGGTGATTGGACATATGGGCAGCTACATTATTTCCAGTAAGCCACTAGGATATCATTGCAGATTTTCAATAAAATATAAAAATTCCACCATTCATCCAACTATGCACCATTTATCCATCTATCCAACCATTCATCTGTACACGCATCCATCCATCCATCCATCCATGTAACTGTCCATTCATCATCCATCCATCCACCGAAAAAATGTGCAATAATACCTACTCTGCCATGCCTTTTTATGGGTGATAAAAAAAGAAAAGATGACTAGAAAAAGATAGAGTCCTTGCCTTGACATATGTTGCTGCTGACGAGGAGAAATATATGAAAGCAAAGACCATATCTCGTCCATCTTTTTGTCTCCCATGGTGTCTTGCACAGAAGCTTTATTCAGTAGCAATGAGTAAGTGACTGGTGAATTAATGAATGAAAACAAATACAAGACAGGATGGTAAGTGAAACGCGTCAGATAAATGCCATAGACACAATGTCATCGAAGAGTGGAAGGGGGCTTGATCCCATCCAGCTGGGCACCTCAGGGAAGGTGGAATTTGAGCTGGGACAGAAGGGCTGGCTCAGATTTGGAACCAGGTGATGAGAGCAAGGCATTCCAGAGAAGAGTTTCTCCACGCATGCATGCGTCTCTACTGTCCTAGCCCATTGCCATGCCTGGCACAGAGGACCTCAATATGTATTTTTGTTTTGAAGTGAGGCACCTGCCAGGCTGTGCTGAGCATTGGGCAAAAGTGAAGGGGGACAAAGTTTCTGCCCTCCGGGAGTCTCCTGAGGCAATGCCAGAAGCCAGTGTAAACTGGGGGTTAGAAAGATGGTGGGATGTACCACCAAATAGCAGTTTCAACTCACAGAGTAAAGCAGAGGGCCTCAAGGGACCGTCGATGAACAGGTTTCTAATTTGACTAAGTTTGAATCTCGTGTTTGCAATTAGCAGCACCCGTTTGCATACAGTTAGTGTGCAAAGCCCTTAAAAAGAGCGCGTTCCCTCAAGTAGGTTAAATATGCAACCCCCCCATTGCAATGGTGCCTGAAGTAGTGATTTGTTTCACGCCTTGACTATCCTACGTAGACCAGGGATGGACTTCAGCTCAGTCTAGGTCCAAAGGACAATGCTCACATTATATCTGGCCCGTCTGTTCAGAATGAGGGCTGGATTTACCAAGGGCCCTAACCTAGGAGGTCTGAGCGCCGATACTGGTCGGGTGTGGTCCAAGTGAACAGTCGCTCAGTTAACATACAGCTTCACCACCACCACCACTGACTACCAGAAGAAAACACCTCCAAGGAAACAAAGCAAAATCATGGAAACGAGCGATCTGTCATGAACACCTGTGGGCCCTAGCTGGCCCACGGATCCGTGATCCAGGTTCAGCTTTTCCTGTGGCGCCTGCTTCCCTCCGCAATGGCAGAATGATTCTGGAAGCCTGAGTAAGTCCCGGGGAAGCACAGCCTTACTCACTTGCTTTTTCACGCATTCATTCCATACATATTTATCGGCTGCCGAGCCCTCTGTTTGGGCACTAGGGAGCCACCGGTGAATCAAAACAGACACGTGGCCTGTGGAGCTCACAGTCTAGTGGGAAAAACAGGAATTGATAGATGAGCACAAATAAGTGTAAAATCACAGCACGGCTGTCAAGAGGCATTGTGCGGATCTCTGAGAACTTCTAGGAGGGTTTACTGCAGTCGAGGATGGCTTCCTGGAGGGAGTGACAATGAAGTTGAAATATGAGGGCAAAGAAGCAGAGAGACCAGCATGCATAAAGGCCCCGTGGCAGGAGGCAGCAGGAAAATTTGCAGAAACTGGGAGAAAGTCATTGTGGTAAGAGGGAAGAGAATTAAGGAGAGAGCCAAGAGAAATGAGACTAGGGAGGTAGATGGGGGCTAGATTACTGGGTGGGCGGGTGGGAGGATTGTGGATTACGTTTATGGGGTCTGTCTTTATCCTAAGAGCAAAAGAAAACCATCAGTTTGGTTTAAGTGGAGGTGGGAGGAATAGGAATGGTGTACCCAGATTTGAGTTTCAAGAAGATCGCCTTGGCTGTACTTTGAAAAAGGTCGAGAGCAAAAAACCATCTCTCTGCTGGCACTACCTCCTCCATAACAAGGATGCTGCTACTTATACTTGGCACACTTAGGCCAGGGACCTCCCCTTGTCCTGTTCGAACCTTCCCTGCCATCTGCAATCCTGGATGGACCCCATCATGACTACTTGTATGATTCTCTTCCCTTCCATGGGCCCATGCTTGGTGCTCCCATCACCTGGCTCCCAAGGATAAGAAGCAATAGCTTCTCAGGTCCTTTGGTCTCCAATTCCCCTGGGGATGAGTCTAGAGCCAGACCAACGTCAAGTAAGACTCACACGGTCTCTAGCAACGGGGACCGCTGTAGCAGTAAAGCTGCTGCCATCGAGGTCTGTTGTTTCTATCTTTGTAATCTTCATCCCACTTTTCCAGCAATGACATTCCTAACTTTACACCATTCCCCACCATCTCTATGGCTTGGGTCGAGCAATCTCATCCCTCAGCTCCGACGTGACATTCAGGCCCGCTGTGGACAGGGGCAAGGTGATTGGTTCAGGGACTGACATGTGGCCCACTAAGGGCCAATGAGAGACAGCCGCGAGAATCCTGCTGGCGCTGTAGGGGAGGAGCCAGGCACACGCTTTCCCCCTTGGTTCTTGGAACCTGAAGGATGTCTGGGCTCATGGTGGCCATGTCTGCCCTCCTGGACTGGCCCTGGCTGAAAATGAAGTTTACCCAGAGGGAAGCTCAGCTGAAAGATGGAGAGAAACAGAATTATGACAGCGCCATTTGATCACCCGGGTCAGACCATGCCAGATCTAACGCTTGGCTTCCCGGTTCCAGGAAATGATAAACTCCCCTTGTTCTGGGGGTGGGTATAGCATCACTCACAACTGAAAAAAAAAAAAAAACAAAACTCCAGTCTCATCTGGTCTCTTCTCATTGCCCCCCTGTGATTGCTCCCAGCCTCCCTACCCACCTATTGCCTGAGAGGAAGGCAACTGGGGATAAAATCAGGGGGGGGGGGGTTTGAAAAGGGTTGAAAGAACTCTCTCCAGGGCGGATCTTCAGACTTTAGCTACCACACACCTGGCAAATGTCGCGTTAGAATCAGAGGACACACTCAGAACCGTAATCTTGAAAGTCCGGCTTTCCTCAAAGGTGTCAGCCTTCTTGCACCCCAAAGTCCCGGGCATAATGATTTCAGATTTTCAATTTCTTTTGAAAACTCCCAATTTCCTCAACTGCAAGTATCTAAGAGGAACTGTTACCCAAATGCTTGCAGAAAATGCAACCCGAGGAGACAGGATCTCAGCTCAACTTTTTACCCCACATTAGCGACAATCATTTTAAGTCTTATCATTCATGAGTTTAGAAATCCACAAATCCCAATGCCAAAAACCTGCCTGTGCACGGGTATGTGTGTGTGCTATGCCTGAACAGGAAAATAAAACTGACCTTGAAGAGCCAGGGTTCTGCTTTGTCTCTCCTTCTCAAATTCAAGTGCACCTGCTATAACTTAGCTTTCCAACCCAATATCCTATTTCATCAGGAGCTGATAAAACAAACAAGCCCCTTCCTCTTGGAACAATGGCATGCCACTGTGCTCTGGCTGGAACACTGAAAAGTGGTGCGCTTTTCTCTTCCCTTTTCCTCAAGGAAATAACCAATGACTAACTCCCCCACCCCACCCATCATGCGCGCGCGCGCGCGTGCACACACACACACACACACACACACACACACACACACACACACACACTATGTAGTGCATCTGGGCTGGAGACTACACAATCCCTCAAAGACAGGGAGGGAGTATTGGAAAAGGATGGATGAGACAATCTGTAATCTATCAAGATGAAATGATTGGGGCCATTCTCTTCTTTTTAACCAAAACCACAACCTGCAAACATACGCAGTATTCCATAGTTAAGGACATAGACTCTGGTGTCATCGCCTGGGTTGAACTGCTGGACTAAGCTTAGAGCGACATCGCCCTGGAAAGCCTACAAGCCTTGGCCCTCTCACCTGCCAAATGGGAGTGCTATCGTGAAGTTAAATAATGCATGAAAAGCCCCCAGCACACCCCTTGATGGGCACATGTTAGACACTAAGGAAGCAGTGCTGTTGCTATTAAGACGGTAAGTCCCCGAGACAGACGGCTATACAGACGTGGGGTGGCATGTGGAATCTCGGAGCGAGACCTCTCAGGCCAGCACGATGAACTCCACATAATAAGGCTTTCGTCACTCAAGAGGAAAACCTCTTCCCTGTTGCCCTGGCCCCGTAGGGTGAACCTAGGGCAGCTGTGGCATTCAGCCTGGAGGAAGCCATACACACACCTCAGTGCCTCGTCCAGATGGAGTTAACACGAGACTTGGAGAGGGGATTAAAGAATAGAAACGTGTTCATCTGTGAAATTAAAGGTAGTACAGCATGACATACAACATTATGTGTTGGGGTTAGTCAAAGGCAATAATTAGGCTGAGTATGCCTCTGGACGCACTCATAATCCAACAAAAGCAATTCTACTGAATGAGGCGAGCTGATTCTCTAGGGAGGGAAAATGGGCGAAAGGGGCAGAGGTACTTGGCAAGGAGCTCAAGGGACTGCGAGCTGGGCAAGACCTGCCCCCCACGAAAGGCCCCGGGGAATGCAGGAGTTTTGTTCGTGGTCACCGCAAGTGGCCAGGCTGCCGGCTTCAACAAGGGGGGGTGTTGTTTATATATCTCACCGTTGCCACGGGTCCGAAGTCCAGACACGGTGGGGCTCACAAGGCCACGGGGTCACCTGGCCCAGGTGTCAGACTTTGTGGCTCCTGCCTAGAGGCTCTGGCAAAGAATCTGCTCCCAGCATCACTCAAGGCATTGGCAGAATTCAGTCCCACGTGGTTGTAGAACTGAGGTCCCCCTGTCCCACGCAGCTGTGGGACTGAGCCCCCCATCTCCTTCTGGCTGCCGGCCAGAGCTAGCTCTCAGCGTCTAGAAGCCGCCCATCTTTCTCAGCACACAGTCCCCTCAGTCCCCTCTATCTTCAAAGTCAGGAACCGAACACGGAACCCTCGTCCTCTGTCATCGTTCTGCCTCTCCTCTGGCCACCTCTCTCTGATTCCCTCCCTCCTCTGCTCCCTCTTCTGCTCTGAGGGGCACCTGTGATTCCATGGGACCCACCCTGAGAAGCCACAGGAATCTCCCCATTTTAAAGTCACCCGATGAGTTACCTTAATTACACCCGCAAAGGCCCTTTTGTCATGCAGCATAACCAGGAGAGTAACACCACAGGGGGAAGATCACAGGGCCAAACGTCTGCCCACCACAGGGCTACAAGTCTAGGCTCCTGGCACCTCTCTCGGAGTGGGCATCAGGCAGAGCCGCCATGGGCATCTAAAAACAGGGAGCAGGGCTGTTGGGGGGACTGGAACCTTTCAGGATCTGGGAGGTCTTCAAAAGCGACATGCCATTAGAGTCTGACATCTGGCCCCCTTGGAAAATTGTGCATCTTTCAGCCTGGCCCCCCAGAAAAGACACGGGCTCTGAGATCTGTGAGGCGCGAGCGCTCTATCCAACGTCACGAAGTCGTTCGGCTAACTTCTAAAAGGGGGACAGACGGCGTTTGGAGGGTGTGGGCGTTGACAGGTCTCCGGAGCAGTAACAACGAATAAACAACAGCTACCAGCGTAGCCGTGCGTGGACGAGGCCACGGCCTGCCAGGTCCCGAGCAGAGCGCCGCATTTCTAAGCGCCACGGCCAACCGGGGAGGGGGGCAGGATTCCGCCCCCCTTTGGGCGGACAGAGGCCCAGGGACAAGGAGCAGGATGTGCAAGATGATCCAGCCGCACGGGCGACGGCAGGGCCCCTCTGTCTGACCTGAAAGCCTCTCCTCGCCGCCAAACGGCTTGCGGGCTCGCAGGCCCGTGGCGCACTTCTCCTCCTTCCCTCTGCCTTTGACTTCCTCTGGAATGTCCTTGGACCCAACACCCAAGGAACGATGATCTAATTGCCGCTGTTTTTTCCACGACATAATTAAATAGCCACCGTGAGAGAAATCAACCTGAACCTGTTCGGAGCCGCCCTGGAATATTTTATTTTGGGGCTTCTTACACACCTATTTGGGCTTTTGTGGATCTAAAATTAGGTTTCCAATTTTGGCCCTAGAGGCACGAGGTGAAAGTGGTTATAAATAGCGTCTAGGTGCCACATTCTTTTTGGCTCTTTCTAAGGGGCTAAATGAGGGGACAGAGTAATTACTTTATTGAAGACTGCAAGGGACTATCCCATGGCTCACGGGGATCACGGGTGATCGGATCGCAGGGTGCAGTGGAAACCCAGTCCGGCCTTGCTGGAAGCCACCCCGGGAAGCCCCCCGGCCCAGCCCTGCGTTCACGGGGTTGGCACTGGGCTCCGGCCAACAAGGGAAGGGGACGTTCCCTCCCTCCTGTCTCCTTTAACATAGAGAGCAAGGGGCACCTGGGCTGTAATAAATGCAGAGATACAGCTGTTGCGGGGAGGAGGGGTAGAAAAAATAATAATAAATGCAGCTAGGGGCTAAAAAAAAGGTTTTTGAAGCTAATGACAGTGTTCCTGCCTTTATTGCTTCAGGCAGAAACAGGAAGTTAGAAATCTAAGTGGTTTGAGAAAATATAACGTTTAGCCAACTCATTTGCTGGCCTCCAGTTGTATTATCCTAATTTATTTCATTGTTGTGGGGTTTTTTTCTTTTGGGTACTTTTTTGATCTATTTTTAATGGAAGACTAATGTGCATTCCTCCCCCCCCCCCGCCCCCACCACCGTTTTTTTTTTTTTTTATCCCCCCACAGGGATTTACTGAGCAGTAAGACATTTTTTTTAAGAACTTTTCTTTTTTAACCTACTCCTTTATGGAAGCAAAGATGGGGACCGAGGGGGAGAAGTTCCCACTTTGTAATCCATATTTAATGTCTCTGGTACCGATTCCTAAAGCTTTATTTCACTTGAATGTTCCAGGAGGGAAAACTATCCTACCAACTTGGAGGAGGGCATCGGGTAAGACCCCGGGGCCCTGATGGTGTGGTTCTCATCTCAGAACCTGGCTTTGGGCTAGTTTCCCCAGGGGCCACGGCCACGCTCCGTGGACCCCTTCATCCACGTGGTGCACCTGACTTGATCAACTATCTGATAAACGCACCCACTCGTTTTGCACCCACTCGTTTTCCAGGCCCGCAGTGTCTGCAGAGTGGAGACATATAATTGTTCCATTTTTTCAGTGCCCTGGGATGGAGGGAGAGAGAAGCTACCTCCTCCGGGCTGAGGGCTGAAATCTCTTCATTGTTTAAGTACGTGCAAGGGCTGGTCTGGCCACATTCTGTGGATCTAGGACCTCCCTGACTCTTCCAACACAGAGAGAGAAAGTCAGCCGATTTGTCTTAGTGTTCTTGGATGAGGGGGAGAGGAGAGGAAATAAAATTAGTTTGAAGGATTTCTTGAATAATCGCCCCATTTAAGGAATCGATGAGATGACCCCGTGTTTCCAGAGCTCAGATGAATGTAAGTGCTGTACAGTTTAGTTGCTCTTACGAGCTGCCCAATAAGCCTCTGAGGAAGGTGGGACAGGTGCTGATCGGCCCAAAGGGACCGAGGACAATTAAGAGATGGACAGGGGAAAGGGCATGCTCGAGGTTACAAGGGAAGTTAAGGTGAGAGCTGGGATTAGCCTCCATGTGGATGGTCCATGAGATAAGAGTCCCCTCCCCACCAGATGCTCAGCCCACGTCAATTAAAGCCAGATTCTTTCTACCAAAAACGTAGCATCTATATATAATGAGGCCTAAGGAAAAAGAATTTTCAGTATTTTGGAAAATAATGAATGAAACAAGTCAAAAACATGTTAAGACAACAGGTGGGGTGGGGCGCACGAGGAGGGTCAAACAAATGAAGATGCCAACTTTAAAAATAAAACCAGTCGTCAGATCAAGCAGGGAGCACAACGAAACGAACAAGAGAGGGGAAAAATTAAGACGAGAAGTCCAGGCTGTCACCAGAAGAGATTAAAAAATAAAAAAGGTAACAATGTCACCAGAAGAGATTAAAAAAAAAAAAGTGGTAAAACAAACAAACAAACAACAAACAAATTTTTGGTTAGCGTATAGCCTTTTAAACTTGAATCTGATCTTCTGGGCATGAAAATTTCAGATGCATTAAAATTAAGCAAAGAGCAAATTTCACAAGCGTGAGACAAACAGCCTCATTCTGAAGACTGGGGTATTTAAGAAAAGGCAACCAAATGACAGATTCCAATTCTAAATCTGAACGGCCTCTTTATTCCAAAAGACGTCCAACTCTCGATGTCACCCTTTAAAAATGAGGATTAACCCGAGGATGCCTCGATATCCCAGGGAAAAGGAAAGAGGAATTGCAGCCATTCTTACTGGTTTTCACTTGTTCTAGCCATTCAGGCAAAGTTTTTTCAATTAGTATCTCCCTCTTGCGTTCTGAATCCAGTTGATTCATCATGGAAACAACTACATGGGCATGTCAAAGTGTCTCCATTTTACCCGGCGAGGCTGTGCTCACTTATCCATGGCGGTCAAGAGCCAGGTTCAAATGCAGCAGTATAATCTAAGAATGTCTCAAGATGATCTGCCCCAGGTGTTGTGATTTCCAGTCCCCATGTACTTGAACAAGAAATTGGATTGGTCACTTGCCCCTAGTTCCAAACTGGGAAGAAGTCACTGAATCCAGAGTACTTACGGGGATGTTTACTCAACTCAGACTATGAGGTGACTGGACTACAGCAAGTGAGATCAACTATGTACAATAATGTATCTTGACCAACAGCATTAGGAGGAGAAGACGTTCTAGGTTTAATATTATTGTGCTCTTGGCTCTCTTCACCTGTTCATACTCTGATTCCACTCACTGATACAACAATCGGTTCCTGGGAACCTTGAAGATAAGATGGTTCCTGTCTTCAAAGAGTCTTATATAGTCTTACAGTCTTAAGTCTTATAGATGTCCCAGACAAGAAACTGTTTCTATTCAATGTGATAGTTCTTGAAAACGGTAGAAGCTGATGAAGTAGAAGACAATCTCAATTTTGAAGGTCAACTCTATCTGCGAAGAGGGAGCAGAAAAGATTACCCCGGGGAAGGGTTGTTTTGTGCTGAGTCTTGAAAGACAAAAATCAATCCAAACTCAACAACAATCTCATCATGGGCTGACAATACCACAGCCAAGAGAAACTCAGGAAGAATTCTCAGAAATCAATATATCCTTGGTTTTTGTTTTTTCTTCAAACCTCCTTCTCTTGACGAGCTTCTTAAGTATCTGGCCAAGGACCTGGAAACAGACTGTTTGACTACAGAAAATCAAGCTTTGGAAATGACTGTGGATGGATATCAGTAATGCAGGGCTTACTAATGTGGATTTTGGGTTCCCTGTGATGGATGCTTCATCTCGGGGATGGCGTGCCCACACTTTCAGGAGCGACGGTCTCTTGGTCCAGCACAGAGCCACTGAACAGACCACTGGAATCCAGAAGGAGCTGCAAAAACCTTGAGAGTCTTGGCAAGGCTGCCTTTGATCGCCAGTTCACACCCAGCTACTTTCAGTCATCCCACACACATTCTAGATTTTTCTACCTGTGTCCAAGGTACTGACAAGGCAATGCAGAGTGGAGCCATTTGCCTCCTTTCTGTTTCTTTTCCAGAGTTGATCCAACCATGATGTATCAGAAACAGCAAGAGGGAAAGTTCTGAGGAAGCCCTATAAGCTTCAAGCTTAGATTTTCTGGTAACTCAGTTGCTCTTGAAGTTCATATGCCTGGGTCTTCATTGTTTCTCTCTCTTGGAGTTTCCAGTCATGGACAGGTCATCTGACCTGGGGTATGGGACTTGTGGTCCCAGGAGTAGGACCACGGGAGATAAATATGTAGTGGGTAAGAATACAGTCTTTGATGTCAAAGAGTCCAGGGTTTGGGTCTTGGGTTTGATGTTTATGAGATGAATGACTTACTATCCCTGTACTTTAGTCTCCTCATCTGGAAAAGAGGCACAGTAATGCTTACATCACAGGATAGTTTTGAAGACTAAAGAGAAAAAAGAGAGAATTGTCCCCAAAGTACAAAACTAAATCCACGTCATACAGAAGAAAGCCCTATTATGTGTTTTAAGCACCTACTCTGTGCTACCATTTTGACTCATTATCTAGCTAAAGCTTGATAGGAATTTTGAATGGTTGCCATCATGGCCTTCATTTTATAAAACAGGAAAGAGAAGCAGGAAAGGTAAGGAAAAATGAGGGCAGGCTTCAAGCCGAGGTCTGTCTGATACAAACCCAAGACAGTTCTCTCATATACATGCAGATAAACGCCTTATCTCCTTGGGTGAAAGGAGGGGGTGGGCAGGCAGAAAAAGGGACAGGCGAAGGCGAACAGCTTTCGCCTGGGACCTCGGCCATGGGATTTGGCATTAATTCCTTCCGGGCAACCAGAAAGAAGAACATGAATAGATTTCTCAACTTCTAGCTCACGTTTGCCTGAACAATGAGGTCTCAAAATATCTCAACAATGAGATGTTTTCCCCTGGTGTCTTGTGATGACCATCAAGTTCAGTTAGTCGAGTTCAAGGTCCTCTTATCCTCTTACGTGTCCACGAAATTCAATTTATCTTGGCACGTCACATGTGTGGGGAAAAAAAACGCATC
Source organism: Felis catus (assembly GCF_018350175.1). NCBI lineage: Eukaryota > Metazoa > Chordata > Mammalia > Carnivora > Felidae > Felis > Felis catus. The sequence goes on along the minus strand of NC_058382.1, from coordinate 52,758,560 downwards.
TCAAACCTTTTGAGATGAAGCCACCTTTACAATGTCTTTTTTTTAATCTCAATTTTCTGAAATGATACATTTTAGCTGGTTATTGTTCTTTCCTCCCCCAGCCCAACGTTACAGAGGTCAATTTTTCTTATGTTATCTATTTGGGGGCGGGGGGGGGGACTATCGTGTGAGGAGGTAGACTTATCTTCAAAGCTTTCCTTTTTTTTTTTTTTTTTTTTAAATTTTTTTTCAACATTTATTTATTTTGGGGACAGAGAGAGACAGAGCATGAACCGGGGAGGGGCAGAGAGAGAGGGAGACACAGAATCGGAAACAGGCTCCAGGCTCTGAGCCATCAGCCCAGAGCCCGACGCGGGGCTCGAACTCACGGACCGCGAGATCGCGACCTGGCTGAAGTCGGACGCTTAACCGACTGCGCCACCCAGGCGCCCCACTTCAAAGCTTTTCAAACTGCTGTCAGACATTTTCACAACTTCTTCCCAGACTGTTCTCCAAGGCGCCACGGGAACCTAAGGCATGGGATAGAGCGTGTTGGGGACTCCTGAGTATCCATCAGAGCAATGGTTTTTACCACTCAAGGGTAATTCTGTGAGATCCCCTGGCAGTGTGGGAAACAGCTAGAGGTTAAGAAGCCTGATTCTTTACGGGGAACGGACTATCACTGGGGAGGTTCTCCCAAGGGCACACGAAGAAGAATCCACTTTGCCCCTCCACACAGACTGCATCCAGACTACCAGACAAGAAGGGCCCTCCATGTCAGAAACACAACGATCCATAACTTGGCTTCAGGCATACTAAAGAATAATCACCAGAGGCACTGGGGTGGCTCAGTCGGTTAAGCGTCTGACTTCAGCTCAGGTCGTGGTCTCAGAGTTCGTGGGTTCGAGCCCCGCGCCGGGCTCTGTGCTGACAGCTCAGAGCCTAGAACCTGTTTCAGATTCTGTGTCTCCCTCGCTCTCTGCCCCTCCCCCACTCACACTCTGTCTCTGCCTCTCACAGAAATGAATAAATATTAAAAGAAACTTAAAAAGAAAGAAAGAAAGAATAATCACCCACCAGCCTCGAGATGGGGAAAGGCAGAGGGAGGCAAAGAAAATCTCAGCCACTATTCCCATCTACTTGCTTTCCCAGCGGAGCCACATCAGTCTACATTATCCTACAGAATACGGCGCAATGTTTTTTGTGAAAAATAAAACCAAAGAGCTTAATTAATGCCATAATTACATTAAGGCCCAAATAAGCAGGGGGGGAAAATCACCATGATTGAAAAAAACAAACAAAAACAAAAAAAGTCGTAGTGGAAGCACAATCCTTGACTTTTAAGAAGTACTCTTTTATTTATCCCACTTCTTCTTCTTCTCTTTATGGGGATTAATTGCCTTTTCCAACCCAAGGAAACCTGAGACTCTTCTTTCCTATGATTATGGGGGAGGCAGACACAATGTAGAGGAGGAATAACAGACGCTCTATTTCCCGAGCACTCTCCCATGATTTATGAAAGGTGTACCTCACGGTGGGAAGATAATGCCATTTGAAATGGTCCATTTCATAAATCTATCCCCCTCATCCCTAGCTGCATACAGGACTACTATGAACTCCTGAATCCAATAATGTTTCCATCCTCTATTGACAAAAGAAGAGGAAGAAGAAAGAAAGAAAGAAAGAAAGAAAGAAAGAAAGAAAGAAAGAAAGAAAGAAAGAAAGAAAGAAAGAAAGAAGGAAGAAAGAAAGAAAAAGAAGAAAGGGAGAAAGAAAGAAGAATGGGAGAAAGAAAAGAAAAGAAAAGAAAAGAAAAGAAAAGAAAAGAAAAGAAAAGAAAGAAGAAAGAAAGAAGAAAGGGAGAAAGAAAGAAAGAAAGAAAGAAAGAAAGAAAGAAAGAAAGAAAGGAGAAAGGGAGAAAGAAAGAAAAAGAAAGAAGAAAGGGAGAAAGAAAGAAAGAAAGAAAGAAAGAAAGAAAGAAAAGAAAAGAAAAGAAAAGAAAAGAAAAGAAAAGAAAAGAAAAGAAAAGGGAAAATAAAAAGACTTTGGAGCAAGGTAATGATGCACTTACAAGGGAGCAAGGCTAGCGCTCTGTCTCCAAGGCTTTCTTTGGCAATGGCCACAGAGATTCCAAGGCGGGGAAACTTGGATAAACAAAATGAAGAAATAATCAACACATGCGACATCCCTAATGTCCTTTTACTGCTAGTGGCATTAATTACAGCACGGGCCCAACCCTCCAAGCGACCGCAGAACCAAATGTTTTGCCTGACTACCCCCTCCACCACATGATAGATTTATCCTTTGGAACTGGGATATTTCCTATTCATTCATGCACCGGTTCAGTATATCTGCTTGTTTATCTAACTGCAAGAATGCATCCGGAAGAGGATTCTGTGCCAAACGTGACAGTGGAGGAGGCAGTCGGGGACCAATCATAAACTTCAGTGAAATTCACGGTGGTGAGTTTTTCTGGCCATAAGGAGGGGGGAGGTGATATATACATATCCATGCTCTGCAGGCTCCAGAAAACCCTGATGAAATATGAGCACAGGACAGAGGAAAAGTTCCTTGGGATGCAATGAAATGGACGCACAGGCACCAGGAGTGGCTAAAATACACGACTGAACAACACAGATGAGTCATACGTCAGACGGGGGTCAGCTCCCCGCAACAGACCGTCGAGACTAAAAAGGAAAGAAATGAAATCCGCTAGGCAGGAAATGCTTCATGTTCATTAAAAAGGGAAGAAGGTTAAATTAAAGAAAAAAGAAGAAGTAGGAAAGGAAAGAAAGAAAACCATACTTGGGCTCCTTTCGGGTACTTTAACCTCAGTGGGGATTGGTGCGTTTGAGAAAACCCATATATATACCCACCACTCAGATACTAATGGATTAGGAAGCAGATAAATCACAGGATATAAGATGGGAATGATGTAAAAATGTGAATTTGAAAGAACTCCTCACATCATACTCATCCTGATGCTCTGGAATTTGCATATTTTGACTTGTATTTAAAAAGCAATTTCAAGGTCAGCTTCGGCGGAGAAACACTGAGCTAAGATGGGAAGTAACCCCATTAAAAGTCTACCAGTGTTTTGCATATTTATTTTTCTTCTTCTGTAGTGAGCAATGACGACTCATAAATCAAAAAATCAGGGTAAACAAATACCAAAGAGGTTATTTTATATAAAATGTATACTCCTTATTCTATCTATTTATATACACCAACATTTCTATTACTTGAATTTATAAAGTGTGTAATACATGCATGCATGCTTTAAAAATCTGCATGCATTTGCATAAGAGAGAAAACATATATTATTGTCCCAAGTCTCGGAAGACCATGGCCCAAATAAAATGACGACCACCTCAAATGCGTTTTTGTATAATGGGATGGAAAGTAGTGTGTATTTTTAAAAGCTTCAGAACCGTGATTTTAAAAACATAAACAGATTTGCATTTTCCACTTATGCAGATTCCGTAGTCTAACCATGAATATCCCATGCAGCTGAACAGGATAACCTTGGGTCTTACCAACCAGGTTCAGGGAGCTTCAGCAAATGCATATGTACAAATATCAAAATTAGCCTCTGTAATCTCAATGCCAAAAAGATCATCAGACTCATGTCACCTAAAGGAACACAGAAGTGGGGTGGGCTGCCGGGACGGATGAAATCTGGAAGATCGCAGGTTGCCATTAGAAGGGCAGGGCTACCCCCAAATCAGGGAATTTTCCCAGAACATTTGGGTACTCCTGAATCCAAACACTTTTGTATTTCAAGGAACTTCTTTTCGATAATTGGATATTTGAGGATCAGACGATGAGATGTAATGGCGTCCCGCGCCGCGTTTTGAAAACACACACCAAAAATCAGCCTTGTTTATTTATTTGCTTGTTTTCTAAAAGTCCAATCCCCGACTTCATTCACCAGAGTAGGTGTAAAGCAACTCTTGGCTATTTCCAAAAAAATTTAGCACACCCTCAAAGGATAAACATTCGCCACTGGTAAATGAAAGAAATGAATCAAGAAATCCCAGCCACCGTAGTATCGGGCATCACTGCCTAAGAGGGACGCACCACCGACGATGGCGAACACCCTCTCCAGGCAGGAGCCTTTGGAGGCTAGGTACTGCCTCTCATTCATCTTTAAAGCTTAGCAGCCTATTTGGAGTCGAACAGACAAAAGATGCTGGGAGAACATATGCTGACTGTAAGACACAATTGTCTTTGTTCCAAGAGCCATTGGTAATGAGCCGCCTGAACATGACTTAGAGTCCCCTTGATGGGCACTGACCCGATGGGCTCTTTGTCTTACCTAAAATCTCCAGTGGCTGCCTGAAGCACTTAGAGATTCCCAATTCCTTACGCGGCCTTCAAGGCCCACCTCTCCAACCTCATCAGATCTCAGTCCAAACCCACGTCGTTACACTTCATCACCTAGCGTGGTTTTTCAGCCGTGCCAAACTGGCATTGAACATCCGCTGTTCCCCTGCCTGCGCCTCTAGCTTTCACAGCATACCTTTGCCGCCTCTAGCAATTCAGGCCTCAGATTGATTAAGGGCTTTCTAGACCCGAAACCAAATTAGCATACTCTCATCCCCAGTCCCTCTCGATCACTGTACCCAGTAAACTTGGCCATATACCGCTTCTCTCCAACTTGTATCTTGTTCACTCATTCACTGTTGACTGTTATGAGTGCATTGGAACAAAGAGCCTTCAACTGCCTTCATTCCTATATCCCCACCACTAGTACATGGTAGGTGCTCAATAAATACCTGCGGAATGAATGAATTACTAAAATATCCAAAAATGACTTTTTTTTATTGTTTATTTTTTTTGAGAGAGAGGGCACGCAAGTGGGGGAGGGGAAGAGAGAGAGAGAGAGAGAGAGAGAGGATTGAAAGCAGGCTCTGTGCTGACAGCAGAGAGCCCGATGCGGGGCTCAAACTCACGAACCTTGAGATCATGACCTGAGCGGAAGCTGGACGCTTAACCAACTGAGCCACCCAGGCACCCCCAGAAATGACTTTTAATATTTTCTGTATTTAAGGGAATCTTGTTGATGATGATCCTGAATATTCAGGGGACATGACAGCTCCAAGAGCTGGGAAACAAGTGAGTCAGACCCACCAAGACAGCTCCTGGGGACAGAAACACAAGGAAACAGAGCCCTTGCTATTAAAAGGGAATTCCTGCCACACACAGCGGTCCTCAAGCTCTTCTGTGCTTATGCCTCACCTGACTCTTCATGTTTGGTGATGTCACCAACCTCGTAAACATCGTCAGTGATACCCCTGATTCTGACTCGGAGGTCAAGCCCTGAAGGGCTGTCCGTACACCGGTCCGAAGAGGCAGAGGTTAGCAAACGCTGATCTGGTTCCTGTCTTTCCCCACCGCGCCCTAGCTCACTTCCAGGCAAGTGGAAATCCGGCCTGAGTATTTTTTCACTCTCCTCTCAAAACAGAAACCCTATGTCTTTCCTGCCATCCAGGAAGGTCCTGACATACAATGTCAGATGATGACATTTCAGGGACTCAGGATTGGAAGTCACAGGGTGTGACTGGGAATCCGGGCTCGGCTGCCAGCTGCCCAGCCTTGAGAAAGTCACCTATCCTCTCGTAGGAAAACGCGGGTAACAATCCTCACGAGACAGCTTTAAGGGTAAATCATGAAAGGACAATTAAATCCTATAAGACAGTGCCTAGCACAGAGCCTGGCAATGTTAAAAAGCTCAGTAAATATATGTGTAGCGGCTCCATAGAAAACGCACATTCAAAGAGAAAAGATCATTTTGTTAATGTGTAATCCTTATATGTGTATCTAATCAGTATCATGAAAAACACAGGTGGGGCCACCCAGGTGGCTCAGTTGGTTGAGTGGCCGATTCTTGATTTCGGCTTAGGTCCTGATCCCAGAGTCATGGGACTGAGCCTACTTATGAGTCTGTCTCTGTCTCTCTCTCTCTCTCTCTCTCTCTCTCTCTCTCTCTCTCTCTCCCTCTGCCCCTCTTCCCTGCTAGTGTTCTCTTTCTCTCTCTCTCTCTCAAATAAAAACAAACAGAACAAAACCATGCCAGATATATTTGTGAATCTGGGTAAAAAGTTGCTCATGCTATTCCGGTAATATTTTGGTAAATATGAAATGCTATTAGAATTAAAATCTCCTCCTTACGACCCCCCCCCCCCCGAAACACTCATAGGTGTGCCCCCTTCATGGAAACTTGATGTACCTTTTTTTTTTTTTAAATCTAGGAACGGAGATCTGATGAGAAGGGGGCTATTGACGGGCCACTTCCAAGTTCCTGGGGCTTAAAACTGTATTTCTACCTGATATTCCAGGACCAGGTCCTAAACAATATGTGACCACACATATTGCTTTAAAAGCATCTTTATAAGATTTAACCATGAACCAAACCCCTTGCCTCTCTCGGCTCCCAGTTAACATGTGATACCCTGTGATACTCCAAGTTAAAGAGTTACAGAAGCCTGGAATTTTATATGAGCCTGACAGGGCTGGATTAAAACCATACTCCAGGCATACCTCAAACAGCGGCACTCACTTTTTCTTAACTTATGGTCGATCTACTGGACACATTGGCTGGAAACTATAACTGGTGACCTGGTGTCGGAAGCCTCTCCCCGCCTAGCGTGAGTTGGTTTCCAAACCAAGAGGGAAAAGCACAAAGAAGACATATTCCAAAAGCCATGCAGCCCATGGACTGTGCCCAGGGAGGAATGTGAGAAGTTTTGCAGTTAAAGCAAGTTAAAATTCAAGACTGGGGCACCCATGTCCACTGCAGCATTATTCAAAATAGCTAAAACATGGAAGCAACCCACGTATCTAACAACAAAGGGAAGGAGAAGCAACAGACTATGCTTCAGCTTTAAAGAGGGAGGGAATTCTGACCCAGGTTACAACACGGACGAACCTTGAGGACATTATGCTAAGTGACATAAGCCAGTCACGAGAAGACAAACGTTATATGATTCTACTTATATGAGGTACTGAGATAAAGATAGATAGCAAAATGGTGGTTTCCAGGGGCTGGAGAGTGGGGAGAAAGGGCAGTTATTTAGCAGGTCTAGAATTTCAGTTCCTGGGGCGAGTTACAGGGTTGGTGGTCGTGCTGACTGCTCAATGCAAATGAATTTAATGCTACTGAGCTGTGTGCTTAAAGATGGCTAAGAAGGTAGAATTTGTTCTGTGCTGTGGGCTGACTTTTAATTCCAATCTTTTAATTGTTAAAAAATCAGTGGGCCACTTTGACTAATTGCCAGTATCTACTACTCAGGCCTCATTTACTCACCGGGCAGGTAAGCCTACAGAGGAGTGGGATCTGGATAGTGAGATCCTTACCCATCCTGGGGGGACCATGTGAAACTTGGGTCTGGGGACCTTCAGAAGGTTCAGAACCATCCAGGATAGACCCGGAAAGACCTGCTAGGGATGGGCCACTGCATGTAGCCACCTGGAACGCAGTCCAAGGCATTAGGACCGAACTCAAAGGTGAGAAGAACACATGCCACAAATAACAAAAGTCAACCATTAAACTCATCACCTCCCCACCTTCCAGCTACTGATCTTGCCTTCCGAATTTCTGTCCATGGACTACCATTCTCCTGGTTCCCAGAGACTAAAATGTAATCATAACTTCCTAACTTTTTTCTGAGCTTCCAGCTTCTTCTTCCTTGACATCCGCTATAGACATAGGCATGTTATCGTCCTATTTAAAAAATCTGCTGTTGGGGCGCCTGGGTGGCGCAGTCGGTTGGGCGTCCGACTTCAGCTCAGGTCACGATCTCGTGGTCCGTGAGTTCGAGCCCCGCGTGAGTTCGAGCCCCGCGTCGGGCTCTGGGCTGATGGCTCGGAGCCTGGAGCCTGTTTCCGATTCTGTGTCTCCCTCTCTCTCTGCCCCTCCCCCGTTCATGCTCTGTCTCTCTCTGTCCCAAAAATAAATAAAAACAAACGTTGAAAAAAAAAATAAAAAAATTTATAAAGTGGGGGCGGTGGGGCGCCTGGGTGGCGCAGTCGGTTGAGCGTCCGACTTCAGCCAGGTCGCGATCTCGTGGTCCGTGAGTTCGAGCCCCGCGTCGGGCTCTGGGCTGATGGCTCGGAGCCTGGAGCCTGTTTCCGATTCTGTGTCTCCCTCTCTCTCTGCCCCTCCCCCGTTCATGCTCTGTCTCTCTCTGTCCCAAAAATAAATAAAAACAAACGTTGAAAAAAAAAATAAAAAAATTTATAAAGTGGGGGCGGTGGGGCGCCTGGGTGGCGCAGTCGGTTAAGCGTCCGACTTCAGCCAGGTCACGATCTCGCGGTCCGCGAGTTCGAGCCCCGCATCGGGCTCTGGGCCGATGGCTCGGAGCCTGGAGCCTGTTTCCGATTCTGTGTCTCCCTCTCTCTCTGCCCCTCCCCCATTCATGCTCTGTCTCTCTCTGTCTCAAAAATAAATAAAACGTTAAAAAAAATTTAAAAAAAAATCTGCTGTGGCCCCACCACCAACTAGATAAGTTTTCAAACTTCTGGTTTGGGCACTTGAGCTCCTCCACAAATGACCTTGCATGATGAGGCCTGCACAGCAGCTGGTGGGGGAGCTGGGCACATAAAAACAGATGCCACCCTCTGACCACGTTTGCCATGGGCCTCAGGGTGTGGCCGGCGATGAGTCATAGCGGGTCATGTGACTGCCTCTAACCTATCTTAGCCCAAGCCATCCAACCACCAAGCCCTGCTCTCCCAACCCACCTATGTATTTTGTAGAAAGTCTTATCGGGGAGTTTGAAGCGTCTTGTTCCCACAGACCTTCCAGGTTGGGGCAGTTAAGGGGTCCACTGTTTGGACGCTGACGGTTCAGCCAGAGGGAAGGGGACACAGTTCAACCCTCACCGTGTTCTCCTTCCGGCTGACATTATAAACCTCACACCTGTCTTCTGGACACAGGGCTGGACCAGATGCTTCCCGGTGCCTCCTTGCTCTTCACCTTGTCTGTTTGGTCTTCGGGAGGTGCCTGGGGGGCCAACCTGAGTCATCCGCCTTCTGGGAAGGTCCCTCCTACAAACCGCCGCTTCCCCGGCCACGGGTGCTGGGCCAGCTTCTCTGTGATGTGGATCAAGTCTGTTCTAATTCCACAGGGCCCTCCCGTCGGGGGAATTCACCCCGGAGGCCGCGGCTGCAGGCTTCTCTTTCCGGGAGGTCAGCGATTCCAGCGCTTGGTCGGCACCTCTTGAAGACGGTGCCAGGAACGTTTCGAGGAGAGCATTTTCCTTGGCAGGTGTGCCTGCTGGCAGGGCCCATTTCAAGGTTTGCGAGAGCAGGAAAACGGCATCTGGGATCTATCTGTGGTCGTCGGTCTGCACATTTTGAGGGGCGAAGTGAAAAAGAACTGCCTTACACAGCATGTTCTTATCCAGACATAGGCCGTGTCCATATGAAGACACAAGCCGGAGTGGATGGAAACCGGCCGCGGGGCACCTGGGACTGTCTCAAGGGCTGCCTCGGGTCACTGCCCGGTCAGTGGAAGAAAAACCGCTCTGCTCTGTCACCATCCAGACATCTTAGTTCCCCGGGAGTTTGACACAGCACCGCGTGAGCAGTTCGGGAAAAGGGCCGCCTCTCTGTTTGAAGGGCTGGGCGAAAGCCTCTTGCACATCAGCAACTCAAAACGGTATTGCCGAGTTGGAACTGCCTTGAAACTTCTCCCCAAGTGTCCTTCCCTCTGTGAACCCTTCAGTGTCTTGCCCAGATGGACAGAACGAGACACAAAATGAAATATTCCAGCCAGGCCTGTAGAGGGTCCTGTGACTGCCCACCCTGTGCTATATTGCACTTAATTATTTTCATATCTGTCTCCTCTGTTAGACGATAGGCTTCTCAAGGTCAAGGATCACGTCCTAATTAGGTTCGTATCCTCACCTTTGTCCCCAAAGCAGATGCCCAGTGATACTCACTGACCTGACTGCCCCAGCCCAGCAAACTCTTCTGAGCATGCACACCTGGACATTCCATTTCTGGCACCATGGATTTTCCGTCATCCTCCTGCCCCTGTCACGCCCTCATCATGGCAGGCACCCACTCCCCCTTCCAGTCCCAGAGTACAGGGGAACCGCCCTGAGCACTCCCGCTCCCTCTAGTCCAGGCTGGGGGCCTCTCTTACCTATTCCCAGAGCACCTGACTGGGCTCCCAGGTCACACATCACACAGTATTCCCGGGCCCTACCAGTTCCCCATGGTTCCCGAGCCGGAGGACCACGCGTGTGCTTATAGCTCTGTCTCCCTTGTGAGCTTGTAAGCTCCTTGACGCAATAATCCATCGTTTTGCTTTTAAACGAAAATCCACTAGGTTCTCATCTACCACATGCTGGTCACTATGCGAAACTTTCATGGGCATTGTCTCACGTGATGTCCGCATCAACCACAGGAAGTAGTTATTACTATATGTCCATTTCACGGATGAGGAAACTTGAGGTGGCCGGTGACATGCACGGATCCGTAAGGGTACTAGTTACAGATGGAGCCTGGGTATCAACCCAGAAATCATTCACTGCAAAGCCGTGGCTGTACGTAACTGCTGTTCACCTTGCCTTTGTCCTCTCGGTGACTAGAACAGTGACCCACATATGAACAGTGAGCACTCAACGAACAAGGGTGGGCTGGATGTTTTGAAGGCACCACGGAATCTTCCTGGGGCTTTTCAATTAGTCCTTCTCCTTCACTTTACTCACACATTTTTTTATTCTATGTTTTAAAGTTTCTTTAGTTATTCAGAGAGAGAGAAAGAGAGCGGGGCAGGGGCAGAGAGAGAGGGAGAGAGAGAATCCCAAGCAGGCTCTGCACTGTCAGCATGGATCCTGACTTGGGGTTCAAACTCACGAACCGTGAGATCATGACCTGAGCTGAAATCAAGAGTCAGACACTTAGCTGACTGAGCCACCCAGGTGCCCCTCATTCTATTCTTTGTCCTCAATAAATTTGTTCAATAGGATTGACTGCAATTAACAAAAAACCCAAAAATGTAGTGCCTTCCATCTGAGAGAAGTCTGTATTAAAAAAAAATAAATCCTGGAATGATCAGTCCTAGACATGATATGATTTGGGGCACCTAGCTCCCTCCATTCACAACACTGTGCCCTTGTCAGCCCCAGTGGCATCCCAGATGGCAGGAAGGCATGAGAACTTCCCTGGCATCCCATGGACTAGAACTTTGTCACATGGTCACAGACAGCCAAAAGGGGAGTTAGGACATGAAATTCTTTTTTTTTTTTTTAAGTTTATTTATATATTTTGACAGGGGTGGAGGGAAGGGGCAGAGAGAGAGAGAGAGAGAGAGAGAGAGAGAGAGAGAGAGAGAACCCAGGCAGGCTCTGCACTGTCAGTGTAGAGTCTGAGGCAGGACTCAAACTCACGAACCATGAGAACATGACATGAGCTGAAGTTGGACACTTAACCAACTGAGCCACGCAGGATCCCCAGGGTGTGGAATTCTTATGCAGACCCACCATGTACTCCTTGAAAAATTCTGTCACTAAGAAAAAATGGACCAGATCCTGGGGGACAAGCAAGATTTCTCACGCGGTAGCATGTTCTGAATCCCTGCCTTCCTCAGCTGTCCCGCATACCCTGAAGTCGGATTCTGGTCCTCTTTTACAGACGCCTTGGAACCTCACCCTCCCATTTTCTTTCCAAAGCCGTCTTGTCTGCAATGGCTCTTCCCCAGGGGCTGGCTGCATTGGCTGCCCTCTCAGCACCCCCCGGACCCCCACCCCCAGAAATGGAAACAGAGTCGGTCTGGCAACCTCACCCTGCCCTCCTCCTCCACGAGGCTCCATAAATATTTTTGGAAGATAATGACTCAAGGTATGGCCATCTCACTCAGATCCCAGATCACATGGTAATATGATGCCAGGATTTTTTTTTTTCTCTTCCTTAGCACTGGAAATAGATTTTTAAGCAGTGTTATATAGCAGTTCCTCCTCAAGATCCTTCTTTCCTTTTCTTTAGTAATGTCTTTATAAATCACCGTTATAAAAATAAGGCAAGCAGAAGGGAAAATATGCAGTACCTAGAAACCGAAAATTCAAGTATTTGCTTTTTATGGGACACTTGAGGCTCTTAAAAAAGGGAACTGCTAGAAAAGTTAAATACAAAAAATTCACTGTGTGATAACATAAAAGCCCAGCAGAACTGAAGAGTTTATGAAAATAATTTGAATATTTACACTTCAATTTATGGTCTGAAAATCACCCCCAAACCACGAACTTATTCTTAAATGGATTTTTTGAGAGAGCGTTAAATACGTTTTGATTATTTTGACACGATGTCTACTTGGATATTCTGTGCAACGATTTGAAAGCAAAGAGGAAATCCCCCCAAAATCGAACCTAATTGTTATGTGACCATACACTGTATATACAGAGAAGTACATTTATGTGCATGCGTATATATGAAGTTTAAGAAACATTTCAACTTCAAGGGATGCTTTGGGTTGTTGTTATTGTTAGGGGGAAATACTGTAAATTTAACTGGAAGGAAGCTTAGGGATGAAACACATTGTAATTCTCTTGACAGGGAAGCTCGGGTTCAAGTTCATATCTTTTTATTTTCTAAGACCGAGGCTGCATGATCGCTTAAACCATGTTTTATACACAACATTACAGAAACACAGCAATGCGGGTCCATAAAACTGTTGATGAACGAGAACCAAATGTGCTACCATTTCAGATTTCCTATTATTTTTTTCCCTGTAAGTCAAAGAAAACCCTTCTCAAAATTTCTTACATTTCATCTATTTAGGAAAAGTATTTACCACCATTTTAACAGGCCTCAAAAGCATCAGATATCTGTACAAAAAAAAAAAAAAAAAAGAACCACCAAAAAAACAAACAGCATTCACTTCAAAGGGGGAAAACATATTCAGAACAAGAAAACTGGTCGGGAAAGCATATGTCCAAACACTTTATTATTAAACTCATGGTTTTAATGAAAGTCAAACATGCAGAGTGCATTATGTAAATACATATGGACAAAAGGCTTTTGAAGTCTAGATGACCACAATATCCAGGATCTGTGACTATGATTTTTTTTTTGTTTGTTTATGGATTCTAGAAGGACTTCATGTAACACACACACACACACACAACTGAGACAGTTTATTCACTTTTAAGCACAAATCTCTGCAAGCTTAAGCAAAAGGGATGGCTAAGAATATGTAAGTATCTGGCAAAAGAATAATTCACTGAGCTTCAGAGTTAGAAATAAAAATAAACACAGTAAGAGAAATCCCTACTTAATCTGTCTCCCAAAGAAAGACACTTATTCAAAGGGACAAATTTCCCCTCACTGGGGCACTGAAATGAAACTCAAATCAGAGACAAAAGATACACACCCAGGCACCAAGAACAGTCAACAAATAAGTGCTTGATTAAGTCTCATGATTATGTCTTAATTACCTTTCTTCTCTCCAATTTGGATTTAAAGGGGAACGCACACCTGCAAACAGTAATGTCAGCTCACGTGGGGTCATAGCGCTAGTGTTCACATGATTCCAGACATCAAATAACCAGGACCCATGTATCAAATATTGCCCGGGTGCCTACAGGGAGTCAGGGTTGCTGCATGTTCGTCTCTGCCTCCACTGAACTTGGAAACAGACATGTAAGCAGACACATATAAGTAACAATAAAATAATAACATTCCCTGGTGGTCAATTATGTATCAAACACATTGCTAAGCCTTGGCGTGTATTATCGCAGATAGTCCTTGAAACAACCCAGCGAGTATGACTTTTTACACACGAAGAAATCAAAGCCCAGAGAAATTAAATGACTTGCCCAAGGTCACCCAGACAAAAAGTGGACTGAGGGCTGAAGGGCTATCTATGTTCTTTCCAATAAGCTCACTCTCGAGGGATTTCCGTGTCATAGGAACAACTGGCCCAGCACTGACAGTCCTGTTCACAGGCAGGAGATCACTCATTCTTCCCTCAAAACAGAGCTCATTTCATACAAGAGGAAACTCAGATGCGGAGAAGTGATGCAATGTCTTCCCCAAGCTCTCCAAGCTCGCTGGGGGCAAGATCAAAATTGCCACTCTCTCTCTTACTGCCTAGACTCACACTCTTCCAGAACCAGAGGTTGCTTCTGGAACTAAAATGGTGTTCCCAAAAGCTTTCCGGAAGGCAAGGGGGGTGGAGAAGGAAGACGCAACACCAGGCAGCTGGGCGGACGTCCGGAGCCCCAAGCCGGGCCCCAGCAGGGGCTAGACCTGAAGCTCCTTCCTCCACACCTCTCTCCACCTCTCTAGGCTTTGGAAGTCGGCGGCTTGCATGGTGTTTGTGTCTAATGCTTCTCCAGCCACTGAGCTGCTCTGCCAGATACTCCCCTGGTACCTTGAACTTCCTGTGTTAAACATCCTTCCCCTCCCCCACACCTTATGGTCAGTACTAGTCCAGCTTTCTCTTATCCAGGCTAGACCCTACCCTTTCTGCGGGCAGGAGCTGCAGGCGTATGGTCACGCAACAGCCTCCAGCCCAGCCCAGCATTCCTGATGCAGCCGCCCTGTTTGACCCCTGGCCATTCAGAACTGACAGAGCTCTTACAGTCATCACCCTGGAGCCCAGGCCTCTGCCAGGCCAGGTGTGACCCTTCAGTTGCTGGATCAAGGGAGGCTGGGCACAAGCTATTACCAACCAGCCCTCCAGGGTTCTGACACGTTAACGACGGCCCATGGCCACCCTGCCGCGTGCCGCCTATCAGTCCCGCGGAAGGAACGGACTGAGACTGACAAACTGTTCAGCAGCCACAGAACATCTGCAAAGGAGAATGTTCGCTTTCTGCAAAACGAGCGAAACCAGGTGTCTAAATGCCTCTAAAGTGATCGTGCTGCTGAAAGACAAATGGTCCCCAAACCGAACTTACAACTTAAGTAACCGAAAGGAATTATGGAGAACTACACTAAGTGCAACGGGCCATGCTTGACTTTCTTAGCATTCTGTAATGTGCTCTTTAAGGACGGCCGTCTGTCCGCACCTGTGATCTCCCTCCCTTTTAATCGATGGTAGGATCTATAATCCACAGCTAGGGGCGCCTGGGTGGCTCACTCAGTTGAGCGTCCAACTTCGGCCCAGGTCATGATCCCACGCTTGGTGGGTTCAAGCCCCACATCAGGCTCTGTGCTGACAGCTCGGAGCCTGGAGCCTGCTTCAGATTCTGTGTCTCCCTCTCTCTCTGCCCCCCCATTCTGCCTCCCAAAAGAAATACACAAACATTAAAAAGAATATATTTATAATCCACTGCTAGCTTTTTTTCTCCACCCCTTTCCCGGCTCTCTTCTAGGTTCAGGTTCTGTCTGCCCAGCCACATTCCTGGTCTGAAACAGCTCCATATCTCACCTTCATTCTTGATGGGGGCAAGAGCATGCTCAAACGAAAAATCAAGGAAGCGAGAAGTGACCAAACCCTGCGAGGACGGGACCAGGGCTTGAGCCAGAATGCCTTCCTGCGGCCCAGCACTTCGTCGTTGGCCAAAGCATCGCTCTCCAAAAGTGAGCGGTACCGTCATACTCGTAGAGAAAGGAAGTACCACCAAAGCTCTTGAAGGTGGAAGCTCCCCTTCTAAAGTCTCTGGCAAAGGATACGTGTGAAAGCCTGGTTCTCGTAGAGAAACCAGAGTTCCTTACAGTTTGTGAAGCACGGATATGTTAAAGATGTGCATCTCCTCCCCGTAAATGTTACCCTCTGTGTTTAACAGTTGTGGCTCCCCAGCGAAAATAAGCAGGAAACAACACACACACAGGTGAGTTCCTGGTTAAGGTGCGGAAAACTTAAAGCAGGGGATTTTAGTAGCATAAGGACATTTCTTGACACTGCCCAAGGTAATTATGACCCCAGGCTTCATTGACATATTTGCCTGAGAGGTTTTCCCTCAAACTTCATGAACACATTTTGCATGAGAACCATGGATCCCACTTTGATGCCATTTTATCTTTTTTATTATTATTATTATTATGTATTTATTTTACTTTGATGCCATTTTAGAACTGGATGTTCACAGTTTGAGCAGGTGAGGGGTTGTTTTCTCAATCCTGGTATGCTGCCACCCAGTGGCAGCAATGATCAGCCTTGGTCACATGACGTACACAAGGCTTAGCCGATGACCCAGTTTTTGTAAGATATAGATGAGAAATGTACTCACTACTTAAAAAATAAACATGGAGAGCCCCTTGCTAATGAGAGGGATAGCCACATTCAGATACATGTTCACATAACATTTGAAACACGTTGCAACAAAGAGGTTTAAAAGAGATGAACGCCAAGTATGATAGGAACACTTAAACAGATCGCCCTAAAATAACAGCAAAACTTACTGACCCTTAAGTAGCAAACCCTGTAGAATGAACAGATTGTAAGCTTGTCAAAGGCTTAAATGGTTACATGCGCCATGCGCGCATGCGCGCGCACACACGCACCCACACAGAAACCAACTAATAAATATTGGATGAACACTGGAGGGAGAAATCAACACTTCCTAAACACTCCAGAGGACTGTGACATGTATCTTACCTACATCTGCTTCCTCACCCTCCTAACAACCATGCTAGGATTTTACAGAGAAAGAATCTGGGGTGCAGAAATTTTTAGTAATTTACACAAAGACAACCGGTGAGCAGGTGGCAAAGACAAGTTTTAAGTGAGATGTTTTGACTACAAAACTTGGATTCTCTCCAGTACGCCATTACCTCAATTTGTCAATAAATATTTCTTTTTTAATGTTTATTTATTTTTGAGAGAGAGAAAGAGAGCGAGCACATGCACGCAAGCGGGGGAGGGGCACAGAGAGAGGGGGAGACAAAGAATCCCAAGCAGGCTCCAGGCTCCGAGCTGTCAGTACAGAGCTGGACAGCGGGGCTCGAACCCATGAACCACAAGATCATGACCTGAGCCAAAGTCGGACGCTTAACTGACTGAGCCACCTAGGCACCCCTAAATATTTCTTGATAGAAATGATGACAACAAATTCCACTTTTCAAACACACTTTTAGAAGCAAACCCCAAAAAAGCAAACTTAGAAAGAAAAAAAAAAGCACTGCTGATCTAGAGTATTGTAACATTCATCTAACCAACCGCGTTTGAAAGTTTCTAAGACACCTGTCAATTCTGGACCTCGGGTCAAAATCCTGCCAGAAGGCACAGGGTCATCAAGCTTGCTCCGTTCTCTGAACAGACTCTTCCAGATGGAATAGCAATTTGTAACAATCAGGCCAGGTCATCATTTATGAAACTCCTGAATCGTCCCACCCCACCCCACAACATTTCTGAAGCAGACAAAAGCTAGTTATTCTGGAGGAAGAAAGTCCACGCGACTGATTTCCTCCAAGTCCACTCAATAAACTACCTGATTCCGTGAAAAGACCAAGACGTCACTCTTCCCTCAAGAGACTTCTAAATGAGAGCTGTTAACACACTGTGAGTTGAAAGTTTGTGCCTGTGAGGGTGTGCGTGTGGGGGCATTTCCAAAGCTATTTTCTGAAACAGTTGCTATGTTGTCTCTCACGCCCAAGAAAAGACAATGCCCCAACTACATATGATGAAAGACACATGCAAAACATTAGCAGGATAGATCAAGGGGTCACACGGAAGAAAACGGTCCCTTTTTTTGGAAGAGTCTGTACTAGAAATGAACACGATGCTGCTGGTTTGGTGGGGTGTAGCCAGAGTGGACAAGGTAGAAAGAGAGGAGGAAAAGAAAGAGGATTTTGACTCCTGGATGTGGAATATTTTTTTTCTACAGATTTAAATATTTAAAAAAAATTTTTTTTTACATTTATTTATTTTTGAGAGACAGAGAGAGACAGAGCACAAGTTGGGGAGGGGCAGAGATAAAAGGAGACACAGAATCCGAAGCAGGCTCCAGGCTCTGAGCTGTCAGCACAGAGCCCAATGTGGGGCTCGAACTCACGAGCCGCGAGATCATGACCTGAGCCGAAGTTGGACGCCCAACCAACTGAGCCACCCAGGCGCCCCCAGATTTAAATATTTTGAGTCAAATAAAATATCAGTGTTAAGTTCTTGCTTCTAGTATGATTGATAAGCCATTTGCTTCCTGATGGTGCCCTACGTGGGGACACCCAAGCTCCTGGTCTAACTTTTCCTGATCAGCTTTAAGGCGTGAGCTAACCTTGTGATTCTCAGCTCCTCCTCTGTAAGTGGGAAGGTGGAATCCACTGCCTGTAAAAGGCTTTCCAAATTAAAAATAAAAATCACTACATATATGCAGAATATGTGCCTGATAGGAGTGTGTTTTTTTGGTCTGGAACCTTAGGTCATGTTAGAGAGTCTCAACAAGGCAGTTTAGGGTGGGGACAACCAGACCCATATAGTCTTAGCGGTGGGGTGAAACATTCCAGAAAGACCAACAATGTGGTGGGATGGGGGCTGTATCACGTGGTATCTGATGACCTGGAAACTGACATCAACTATGGGGCAATCAATCAACCAATAATGCCTGCGTGGTGAAGCCCTGGTAAAAGCTCTGAACACCGAGTCTTAGGGGAGCGCCCATGGCTGCCTGTCTGTCTGTCCCTGCAGACTGTCACACGTGGATACTGGCAGAGCGACGCGTCCTGACGTCATGGGGAGAGGACCACGGGAAGCTTCGCATTTGCCCCTGTTCCTGGACTCTGCCCTGTGTGTCTCTTCCTCTTTTGGTTGCTTTTAAGTTGTGTCCTTTCCTTGTAATAAATCATAACTGTGGATGTGACAGCTTTCGGTGTGTTCTGTTGAGTCCTTCAGGCACACTATCAAGCCTGGGGGTGTTTGGGGGGAACGGTCTCCCACCCCCAAATTTGCAGCTGTCGTCAGAAGACAGTCTTGGAGATGGTGGCTGTCCCCTAAGTCTTCCCGGGCCCCCACCGAGAGTTGAGTCCCAGGTATTTTTTTTTTATTTTTTTTTAACATTTTATTTATTTTTGAGACAGAGACAGAGCATGAATGGGGGAGGGGCAGAGAGAGAGGGAGACACAGAATCGGAAGCAGGCTCCAGGCTCCGAGCCATCAGCCCAGAGCCCGACGCGGGGCTCGAACTCACGGACCGCGAGATCATGACCTGAGCCGAAGTCGGACGCTCAACCGACTGAGCCACCCAGGGGCCCCAAGCCCCGGGTATTTAGGCAGGAAGCCGCCGCATCTCTCTACCACCGCGACTTACAGAGAGCCGGCATCCACATACCCTCTCTGAGCTCCAGTCTCCTCATCAGGAAAATGAGGCTTTGAGTGGGCTGCTCAGACTAAATGACAAAGTTATTACGAGACTCGACTCAGGTAATAACTGTGAAAACTCTCCGTGTCAATGATAGGATGTTAAGAGCTACGGTTACTACTATTTTGGAGCTTCTGTGCTACAGGATTACATTTACTCTCCCACTTTTATTGTATCTCTCCTGGCCAGTGAACTCCTCTTGTCTCCCCTGGCAGGTGCGGAAATTATGTCAGCTAGAACTTTCATTAGCAAACGATTTTAGTCAGTGAAAAGTAATGGCAAAACAGATGCGGCGTTTTGACGTAGCTGTATCTATTCCGGCACAGTGCGGTTTCGAGGCTAATGTCTTTTCAAACAGCTCTGTTTTGCCTGCAGACTTGAATACCCTCATTATAGTGTTTGAAAAAAAGTTCCCTTATGTTTTTTTAAAGAGCGCCATTCTTCAAAAAGATGTCAAGAAGCTCTTTTTTTTCCCCCTTGCTACAAGGTGTGAAGCAGAGATGAGCACAAAATCTGGCTGGAAATGTGACCTATATTGGACTGGCAAGGCTTAATATCAAGCAAACAGCTAGTTTGGGAGCTGGTTTTGTCCTACCTCGCTGCTGATATGTGTAGAAAAGTACCACATATTATTCGTGGGCAGGGAGAGCCGTTTGGAACTCAATTACGGTTTTAAAAAATTGGGATCATTTGCTCAGAGAGTTGATCAGAGTTTTGAACAAGTCCCTGGCCTTCCTCACAACAGCCAATGCCAGGTCTTTCGGAAAACATTTTATTTTCATGCTCAGCGTAATCAGAAGAGAAAAGTCGTGTTTTGCAGATGAAATGGGGCTGATAATAAAAAGTAGGTCACACTTTCTCTATCTCCGTCTCACGTTACTTTCTCTGAAAGACAAAGGAGGGTTTCGAAGATGTGAATCAAGTCGGGTCAAGCCTCTGACCTGAGTGTTCTCTGCATTATGAGTAAAAATGGGAGAATTTTCAGTCCGGGCTGACATTTAACAAGGGCAGGGGCCCTGGAAACAGTAACTCTAAGGGCTGGGGTGGGAGGATGTGCAGACAGCACATCATCCATGCTTTGGGGACAAGTAAGAACCACAGGTTCAAAGGACAGTTGGTGGTTATGACCTTGGGATCTGGGGCAGCGAGGTAGGAAAGAGACACAGAGAAGAAACGTCCCATTAGCACCCACAGGAGGTAATATTATTGCGCATGATTATTTACTCTCCACTCTAGGGAGAGCAAACACATCCCTGCCCGGGAGTGATCAGGTCGCTGCCTCTGGCCAACGGAATAGGGCCGCCATGACAGGTGTCTCCTCTAGGAAAAGTCTTTGGGAGCACGTCTTGCCTCTTGCCTCTATGAAACAAGTGCTACAGAGAGGCTGTATGACCAGCCTGGATGTGTAGTGCGCATGGGCTCTTTTGTTTCTGTAGGCCATGAGGACTGTGGGATTGTTTGTCACTGGAGCATACTTAGTCTATCCTGACTGACATGGTACCCCCTCAACTCCTCCTTTCTAAAACGTGCGTGAGAAGGATGGAAACAGTAAGTAAGCCTATGTGTTTGTTGGTCTGTATTTTTAAATCATTTTTTAGCTCCAGAGTGGGCACAGACATACCCAGAATCAACTGTACAGACTGGATGACAAACACACGGGCACGTGCTCTCTCTCCAGGATCCCCATGTAAGAAAATAAAGCTGCCTGAGAGTAACAATGGCCGTCAGAAGATAGTAGAAAGATAGTAATTGTTCTTGAAGATCTCCTAGTGCTGACCTTAGGATACACTGTGGAACAAGTTATATTAGGACAACATCTGGAGCCAATAGGCTGGAAGTAAATCCTCAAAACTACCGTTTACTCTCTGCCTGCTCCTGGAGGGTTTATCTAACTTCTCTGAGCCTTTGTTTACTCATCTTTAAAGTGGGCTAACAAGGGAGCCCCTGCCACATTCAAATGGTGAAGGAATTAGACAATCTCACGCATTTAGGGGAATAGCACAGAGCCTAGCTGTATGGTAATTGCTCAATGTATGCTGGTCATTGTGGCTCTTGGGGCACCTGGATGGCTGAGTCGGTTAGGCATCTGACTCTTGATTTTGGCACAGGTCATGATCTTGAGGTCCTGAGATTGAGCCCCATGTCCAGCTCCTGGAGTCGGCTTGAGATTCTGTCTCTCCCTCTGCCTTTCCCCGACTCATGCGTGCAGGCACTCTCTCCCTCTCTCTCAAAAAAAAAAAAAAAATAAGTAATATAAAATAAAATAAAATCATGGCTCTTATCTCTGTTGCTATTCATACCACTGTTAATACTTCTCTCCCACCTACTTAGTGAAGGATCTCAGGTATCCTATTAATTGGAGGTGGAAATGATAGATTAAACAGCCTGTTGGTTGCTGCTGCCATGACTGGACTTAAAGAACCTGCATAGAAATTGCCATCATGGGGCGCCTGGGTGGCGCAGTCGGCTAAGCGTCCGACTTCAGCCAGGTCACGATGTCGCGGTCCGTGAGTCCGTGAGTTGGGCGGATGGCCCAGAGCCTGGAGCCTGCTTCCGATTCTGTGTCTCCCTCTCTCGCTGCCCCTCCCCTGCTGGTGCTCTGTCTGTCTGTCTGTCTCTAAATAAATAAATAAATAAATAAATAAATAAATAAATAAATATTATTTTTTTTTAAAGCAGCTATTCTTTTTTTTTTATTTAATTTTTTTTCAACGTTTATTTATTTTTGGGACAGAGAGAGACAGAGCATGAACGAGCGAGGGGCAGAGAGAGAGGGAGACACAGAATCGGAAACAGGCTCCAGGCTCTGAGCCATCAGCCCAGAGCCCGACGCGGGGCTCGAACTCACGGACCGCGAGATTGTGACCAGGCTGAAGTCGGACACTCAACCGACTGCGCCACCCAGGCGCCCCTCAGCTATTCTTCTTAATGCTTGTATCAGAACAAACTATCCCTCTGTATTCTTGCATCACATGGCTCAGGAAAGACAACAAAAAGCGCTCACTGGTCATGTAGGGCCAGGCAATTGAAAAGCGAAGCCAATTCAGGTTCTGTGACTTAGTGCTTAGACAGATAACGTGGCTCTTCTAAGCATGAGTTTCTTAATCTGTACAACAGGAAGAGTGGGAGGAAAATTCACAGGGGCCTGAGGACAGGGCAAGGTAACCTATGTAGTCCTTTCAAGGTGGGGTTGATCTCACAGGCCACAGTCAACATTAGCTCTTATTGTCATCGTTAATAAAGCAAATAATACTAACACTGTCAGAAATACCCCCAAACAGTAGCAAGAATATCGCAGCCCATCTTGGAAGGAAAGGACAACCCTTCCTAACAGCCAGCCTACCCTTTGCAGAGACCTCTGAATATATACATAACACAGGTAGGAATATGAGTCCTGAAACCAAGAATAATCAAGCCTTATTGCACCCCTGCCAGAAAATGATGATGGGGCAGGGGGAAGTCTACATCAAAGAGACCAGAAAAGAGAGAGGTTTTGCAGGTACAGACTGAGAAAGAGCTCCTGTGAAAAGAATATAGGAAATGTAGGTAAGTTCCCACTTAGGTTATCAGTATTAATGGATCAACACATACTGATTGATACATTTTAGGACTATCATTTTCATTCCATAATACAGGTTTTCTAAATTAAAAAAAAAAAAAATAGTACGGGACACTTGGTTGGCTCAGTGTATTGAGCGTCTGACTCTTGATTTTGGCTCCAGTCATGATCTCACAGTTAGTGGGACTAGTGCCAATGCTGAAGAAAAAAAAAAAAATGAAGGGATGAAAAGATGGAAATTAGGTGCTGATCATTTAGCTCCTGGATCAAGCTTTACCTGATCTCCTTGTCACAATCTATATTTTCCATTTAGTTAAGCCTGTTTGGGCAAAGCTTTCTTTCACTTGCAGTAGAAAGTCTCCAGCACTGGCAACTCCATCCAGTGGAAAAGGGAAGACTATTCTTGACTCTGAGTTGTTACAATTTGGACAAACTTGCCCAGATTCCATCAGAGATTTATCTTAGAGTCTATCCCAGACTATGACCACGATGATTCTTTTCAAATCTGCGAATATTGTTGCCTTCTTATTTATACACAGGGTGATCATTCATCCCTACTGGTCTGGGACGATCCTAATTTATGCCTCTTGTCCTGGACTAATTATTATTACTGTCCACTTTCACTTTAAACAAAAATCCAAGATTGATTCAACAGTGAGTTGTAAGGTTACCCTATTCACAATTCTTCTTTACAAAGTTTTTTCCTTTGAGAGTAGAATCCCACACCCCTTCCCCCAAATTCTTTTCAGTGATAATCCTGGCTAATTATACTCGGCAAATAATCTCATCTTGCCAGTCTTCCCATGTTTGACTTTTGGGGAATTAATCACAGCTTTCTGCTGTCGAACGAGGTTCTTGAGAGCATGGTATTATTGTCTTATCTAGAGGAAACCCCTCTGAAGCAGGGCCTCCATCCATCATACTTCCTGTAGTAGAAAGAACTGATTAAAACTTCCTGGCCTGAAAACTTGTTTGTTAGCGTGTCGCTTCCTCCCTGCCGTCAGCATAAGGTCTTCCTCGTGCAGCATGTTTAGGATTCAGTGAAGGGCATTGTTTTATCAAGATGGGACGGTTATCCGTGCGGGAGCACGCTGTGCTGGGAATCTGACCTCCCTGTAAACACAATGATAACATCGTGTCTGCACACTGGGAGGAGACAGTGTTCCCAAATTCCCTTTTCCTCATTAGAGTCTTGGAACAATAGGTGGGAAACACAAGGCCCTGCTATCATTATCTATTGGCCTTCATTTCTGGGCATTGATTGAGCCTACGGTGTTTTGTGTGTGTGAAGAAATAGCAAATTAAAATTCAGACCTCTTCCATTTTTCTTCCTGGAGTGTTCATCTTGTTATAAAGCTGGGGTGACAGAGATTAAAAATCGGGAGCGGGAGAGTTGAGAGTTATATACACTCGTGAACGGTAACAAGTTCCCTTTTGAAATTATTCCAGTGAGCAAATGTTCGATCAAGGCAGACGAGGAGATGTGCGCTCATGGAGAAATTGTTTTGACAACTGTTCTGGTCAAGGGAAAACACAGACGAGCATCTTCCCTAAACGGTGGCCAAGTCAATTCATGACACATCATCTGTAATTTCGCTAACAGGAACCAGCCACATCACAGTGTAATTTTGTTTTGCTTTGTTTTTTTAATCTGAAATGCTCAGTATCGTGGTGACGTCTGGTGCATTAATCTGCACGGCGGAGTTTGCCCAGGACCTGCGAGTAGGACTTCTCTATCTGGGAGCATCTTTGGAGAGACAGAGTCATCACTAGCAATCAAGCCATATTAAGTTCATTTACACTGATGAATGCCCTACAGAGCAACGGTTAAGCTCTTGAGATGGAAAAAAAAAAATCTCCCAAGCTCCTGCAAAGGGGTTTTCAAATTGAAGGTACGCAACACTTAGCTCTTAAGGAATTCAACCAGCCAAGATAGAGACCAGTGGCTTTGCTCAGTGGCCAGAATGGTCCTGCAAAGGGAACCCTCACAATCTCTACAAGCCAAATGGTAAGGAAGGGAATACAGAAAACAACGGACGGCAATATTTTAGCGTAACACGAGTTCAAGCCGCCACTTGATCGCCATTGGACACATTGTTGCAGCAAATATCAGCAAGCCTGCACCTGCCGCCTTTGGTTGCTCATGTGTGAATTCATGTAGCTGAAAAGTTTCCTCAAATTTCAGTCTTCTGTCTGCCATGTCATTTCATTATCTGGTTGACCCACCCGACATCTCAGCCCTCAGCCTCCCTGACTTCAGCTCTGCAGATCCCCGTCCTTGTTTCCCGGCCACCCCTCTCAGGGCGGCAGGCCAGAACCTGGCAGCACTCAGATCCTCTCTGTACCGAAAATCCTAAATTCCAGCCGCTCATGCTTTTGCTGCTCCATCGTCGGCCTCTGGCACACGGCCCCTTGGTCTGGTTAGCAGAATTTGTCAACACGCTGGATGCCCACCAGCACCTCTCAATTCTGCCCTGCAGGCTGCAGAACTCCCACAGATCAGCGGCATGCCTTCTTTGCCCCCCACTCGGGCTACCGGGAGTCAACAAAGCCAGAACCGGTTGTGGCTGTGAGACGCCAGTTTTCAGCCTCCCTTGCTGCAACGGAGTTGTTGAGAGAAGCAGTGCGGGGGCCTCGAGGGATATCTCCTTGAAGGGGAGAGGACACAGCCTTCTGCCCCCTTCCTCCTTCCTGTCGCTTGGGATGGCTGGTGCTCAGTCCTTCTGGACTGTAAGGGAGAGCGAAGCGTGGAGGAGCAAAGAGGGCGTCCTGGATAAACACGAGCCCATCATACAGCCCTGGACAGCCTCTGAACGCTCTTTAGATGAGAACAGCAAGAACACACGTTTCGGTCTCCCTCCGTTTTTTTTTCTGTATCACAGGCAGACCTGGTTAAGGCTTATGAAAATACTGGTGACACTGCCTTATGCCACCTGCTTTGGTTCAAATGTCTGGGTCCCCAGAAGATACGTATGTTGAAATGCTAACGCCCCAAGGGCGGAGCCCTCGGGAAGGGGATCAGCGCCCTCATGAAAAAGATCTCACAGAGCTACCTAGCCCCCTGTTCCGAGGCTACAGCAAGAAGTCTGGGACCCTTGGAAGAGGGCCCGCAGCCGACCAGACTGGCATCCTGATCTAGGACTTCCGCCTCCGAACTGTGAGAGATCATTTCTGTTCTTCGCGAGCCACCCTGTCTATCGTGTTTTTTTAGAGAGCCCACGTGGGCTAGGACACCGCCTAACAAAGGTGGGACGCGGCAGGACCTGACAACGGCTTGCTCAACCTGCAAGTCCTGTCGCAAACAGGACCTGCCCCCCCCCCCCCAAACATACTCCTTCCTGTTCCCAGATGATATTTGGCTTCCTACTTCCCGGATACGTTTGAGGCCATCACGGGTGAAACGTCTCACCTTCCTGTCCCGACACCACGGACACTGGTGTTTCTTTCTTGCCTTCCGCCAGTCCATCAGAAGAGCAATTTAAGCCCACCCTGCCCACCTCGAGGTACGAAGACGTCAAGGGGCCAACGTCCCATTTATCTCTCTGGCCTCATTGCCTATCACTCCTGAGCTGTAACTGGTGCTCCAATAAAAATAAATTGTTGGTAGGTCCTCGTATACGTGAAGCCGTTTCAACTGTCGTGCATTCTGCCCAGAATACAAGTTCTACCGCCCTGCCCTGTCTGCTTCATGAAGGTGCTTCAAGACCAGCGAGGAGCCATCCAGCTTCCCCTGCTCTGAACTTCTAGACCAGGCGAAGGACTCATCCTCCACATTCCTGTTATCGGCCATTATCTTAGCACCCACCACAAAACCCAGGAATCGCCCGCTTCTATGTCTCTCCACTGTAGCCAGACTAAAAGCTGCTCAAAGGCAGGGCCATGTATATTCATAATGCCTAGCACATTTAACCACTGTTTCTGGCTCTGAGTCAGTACCCTATACATTCTGATTAAATAAAGCAACCATTTCATTCAGTTACTCAAGTAAAGAAAAAAAAAATTGCACGAAACTGAAACTGTCTCAAAAGTAAAGGGTGCAAGCTGCAACTCCATCATTCATTCATTCATTCACTCGTTTGTTCATTCATTAGTGAGTATTTGTAAACCTTCTCCTACATATCAGACACTAAGTGCTTAAGACATTAGAGCAGATGAGACAAACGTGGTCTCTGCTTTCCTGTGGCTCACAGTCCAGGGGAAGAAAATCAAAACAGTACATAAGCAGTAAATGAAATGGATGGATAGATGGATGAACGGGTGATACCAAAGAGTGATAAATGCAGGGCGGGGAAAGAAACGCAAGAGAAAACACGGCTGGTTCCCTTGGACAGGGTGGCTAGGGAGGGCCCCCCTGGGGACACAATGTAGCCATAGCACAACGATGGGCTCATAGTGCGTTTGCAGCTGGGGCTGGCAAGTTTCAATCTCTCACGCTCCTCCCACTGAGCAGCCATCAGTGACCCTGATTGGCCACAATTTGATTTGTGATTGTGATTGGGCCCCAAGTCTTTGCCAAAAACAGCGGTATGAGCGCGTGCGCGAGTCAGGGTCACGCGGGCCACTGTGAGGTGACAAAAGGTATCTTACTCACATCAAGTCCAAAATGCAATATTCCTGACTGGGGGGTGGCTTTGCTCCGTGCGGTCACTCAGGGGCCTCTCGTCACCTCGCGGCCCTACCACCTTTTCCATGTGGCTTTCAAACACGCAGGACAGACAGCAAGGAGCTCTGTGCGTGGCTGGTGTTCACGGGGCAGACCTGGAAGGGCCCACATCACCTCTCCCGACATGTCGCCGGCCAGAACCCAGCCGTGTGGCCGCAACTAAGACCAGACAGCCTGGGAAGCGCAGTCTAGCCGCGTGCCAGGAATCAGGGGAACGGCTTGCCCGTGTGCTCAGGGCTTCTGCCCGCAGGAGAGTAATTGCGAGTGTTCTCCCTCCAAGTCCAAGGTCTCAGACCTCCTCAGGCTTCCTTGGCTACTGCAATTACATGATCAAAAGCAAAAATCCATTCTGGCAGGAGGTAACGTGGGATGCTGGGTGTGGGAAGCAGAAGCTAGGGCTGAAATCCAACGGGTTAATTCGCTAAAGGAAAAAAAAAAACAACACTCAGATCTGTTGTGCATTCAGACAGTTCCAGAGCTCGAAGGCTAATCGTCCTTCTGGGACGCCGAGTTCTTTGTGGGGCCCTCAGAATGGACCGGTCGACCTTTTGAGGTTTCTCATCGCTCTGATCTCTTGCTAATGGATAGTGTTTTCCAAGTTGATGGTGTTTTAAAGATACAGCCTCTAACCAATGATAATAGGTCTGACCTCTTAAGGGAGAGCCTGGTACGTCCTCCTCTCTCAGCCTCCCTTATTGGCCAATTACATGACTGGACTAGAAGTTGGTTTTAGGGAATCAATTTTACCATTTCCTCGTCACAAGTAAAGACCATAAACTTTTATGAGAGCTGAAGGGACTGCCTCTTACAGAGGGGAGCTTAAATGAAAATTAAAGGGGGCATAAAATGACGAGAAGTGAAATTCCACAAGGTGTTTTTCCCTGGACTGTCATGCTAAATTAAAGTGCTGGGGATGGGCTCCCGCTGATGGCTTCTCCAACAAGGCACCAAGCGAGGGGAGAGAAACCACGGTGTCCCGATCACCAGCAACACAGCTGAGGGGGTTTTAGGCAGTGGTTTCAGGAAAAGGTGCAGGAGAAAAGCCCTCGATTTATCCCCCCCCCCCCAGTTAGCAAACTGGGTGACCCCGGACAAGATCTCTGAGCCGCAGGTTTTCCACCTGCAAAATGCAGATAATGGCAGTGGCCACCTCCTCAGAGCATTATTGCACGAATTCAGGAAAGACGTGCATGTAAGACGCAGACCACGGTGCCTGGCACACGGGGAGTCTTCAGGGAGTATCCCCGTTATCACCACTGTGACTGATGGCAAAAAGATTAAAAACGATTTCGGGGGCTCTGCTCGGCTTAGAGAAGGAAGAGCTAATGCTGACCGTGGGCTGTGTTCCAGCAACCCATACTTGCACATCTGCACGTCACAGACGAGGAAACAGAGCTCAGAGCCACTGAAAACCTGGTCCACGGCAACACAACTGATAAAGGCCATAAATGGATTCAACATCCACATGGTTTTGGCTCGAGAAGCCAGCAGACTTGACTACTCTGCCCAGGATTTTATAGGGAAAGGTCCACAGCCCAATCTGGGGAGCCTGAACCTAATTTGGGCTTCTAGGTCTCCCCCCCCCCCACCGCACCTTTTTTTTAACGTTTATCTTATTTATTTTGAGAGAGAGTGCGCGTGCATGAGGCGGGAGAGGGCCAGAGAGAGAGAGAGACAGAGACAGAGAGAGAGAGAGAGAGAGAGAGAGAGTCCCAAGCAGGCTCTGCAATGCCGGTGCAGAGCCCAACTCCGGGATCGATCTCATGAACCATGAGCTCGTGACCTGAGCCGAAATCCAGAGTCAGACACTTAACCCGCTGAGCCGCCCAGGCGCCCCTCCCCCTTCTGTTTACTGGCTCGGAATCCCTGGAGGTAGGGGCTGACCGTCTGCATGTATAACCAGCATCATCCCGGGGACTCCTGCACACAATGAGTGAAGAACAACGCAGGCTGCACGACTTCTCACGACACCGCAGTTGGGGGGAGGCGTTTCCCAGAGTCCCGTCTCATTGCACTGCCTATCTCTCCTACCTCTGTCTCTTAACCATTGTCTTTCCCGGCACTTTTCCCACCCTCACAAAAGGCAGGGGTGGCTGAACCCAGACGATCAAGAAAAAGAAAAGGTAGCCGTCATGGGTAAAGCGCTCTCCTTGAAGGAAAATCATCACTTTTTGCTCTGAAACCGAAAGGCCTCACTACACGGTACCAACCTGAAGCCCTGTTCCAGTCGGGTTGGATGAGGTTCTGTTGCGGTAAGGAACAGTTTCCATAGCTCAGGGGCTGAACGCAGCAGAAAAGCTCAGTTCTTACTCAGACTGCCAACCCGGAACAGGCGGGCGGGGGGCTCGGGCCATCTCAGTCACTCAGGGACCCCAAAGACGGAGGGTCCATCTCATCACGTGACTGACTCCACGGTCAATACTGTTCACGGAAATAGCGGGGCACCGCATCCTGGCTTTTAAAACTGACACTTGTGACATGCTTTCCTGGCCAAAGAAAGGGGCCTCTCTACACCTGGCTCTAAAACAGTGGAGGAACGTCATCCCCAAGAAGGAGAGGAGGAGAACGTCTTCCACAACCCCAGGAACTGGACCCTCTGCCTCCATCGTGGCAAGGGAACTGCATCGAAGAGGAATATCGTTTCTGGAAAGCCTCTGTACCAAACTGTTTCGCTCAGAGGCAGAAGACAGGCTGAGGGTTAAACCCAGCCAGAAGGCACTCTGGGCTCGCAAGAGGCCAACCGTGCGTACCTTTCAGGCCATGAAATATGGCTCCTGTTTTGACACTCTTGTAATAGCATGGATGTTCACTCTCCCTGTTGCCGTGGGGTTTATGGTCCATAAAGTTTAATAACAATCTTAACAGCTGAACAGAGAACACACGAGGCTCGAAGGCCACTCTTACCAAAGGGTAGCTAGATTTTCCATGTTTCCCCCCCTGGGCATCTCCGCTCCTACGATGTGCCCATCTCTCACTGGGGGCCATGCAGAGCAACCATGAGGGACAAAGGGATTCAAAAGGGTGCGTGCTGTCTTTGAAACAGCACAACTGCCACACTGGGCCTTCATAGTAATTTGAGCTCTGGGGAACCGGGGATGATGAAAAGCCTGGTTGCCCCGCAGTTTGGACCACAGGGATCCACAGGGTTAGCACGCCAGGGCTTGGTCCAAATGACCAAACGCTGGAAAAGAGCTCCACATCCCTTCCCAAGGCCTGCAAAGCTGTGCATGAACCGCGGCTCCCAGCCCCCTCTCGCTTCTCATCTACTCACAGGGTCAGGTTCACAGTCTCCTGCAGTCACTAAACACGGCACCCCCTGCCCGGCCATGGGTCTTGCCAGCTGCTGCCCTCCCTTCCTTCAGGGGCCGGTTTTCTCTGGTCTCCCTTGGACTGGCTCCATTTCAGCCCCAGCCCTGGTTAAATGGGACCTCCTCAGAGAGGCCCTGGAGACCCATCTACGGCGATCCCCCTCCCCTGAGCACCTGGCTGGCCCAGTTGGTTAAGCGTCCAACTCTTGGCTTCGGCTCAGGTCATGATCTTGCGGTTCGTGGGTTCCATCGCGTTTCGTGGGTTTGAGCCCCGCATCGGGCTCTGTCGGCACTGAGGGTGTAGACCCCGCTTGGGATTCTCTCTCTCTCTTTCCCTCCCTTTCTGGCCCTCCCCCACTTGTGCTCGCTCTCTCTCTCTCAAAATAAACCAATAACTTAAAAAATAAATAAAATAAAATAAAATAAAATAAAATAAAATAAAATAAAATAAAATAAAATAAAATAAAAGTAACACCACTCATGCCACTTACTGTGCAATTTTATTTCCTAAACAGCACTCCTCACCACCTGCCAATGGCTCCTTTGTGTGCCCCTTTCCTTTTTTCCTTTTTTATTCACACATGCACAACACACATACACACACACACACACGCACACAAATGACATCGCCATGGAATCAGGGAATTTGACATACTATCCTATTATTCCTGGTCTCGCTCGGTGCTGGGTTTGCGCACATGAACAGAACACCTTGGGTTATAAAGGTAATGAAAGGTCAGGAGACCTTGTCCCCACAGAGCTACGGGAACTTGGGGAGGTTGAAGGAGGCTCACTCACACAGAGAGAATCAGGTTCCTCCCAAGTCTTGACAGACCTGGGGCCAAAGGAAAGTTCTGTCTTCCCTCCCGCCTTCCCTCATCTCCTGGAAGATGTGTACGGATTCTGTCTCTCTTCAGAAGCCCCGACCACATTGCAATCAGGGCCTGATTCTACAGAGGACAGCGGATGGGGTGCCAAACAGGCAGATAGCCCAGGGCAGGGCTCTGGATGGGAGGGGCCGGGAGGCCTCCCTGGGAGAGAATTCCTGCCAGGGGTGGGGGGATTAGAGGAAGTCCTTATCAGGTCACATTTACACATCAAAGAGTCCTTCCTGCTGGGCTTACACAGTAGTAACAAAGTCATCTCCTTCAAGGCCAAGAAGCTTTCTTCTGAAGCTAAATTCTGCCATTCCTCCTACTCCTCCCTTGTGGGGGGACAAAATGGTTCTGTTCCAAAAGGCCCTGGGACGTAATTCACCCCAAAGGTGGTTTGCTGTTACCCTAGCTCTCCCTAAATGGTTGAAACTTTGCAGAGGAATCCTTGGTTTATAGGAGTTATGTGGGATTCCCCTCAGACTCCTGAGCTTACCCAAGGCCTGTAACCAAGAAGACAGAAATACTGTAGCCTGGGTCATTCATTCGTCTGTCTGTCCACCCATCCACCCATCCATCCATCCATCCATCCATCCATCCATCCATCCACCTTCCCATCCCAGAGACATTTATTGAATCACTACTAAGTTCCAAGTACAAAGCTATTTTTTCCTTTCTGGATCTCTGACCCTTGGTTAACTAAGGTAAGGGAGGAGGAGAGTGGGATGGCTGAGTTGGGGACACTCTAACACTAAGAACTTGGGCCAAGTTCTGGCAATTTGGGTGGAGGTGTGTTTGATGCAACCAATGGAGTTCAGGACCAGTTACCCCAAAATGTGGCACCTTGGAATATTAAATGTTTAAGCTGAAGGAGTCTGATAAAATGGCAGGAACAGAGAAGTTACCCTCATGTTCTCTTGCCCTTCTCCCCGGAAACAGGTCATAAAACTTTCATGTGACAGGTGCCTTGCCTAAACCCAGAGGAAAGGAACAGCTTTTTCTCTGAAGACAAAGAATCAAACAACAACAACAACAACAAAACAAAAAACAAAAAAACAGGCCACTTCTCAGCCAGTCATATTCTGTCATGTCTGTCCACTCTTCCTCAAACCTACCACGAAAATATTCAGGTCTCAATGTTGCTTCCGGCCTTCACTTCCTTATGAAGGCTCCCATGTCATGCAAAACTTATACTAAATGAGAATCTATAGGCTTTTCTCTTATTGACCTATCTTTGGCAGTTTCATTTTCAGACCCAGCCAGGGACCCCAAGAGGGTTGGGGAAAACATTTTTTCTCCCCTGTACAACTAACATTTGACATTGAGAGCTCCTGGGATTATGTTCTTAATAAATCCTTTTTTTTTTAATTGAATTTCACAAATATAGGATACTATACGTGCATCTGGTGGCTTACATCTTTAAGCTCCTACTCCACCCTTCTTATTAATGGAACAATTCTTTCAGGGGTCCATCAACAGCCATTTACTTGATATTTCTCCCCTCCCCTCCCCTCCCCTCCCCTCCCCTCCCCTCCCTTCCCTTTTTCCTTCCTTCCTTTCTTTCCTTCCTTCTTTCTTTTAGATCAGAATCTTCCCACCTCAGGTTTTCGTCAAGTTGGAAGCAAATATATGTAGACCCAACACGCAAGTGAAATTAGCAAGCAATCAGTCTTTCTTCTCTCCTGGGGCCTGCCAACAGCCTCATGCCAAGGGCAGCAGTTGGGTGACCAGAGGTACAACCCACCACCTAGGGTTAGTCCTAGGCTAGGGTCATGAAGATCTCGATCTACAATATTGCTAGTTGACCCCAAAGATACAAGTCTTAGGGATTCACAGTTCTGGTGAAAAGCAACAGAGAATGACAATATATTTTATCGTATGTGGTTATAATGGCACTCAAGGGTGGGGTACTCCATTGGGACGTAGGGGTAGAATATAAAGACACATGATGCAGAGAACCAAGGGGAGCAAGAAGCAGGAAACAGGTGTGATTTTTTTCTAGAGAAAAAGATGCTTATTTCCTTCCAGCTCTCCCCCACACTTCCCCCTTCTCCCCCCCAACCACTCACCTGAGAAGGATTCACTGGAGTAGGACCAAAGATTGACAAAAAGCCCAGAAGCAAAGACCCTAGAATTTTATTTTATTTATTTATTAAAAAAAAATTCTTTTAATGTTTATTTATTTTTGAGAGAGAGAGAGAGAGAGAGAGAGAGAGAGAGAGAGAGAGAATGAGCAAGGGAGGGACAGAGAGACAGAAGGAGACACAGAAACCGAAGCAGGCTGCAGGCCCTGAGCTGTCAGCACAGATCTCGACATGGGGCTTGAACCCATGAACTGAGAGATCATGACCTGAGCCAAAGTCAGACACTAATGGACTGAGCCACCCAGGTGCCCCAAGACCCTAGAATTTTAGAAAGTAGGATGGGTCACAGTTAAAATGATTATGCCCACTGTCCCAGTAATTACCTGCCCCCTCCTTATTTATTTATTTATTTATTTATTTATTTATTTATTTATTTATTTAGAGAGGAAGAGGGACAGAGAGAGAGGAGAGAAAGGAAGAGAGAGATGCGGGGCTTGAACCCACGAATGATGAGATCACGACCTGAGCTGAAATAAGACTGAGCCACCTAGGTGCCCCTGCCCCCTCTTAAAAAGGCCCCAGTCTGGGTGACAAAGATATGGTCTGTAATCATAGCACAGACACCTGGAGCGCAAGCTGGACCTGGCAAAGGAAGTATTCACATTTTTAGTGACTCCCCCACCCAGAGAAAGCATTTATAAGGTCATCTAAGTGATGCGCTCAAAGCACCTAGAAGTGGCAACTTTTGCTTTAAAGAAAAGCCCTAACCCCAGTGTTTGTCTTTGTGTGTGTTGCTAGTTTGGTAACAGGTTTTTTTTTTTTTTTAATGTTTATTCATTTTTGAGAGACAGGGAAACACTGCACAAGTGGGGGAGGGGCAGAAAGAGAGGGAGACACAGAATCCAAAGCAGGCTCCAGGCTCTGAGCTGTCTGCAGAGCCCGACACAGGGCTTGAACTCATGAACTGCGAGATCATGACCTGAGCTGAAGCCTGACCCTTAACCAACTGAGCCACCCAGCGCCCTGTGGTAACAGTTTTTTTTTTTTTTCAGAAGGGTTTTCCTGGTTTGCTAACATCAGTGGAGGCCCCTACTTTCAGGACAGAGGCAATGTTGATAAGAAGATGAAGGTGTTGTTGATGGAATGGTTATAGCTTTGAGGTTTCCACTACTTGTAGGCGCAGGGAATCTCCACTCCTTAGGCTGTGTAACCTGCAGA
The DNA here is from genome assembly GCF_018350175.1 of Felis catus. Classification (NCBI taxonomy): domain Eukaryota; kingdom Metazoa; phylum Chordata; class Mammalia; order Carnivora; family Felidae; genus Felis; species Felis catus. The sequence continues at coordinate 52,723,627 of NC_058382.1, read as the reverse complement.
AAATGACTCATCTGCTTTGTCCCTTCCCCCCTTTGTCAATTGGGAATGACACGAGCTCCACAGAGCTCCGAGAACTAAATGGAACATGCTCAGTACCTGGCACATCACAGGAACCCAAGGCACAGCACGGGCAATGCTACCACGATTACAATTTTTATTACTCCTGTCATTACGATCATCCCAAATCTTCAGCATCCTTGTTACTCTCAAGCTCATCTCGCAGTTAAAGAAAATAAGCTCTCACAGTGAATAATAAGGTAGGGGGGGTGGGTCGGGATTAAACTAGGTTTAGGGATGTGTTCTCTTTACCACACCATACCCGGGCCACACTGAAATTAGCAGCACCATAGATGTGCAGGTGGTCTGTTGGTTAAATCAATGCATACGTCAGCAAGATGTACTTATTGGCTTAGGAATTTTTCAGAAATTGTTGGCTAATAACAACCTGCCAGGTGATGTGTTTAAGCTCCTTCCACATTTCTTTGGATCCTCAGACAAACCAGTGAGGTTGACCATATCATTACCTCCCACTGCTGGGGTGGAAGGGGAAGCAGGGAAAGACACGTGAAGCCAAGTTTCTTAGATCTAAAAACATTTTTTTAAAAAGTTTATTTACTTATATTGAGACAGAGAGAGCAGCGGACGGGCAGGGAGAGACGGAGAGAATCCTAAGCAGGCTCCGTGCCGTCAGCACAGAGCCCCATGCGGGGCTCGAACTCATGAACCGCGAGACCAAGACCTGAGCTGAAGCCAAGAGTCGGACGCTTAACCAACTGAGCCACCCAGGTGGCCCAAAGACAAGTTTCCTTTCTCAGGGAACTTCAACAGAGCCAGAGAAGCAACTGATGTAAAACTGACACAACTTTTATCATTAGGCTTATGTTTTCTGAATTTAATGTTTCTGGAATAAAGTATCTACTGTAAGAAAAACAAAAATCTTTAATACTTAAAAAAAAATTAGTGTTGGTCACTATTCATCCCCTCCCCCCCCCCCCCCCCCCGCATTGCTCAGAAGCTAACGCAGCGGGTTAGAAATCCCCATGTAAGTCTGTTTTCTTGTGTGATTCCATGTTGGGCTGAGAGCTGGTGTGGACACTGCTGTCTGATGCAGTTTCATATCACACCAGCAGGGTTTATAGATCCTCCCTCTGTTTTGTGCCAAACCTGGTTTTCTAGGCTCTGGTTTCTACACTTGGGCTCAGCAGCTCTCCCGGCACACAACAGCTTCTCAATGAGCATCGGTTGAACGAATAACCATCACATTCGACAAATTACGTCACAAATGCCCTGCACGCCTAACACGACCAGGAATCAAAGGAACTCACAGGTGACCCATCCGCGTGCCTTCCTTTAAGGGCTGAGGAAAGGGGGCCTGAAGAAGGTATATGCCTCCCTTTGGGGGAGTCCAAAGGGCAAAGAGGAATGTTAAGCCCTGAACCTAGCAGGGACTCCTGCTGTGCAAGCCACTGGGAGAAACTGTCTAGTCCCTGCTCACTCTTCACTTACTCCTCAATTAGGAAACTAACATGAAATGGAGGGGAAGAAACAACCATGCAAATCAAGGCTGAAACTGGAGTGGGAAAACAAAACAAGACAAAAAAAAGCACAATAGATTTGCTTTCATTCTTAGAAGGCAGTGGGTGGGAAAGCGGATTCCCACTAAGAAAAGAGCTGGCCTTTCTCACCGAGCAGGAAATATCGAGCTGCTCTGGTCCCGCAGCCCCTGCAGAGCCCGGCCTGATGGCTTAGCCCTGGCATGCGGGTTCCAGCCCCAAGCAGAGAGAGACAGCATTTGGAAGCTGGTGTCAGATCCTGAGCTCAGGGCACAGCCTCGGCGCAGGCCCGCGCCGCAGTCCCCGGGAAGGCCTGAATATGCCGCAGTCTAACCGGCTGCCTGACATTTGAAATGCCTTCACCCCAGCTGTTCGCCCACCTCTGAGCCCTGGCCTTCCCTCCCTGCCCCGCGTGCAGCTGCGGGATGCAAGGGGCTTCCAATGAGAAGAGAAAAAGCCGCCATCCCCTCGTCCTTGAGGTAATTAATCAGCGGTGACTCTTTACTCGGTGAAGAATATTACTCGGAGCACTTTTCCTCCCTGTAATGTCAATTATGCAGTGCAGAAGCAGTTCCAAAAAAGATACAAAGGGATGTGGTGGGGTTTCACTGCAACGTAACAAGGCTAAGTCGTTGACGGCCGAGTGTAGAGCGTGGAGTGTGCAAGGTTGCTTCAAACACAACTAAGAGGACTGCCAGCCTGCCTGATTTTCACCAGGAGAAAGATTTCTGGGGTGTCCCGGGGGACTGACAAGGAGAGACTGCCCGCCGGCCAGATATGCTGCAAACATGCAGTTCTTACACCAACCCCCACTCTAATTCCTGCCTCCCCAAAAGTGAGGGGCTCAGGGACAGCGCTTGCTGCAGAGGGGCTCGGGCTGGCAGGTGACTTGGGGGCGAGGGTCCCCGCTGTCCCTGCACTGCACCCAGCAGGGACAGCATCAGAATGCACATGGAGGGGGGGTGGTCTGGCACAGCCAGTGCCAGCCGGTTTTGAAAAGGGGGAGGGAGGAGAGACAAAGAAGACAGAGAACAGAGCTGGAAAAGAAGAAATAATTCAAACAAAAACGCCCCGTTCCTATCAGCATAGGGCTCTTGGGCAAGCGACATTCTCCGGCATCTGGGATATTCTACAACCCTGATGAAATAGTAGGGCCCTGCAAACACACACCCTCAGATCCTTAACCTCCCACATTTAGCAAAACAAAGGCAAGCCTTTGGATTATTGCTCAAACTGTTTCCTTCAAAGTCCATCTCTTCATCTCTGGGTCTTCCTCCTGTCCTGCTGTCATGGGGGGGGGAGGCACGGGGAGCTCTGCGCTGGGGACTTTGAAGATGGACTTTGAACACCGTGCTTGAAGGAGAAAACTGGGGCTTCTGGATGTGAGCAATGTCTAAAAGTGAGGTTGGGTCAGAAAAGAGAGGGGTGGCCCGTTCTGTGGAATGAGTTCTTTGAAGCTTCGGGATGTGAGTGCTGGTGAAAACTGGCCCTTTTCTGGACAGATTAATCACGGGGCTTCTTGGGAAGAGAATGCCAAAGAAAACATGGAACTGATCTGGCTTTATGAGTCCCTTGCAGTATAAACTGTGTTTTTTGGAAAAAAAAAAAAAAAAAAAGAATGCTTCCTAGTAAAAGTATAACTTTATTTAATATTCTTGAAATAAAAGAAGAGAGTATTAAGTTAGCATGATCACCAAGAATATTATTGAAAGCAGCACTAATGGAGTTGTTTTTATGATTCCATTTATTCAAAATGAAAAATGGCACTCGCCAAACATCGGATCCGATGAGTAATAAGATTTATAAAGCAACCAAAGAGGAAAGATGAACTGGAGAGAAAATCTATTTTGATTAGATGATTTTGTGGTTTGTGTTCTGGTTACAAATAACCTGACAGCCACAAAATATTCTCCTGGTCCTCCAAACAAGGATCTCTGTTTGGAAAACTCCAGGGGGAGTAGGTACCACTGTGACTCCAGGATCCCTTCATTTTCAAATAACTACTTTCCTATTAATAAAATGTCTCATTTTTAAAGGGAAAAATACAAGCACAAATTACTTCAGTGCTGCGTTCATTACATGCCTAGCTTTTAATGACAGCAACATATGTTCGTAAGTGACAGTTCATTTGGGTTTGAGGCACAGATCTGGGCATGTTCAGTACATGGGCTAAGCCAGGCTGGAAACTCTCCACGTCAGTGTCTGAGCTGACACAAAACAGGAGAAGAAAAAACTTTAATCTCATCATAAACAAACGTACAGATCCCCTTCAACATTTATACCCAGAGTTGGCAAAATGGTGAAGGGTTCGTTAGTGACTCCTTCTTCACTTTAACAGTAATACTACTAACAATACTCATGCTAATACTAATAATAATGGAATAGAAGGGAGGAGCAGCAAAGCTCTCTGCAAGAAAAAAAAAAGTGGGGGGAGGGGAGGGTTTGAATGTTGCACATCTCCGGTTTTGGTAGCCCAAAGAGGGAATATAAGCTTAAAGTCCTGAATTTAACAAACCTAATTATCAAGGCTTAATTAGTACCAAGGGTACAGCTTCATGGAACACCTGCAGACTTAATTTATGTCCTGACAGAGAGGAACAAGTGTTAATGGGCTGTATTTATGTTAATACCTGAACCTCAGGAGCCAGTGGAATAAAACAGACCATGCACTAGTTTTCCAAGCTACAGAACAAATATAAAAGATTTTCATCTTAATGCTAGTTTGCACATAATTCTGCAGGGATCACACAGATCTACTTCAACTTTCAAAACTAGGAAAGTGGAATGTGAAAAGGGAGAGTCATTTTGGGCGTCTGTAAAAGTCTACACCAAGATCAACCCCATAAGCCAGTGATCTTATCTTGTCTTCAAAACGGACAGTGGCCGGTAGGGCTGATGTTCTCAGTGTTCAGGACAGGTGCTTTCCATGATGCTGGAATATACCCTCCGTTTTCCCATAAATGCCATATTAAAAGACGAGCTAGCGTTTACGGAGTGCTAAGTGTCAGTTACTATGTGAGGTCTTTGCATACGATTTCCAGTTACAGATGAGGAAACCTCAGTTCACAGAGGAAATAAGTTATTTGCCCTGGCCGTGTTTGTGGGCAACTCAAAGATCTGGGGTGACGATGCCAGCACCCACTCTTTCTACCAATGAGCTAAACTACCCTGAATACACAGAAAATAATAAGAATGTACAATATGTATGCATGCCTATTTATACTAGAACTCTCAGCAAACTGAAATAAACACAAACTAGTCAATCTAATAAAGAACATGTACTAACAGTCTGCAATTAGCATCATACCTAATGGAAAAATACTAAATAAGGCAATGATGTCTCCTCTTTACACATCTATTCAACATTCCTGGTGGTTCTACACGTGCATTAACATAAGAAAAAGAAACAAGAGAAAAATCATGGCGAAGGAAGGAGACCTCTATCTATTTGGAGACATAGAAATTCCTATGGAATACTAAAAAAAAAAAAAAGAAAGAAAGAAAGAAAGAAACTAAAAAGCTTCAAAGTCACAGGATATAAGATCATCTTGCTAGAATCTATTTTATTTCTACACATTAGCAACGGACAATTAGAAAAAAAAGACACTTAAAAATGTCATTTACAATAGCATAAGAAGCAAAATGTTTAAGAATAAATAAAAAGGCATAAGACCTCTATACGGAAAACTATAAAACATCATTGGGAGGAATTAAAGAAGACATAAGCAAATAGATATAGGCTTATGGATTATGATACTCAATAGTGTGAAGATTTCAATCCTCCTCGAAATGATCAGTGGATTCAATATCATACCAAATAAAATCTCAGCAAGGCTTTTAACAGAAATTGAGAAGCTAATCCTACAATTGCAGTGGAAAAACCAAAGTAGCTAGGATACCGAAACAATCTTGAAATACAGAATAAAGTTGGAATCTTTATACTACCTACCTTCAAAATTTACTGTAAATCCACAGTAATCAATAAAGTAGGTATAGCCATAAGAAAAAGCAAATAGATCAATGGAGTACAATAGAGACTCTAAAAATAGATCCTCAAACATATAGTCAATTGATTTTTGACAAAAGAGCCAAGGAAATTCAATAAGGAGATTAGTCTTTCAACAAAGAGTGTGGGAACAACTATCTGGAGGTCTGTATGGGGGAAAAATAAACTTCTATCCTTACCTCACACCATATACACAAATTAATTTGAGACAGAACATAGACCTAAATGTAAAACAAACTATGAAGCTTCTAGGAAAAAAAAAAATCTTTTTGACCTTGGGATCAGTGATGATTTTATTAGAACAATGACAAAAGAAAAAAAAAAGAAAAACCAGACATTATCTAGATTAAAATGTTTTGCTTTTCAAAAGACACCATTAAGGAGGGAATAGAGAAGATACAGACGAGGAGGAAATTTACAATGTCACATGATGAAGGCTCAAATCCAAAATATATAAAGAAGCTCTACAACTCAATAAGATAAAGACAAACAACCCCAATTTTTTGTTAAATGGCCAAATAGGTGAATAATCACTTCACAGAAAGAAAAACATATGACTGGCTAATGAGGTCATAAAAAGATGCGTTAGTCATCAGGAAAATGCAAAATTAAACCAAGAGATACCATTTCACACCCACGAGGATGGCTATAATTAAAAAGACTGAAAATACCAAGTATCGGTGAGGATGTGAAGCACTACGAATTCTCACACGCTTCCAGGGGGAGTTTAAAATGGTAAAACCACTTTAGACAACTGTTTGGCAGCAACTTAAAGTGGCACATGCAGACCCTAAGAGTCCAGAATTTTACACCTAGGAGTTTACCAAAAAGAAATAAAAATGCGGAAGAAGGTTTTTACAGGAATATTCACAACAGCCTTATTCGGAATAGCAAACCACTCTGTGCTCATCAACAGGTGCGTAGATACACAGACTGTGGGAGATTTTCAAAATGGCACACTACTCAACCCTGAAAAAAGAAAACGTACTGATAAGCACATCGACAGAGATGGGTCTCAGAAATACGAGGTTGCGCTAAAGGAGCCAGACAAAAAATCGGCCTGATTTCCGTGAAATGATGTTCTAGCATAGGTGGAACTAAGTTAAATGGACAAGAAGAAAGCCTCTGGGAGTGGAGGGATTCACTGTAAATAAGAAAGATGGAATTTATTAGGGTTACGCGAATGTTCTACGTCCAAATCGCGGTGGTGATTACGTGGGTGTGGACACACGCACGTCTGCTGAAATCCAGAAAACAGTATCCTTAAACTACATTAACTTTAGGGTATGAAGATTACACCTCATTATACAGATATACGTGTGTATAAATATTCTGCAGCTGGCCGCCATCTCCCACATTTGCCGAGAGAGTCACTCTACGAAGGTCAAATTTCGTATTTGCGAAACAGACTTTATGTTTTAGGCTTATAATCCAGGCCACAAAAGCGCGCAGAAGTTTTATTTTAAGATTACTTATGAAACTGTTTCTTAATTACTATCTGAGGAAGTCATGCTTTGTGGAAAAAGAATGGGCTTAGGAGTCAGGTGTCCCAGATCATTATCACGGCTTTGCTTCTCATTAGCACTGTGACCTTGAGCAAGTTAATTATCAGCCTCAGCAATTTCTTCACCTGAAGAAGTCCAGGGAGCCAGACACGGATCTTGCAAGGCTCTGGTGGAGTTTCGGCGTGATAACGGAGGCGTAGCACACGATTAAGGGCCCCAGCTGTTGTGACTAGCATCAGCAGCCCCAGCCCATTTTCGATCACTTTGTAAATACCAAGCGGCTTTGGGACACCAGTCACTCCATAATCCTTTCCTAAGCTCTTTTTTCTGAGGAAGACCAAGTGGGTCTATGAAAACAATTTGGGGACTTTTTTTTTTTTTATGGGTAAGTACACTCTGGAAATACTTAATTATTTTAAAAACATCATTGAGCACGTTTGTTTGCTTTTCTCCCCCCTCCAGCAGTATTTCTATTGCCTTCTCTTCTAAAACGCAACGTTCCTGTCTTGTTTTAAAGAACAATTGCGTGTGTGTCTGGGTGTCCTTTCAAAAATGCCTTTGGTGGTTACTCGAGTGTGAAAAGGAATTTTTATACAAAGTTTGATAGCTGTTCTGTTCTTAAAGGAAGCACCAAATCAAATCTCTATGGCTTGGGATGTTAAGTTATCGTCAGGACCAAATTCGTGAGGTGATTGTTTTTTGTTTTTTTTTTTTTTCCTAAAGAGAGCACAAGGGTAATGTGAAAGCCAGATCGAGGTTTTTCTGAGCTGTGGTTATCAGCTTCCTGACATGACAGTATGCCATTCAGCTTGACAAAGACACGTACTATGAATCAATCGACATGGTTCTTAAGAAAACTTCTTTTTGCCAGAATCTCTGAATTTACCAGAATGGTCATATGTTGAAGCCCTGTGATCCCCCATCCATGGGACCGGAGCACTTTTGAAGGAAGCATGGCAACGTTAAGGTGGAAAGAGACGTGATAGAGTTACTACCTGCTTGGGTTGGCATTGTCAAAAGGGGCAGGATTTCAAAAACGGAATCCTTTCCAAACGCCGGCCATTAGGTTTTAAAGGTGAATCGACGCTTCTCCTGGGTACGGTGCAAATCTGACAACAAATCAAGGCTCGACGGCATGGCAGCCTGAAAACCACGGGATGAAAGCCTCGTGGCGAGCCAGGCAGCTGCCACCATTGCCATGTGTCAGGACACGCAGGGTCACGAGGCTCGGCCTCAACTGAGAAGGCAACACACAACGTCTCTTCGGTGAACCCTCGTCTTTCCAGCCTACCAGGAATCGGAAAGGGAGACGTAGCGTGCACTGAAACTTGGGGCCTTTTGTAAATAATACTTAATTGAGAACAAAAAAGAAACCCACAGAAAAGTAAAGCAAACCCACTGACGAACAGGCAGATTTCATTTCTCTTCATTGGTTGAGCCCGCTTCTTTAAAAGTCTTCTCAATCCGGTGATGCTATCAACTTTGAAATGTGGTTTGAAAAAGCGGATATTACATTTTAGCACAAGGCTAATAAGTACCCTCATGATGGAAACATTTAAGGCAAGCTGGTGAATTTATTTTCCTGATCATACTGCCCAGATAAGACATATACTTAGAACACCAGTGAGTTCTCGTAAACAGGTGCCTGGTGGCCTGGTGGGAAGCCCAGGCGCCCTGGGCCGTGGTAAGGATGCGTAGGATCTCTCTGCCTTCTGCACGCCTCGCCACTGAGGGGCCTGGGTGCGTCTGCTCAAAGGGCAGTGATCAGAATTGGTCCAGTCATCAGATAATTTCTGATCGAAAGTTCTGAGAAGTGAGTTACGCACTGTGCGGGTTAGTCACTGTTTTTCTCAAAAGACCTGCAATGTGGGAAACCAAAGCCGCCCATCCTGGGGTCTGAAGCTCAATGTCAGGTGCTCGTAAACACTTGCGAGGTGCAGTTTCAATCCTGTCTTCTTCCTCAAACCTGTTCAGCTCTAACGCGGCCCTCTACCCTCTCTGTTCTTCACACAGCTTTCCCATCCTTTCTTGAGAAAGACACAGCAGGCTGGGCCGGTGCGAGGGAGCCCCACGTGGGTCCCCGGGGAACGTGAATCAGTATGTTTCGCAGAAGTGAAAAGAAGACGATCACTTGGAGTTAAAAAATTAGACTCACGGCAGACTGAAGCTGTGACGATGAATTCGGTAGGGCAGAAAGTTGGATCTCCAAAGCCTGTGCACGTCCAACTGGTAGAAATGTTAACCATAAAACACAATTTCGGGGCGCCTGGGTGGCTCAGTCGGTTAAGCGTCCGACTTCGGCTCGAGTCATGATCTCACAGGCTGTGAGTTCCTGTGCCCTGTCGGGCTCTCTGCTGCCAGCTCGGAGCCTGGAGCCCGCTTCGGATTCTGTGTCTTCCTCTCTCTCTGACCCTCCCCCACTCACCCTCTGTCTCCCTCTTAGAATTAAAGTAAAAACATTAAAAAATTAAACACAATTTGGACCCAAAACAGACTAACAAAACAAAACAGTCTGTGATTTGTTATCTGCATGCTCAAGTGCCATTGAAAATGAGTAATTTTGATGTTTAATAGTATATTTGGTGAGGGGGAGGATATCCTTTAGTCGGCTGGAGTTAGCAAAGGAACTTTGATAGTCTTGAATCCAGAGGGTTAAGCCCACAGCCTAATAGTTAGGTATGTGGATGTTTGTATGTTGCATGAGTGTGTGTGTGTGTGTGTGTGTGTGTGTGTGTGTGTGTGTGTGTATGTATGTATACACACACACACACACACACACACACAATTAGAAGATAAAAACCAAACTGCAAGAATGAAAAAAATCAAAATTTGCCGCAACAAAAGAAATTATTCTGTGGCAGTCGGGAGTACTTGGTACTCAACTACATTACCGATGAGACATCTTGCTCAGCCAGTGGCAAATGTGCCAGGGAAAATATTGTGTATCAGCTTGAAATACCTGTCTAGGTAATCTTCTGTTTGAGGCTGCTAGGAAACAGAAGATACTATTTGATTCCAGTGTCCTCTTCCCTGTGTGGACAGAAAGTATGAAGGGAGAAGTTGGCACAGGCAGGGGAAAGGCACATTAAGGGCATTTTCTGGAACAAGAGGGATGCTAATGAGTTCAGAGCAGTGTTGGAAAAAGGCCCCCTGGGACTAGCAGGGAGTCCCAAAAGGAAGAATATCCCAGACAGCGAAGAAAAGAGAACTGTAAGTTATACAATGACGGTAAGCAAAAATGAAAATGGCGGCCGTGTGGGAAGAAGCAAGAGGAAATGAGTCTGAGGTTGGAGTGGAGGGGGAGGAAGTGTCCGGGCAATACTCCCACCCTTCTCCATTTCTGGCACTTGTTTGAGCATGGAGATGGTTTCCTGAGAAGCCAAAGAAGAGAGTAATCAACCTAGACGAGGTAAAAATAAAGGGGACACAATGCCAATGGGAAGCCCATTAGGATAGCCTCAAATATTCAAATCACACATAAGAAGGGGAAGGCCAAGCGGTGGCATTTTTCAAGCCCTGACTCTGTGCCTAGAGCAACGCGGGGAGCTCTGATGCACACCAGACAATGTTGTCTCTCATTTCAGGCATGGGATGGTCAAAAGGGGCCTCTTTTTTTATTTTTCTAGGTAGAGTCTTACTGCCAGTTGTTCCATTTCACTTCTGCGAGCCTTTGTGTGGGAGGCGCCCTGTCAGCCTGGAGAGCCCCTTTCCTTGTCCAGGTAACTGCAGTTTACCCACCAAAATGAAGATTCTAGAAGCTTCTCTGACCTTAAAGTCTGTTTTGAGGGCCCTTGCTCTGGCTAACAGAGAACCTTAGGGTTTCCCTATCAGTCTCCAAGGGAGGAATCAAGAGTATTGCCTGTTAACCTGAGAGTGAGAGTGTGAGGACAGAGAAGGCATCGTACCAGGCATTGCCCCCAAGCACTGGGCTGGGCTGAGAATGGGCAAATGAAGGAAGTATGTTCTTTATTTTAGAGACGGTTCATCTTTTGCATCACCTCCACCCCGAGCTCCCCTTGACTGGTAAGATCAGAAAGGAGCCAGGATGACTAACAGACAACTTCTTTCTCATCCTTGAAGGTCCTGCATAATTGTCTAGATCCCCTGTTCCCATTGCTACTAGAGAATTAGTGTGGAAGACGAAACAATGACACACGATGTTTAGATGGAAACAGAAGGCACTAAGTAAGCGAGGAGAACAACCCATTGTGCCAAAGGCACACTTCTTATGCTACTCTAAGACCTGACTTTTTTTATTTTAAGATTTCTGACTGCTTAAATATCATAGATCATGACTTCTCAAGTAGGTAAGACCTTCTCTCGCTTACTGATCCTAGCAAAGAACTGTAACGTAAGCAAAAAAGCAAAGCAAAACAAAACAAAAAAAACCCCTAAAAAACAAAACAAAATTAAACCAACAAACAGAACACCGAACCTAAGTCTGCTTATATATTTCTTGAAATTGATTAAGCGATAAAATCAGTTCTTATTTAAAGGCTATTTTCTTTTCTTTTGCCTTAACATAGAAGGTTTCTATTGAGGCATTTCAGCATCCATAGGAGATTATCCCGCCGTGGATTCAGAATCATTTGTCATCTTTCAAGATCTGAGAGTCTTTCTTGACCAATTTGGGAAAGAAGGATGTTACAGCAAACAGACAGTCCCGCTGCTAATGACGGGCCACAGTTCAATATTTTATGCCACCTTAAAAAAGTTTCAGTAACTGGAGGTGTTCTCACATTAATTCTTTGCATCAATTATTGACAGAGAATTTAATTTAAAGGCAACTCGTCAGTAACCTGGGGGTAGTGTTTTAAATAATTTATAATTGCTGCATGGGTGTAATGATATTGCCATTGATTGCGATCCAGTCACTTCTACGGGTCCAGCAGGTCTTATGCTAATTACTTGTAGTGAGATCACCTTTTTAACTCTGTATTCCCTGGTAACAGGAACTCATTATAAAAATAATTTAATGAAGTGTAATCTTTAAGAGTCCTTGCAGAGCTGGAAGGTGGAGAGGAGGAATGCATCAGCTCCGGAGAAAGGCAGAAGTTGAAAGCATTACACAGAGATTTACAGATAATAGATCCTAAGTCTGAAAGTACATATTATTATTCAGATAGCAGATGAGGGTGAGATAACAGGGGTGAAAAACAGGGTATATGGGGAGGGGAGAAATGCAAAAAAAAAAAAGAAAAGACATTTAAACAAGAAGATTTAAATAATGTCACTTCTGAACAAAAATATCTAAATTCCACTTTATTCCTCCCCTGGGAAAATTCTGAAACAGACTAGGTCAGTGAGAACCAAAGAGCGGTTCATTCCCCTGGCAGAAGCAGGCTGAGTATTAGGCAGTACAGGGATGCATCTAAGTTCTTTATGATGACGGCTATAAATGCATCATACTGCCAAGTGGCCAAAAGGCGTGAAGCACAGATGACCTATACACACTCCCCTTGAACAAGGCTAACGTTTGTGTTTAGGTAAAACAAACAGTGGGCGAGGACGTACAGGTGGTGCTCAGCCAAGGCCCGCTCGGGATGCTGGTTTGGGGGAGAAGACTGAACACAGGATGTATTAGTGAGCGAGCAGACCAAACCCGGACATCACCGCTCTTTTCTTTCTTCTGACTTTGTTCCCTTTACCCAGAGAGAGGGAGTTACTGTGGGCAGGCTGCACAGGGGTGTGAAAACATCAGCACCATTTCAGGGAAGGCCAGGAGGCCTGCCAGACTGCCCAACGACCTGGGCACAGGCTGTCCTGACTGTGGGCCACGGGGCCGCCTAGGGAGACCCGCAGGGGATGGGGGGGATCCTCAGTGAGAAAATGAAGGTTGAGGAGGATGGCGAGCAGGAGGTCAAAGGACAGTGTGAGAGCTGGGCTTCTATTTATTTATCTGCATTGACATTCACTCATATTTATTTTTAGTGACTTCTCTTTTAAGCAATCACATGTCAATGGCAAATTCGCCTTTTACCAAATATGTATGGGTGTATGTGTACCTTTGTTTCCAAATGGCAATAACATTGGTGTTGCATAGAAGTGTGCATGTGCTTGTGCGTGTGTGTATCCTGGGTACAATTTTGTTAATAAATACGATGGTTTCGTGCCATTTGGTGTGATATTTCAGAAAATTCCTAAATTGGGAGGGGGGGGGAGGGATTTTTTTTTTTTTGGAAGAAGAGATATAAGATGCTGTACATCTAATTTAATCCAAATAATTTTAGAGGCTTGTAAACGGCGGAAGGTAATAGGAAATCCGTCCTAGAGTATGGACTTTCTCCAGAGACTGCAAAGGAAACCCTTTCTCTGAAGGTGAGAACAACATATCTTTAAGCCTTGGGCGGCAGATATTGTAAAACCTGTGGAACAAAACAGACTCGCATTGGCACGAGTTAAAAGAGAGGAAAAAAAAAATATCTGCAAAAATTGTCACCTGCCCACACTGAGAGTTTGCTAAAAGACATAATTCTCACTTAAACCTAACGCAAAGGAAACAACAAAGTTCTAGCTTATTCCATTTCCTCTGGGCCCGCTTAGAGCTTTCAGACTTGGCCTGCTTTTCTCCTGCGCAGAGCCACGTGGACACGGGCCAGTTCTCATGGTTATTATAGCGCACTAAAATATACGAGGAGCTGCAAGAGTGAAGTGCAAACTGTGGAGGGCAAGAATTATTACTCTGAGACCCACCGATTCCACTTGGGTTTCATTGCAGACCCCGAGATGGGGAGCCCAGTTTGCAGGGTTCAGGCTTCTGACCCAGGGTATAAATCAGGGTCGGCAAGTATCTTCTGCAAGGGGCCAGATAGAAAGCATCGTAGGCTTTGTGGGCCGTCCAGTCCCTGTTGTACTCAGCTCTGCTGTTGGAGTATGGAAGCAGCCATAGACGAAACATAAACAAACAAATGAGCGTGGCTGTATTGCCACAGAATTTTACTTATAAGAACAGATCATGGCTGCGATGTGCCAAGCCTGGCACAGATCCCTGTCCCTTTACTGATTAAGCCACATTCCTGAAGGGTAGGGTCCACAGCACAGGTGGCCAAACGGATCCCAACTTGAATCCGAAGAGAGACATCTCCACTGTGAAGGGGAAGGAGGCGGGGATGGGGGTAAATGTTGGCCAGTTTCGGGGGAAGCTGAGGATAGGGAGGTGGGGGTAGTGTTGAGGGGCTGACCACTGAGGTTTCTTTGATTTCAAAGGAAAGAACATCATATCGGGGAGAGGTGGGACTTGGGGAAAATGGAGAAGCTTGAGATAGCCACTATGAGAGACAGAAGAGAAACCAAGCTCAGTAAACAGGATTGCTAGGCTGTCTTCAGAACACAGTTGAGACCATGAAGAAAGAAAGAAGGAAAGAAGGAAAGAAGGAAAGAAGGAAAGAAGGAAAGAAGGAAAGAAAGAGAAAGAAAGAAAGAAAGAAAGAAAGAAAGAAAGAAAGAAAGAAAGAAAGAAAGAAAGAAAGAAAAAAAAAAAGAAAGAAAGAAAGAAAAAAGAAAAAAGGTCAATATCGTCTCATGACTATACCAAGAGCCCAGTTAGCGGAAAAGGGCATAGCACTCACTCCGGGTTATTTTGGGCGAACAGCTTCTGTTGTCTGTGTTGTGTCTAGAGATGAGCAGAATGATTCCACACCGAGCCACAGAAATATCTCAGGAGGCTCTTAGTGGCAACATAAAAATAAGTTTCGGCTCCCTCAGTGGGGAGATCTACTGAAGCCACTGTCAGAATGAAAGCTTCCTCCGTCACTGGAAACAAACAGACAAGAGTGGTCTCTGAGGTGAAGACAGGGAGCGGGGACCAGAGAAAGTCTCCCTGCCCAGCGCTACCCGTTAGCTTGAGCTAAGAGCGAGCGCCTTGTGGGTCTTAGCGTGTTAGAAGCCAGATCACAAAAACGGTAAGCGGAAGACTAGCCATGACACCTCAGAAGAAGCAGACCTCAGCGGCCAAAGTGGCTGCCATTGAGTGGTTACCTGGAATTTGAGTTCTGAGAAAAGAAGCACTGAATCAAGGGAAAGTGTTCCCCACGATCGGAGCGCGCTAGCTGAAGTGAGCTCTCAAGTCACTTTCAGAAAGCGAAGGGAAATGCATAGCCCCAAATTGCCCTACACCTCAGGTAGGGTTAAGCATTTTATGCAGGCATCAGCATCTTTATGGAGCTCACCTTTTAAAAGGAGCCAGCTTTTTGTTGTAAATGGCACTGACACTACAACAAGAAAGTTCATTTCACAAAGATGATTCATTAAGAAATAAAATATTCATGGCTGACAGCTTGAAGGATCGCCATACAGTTATATTCTAATGCACCTGTCCTCTCTGTCAGGTCCAATGTAGGATGTCATGTCGCTAAAGTTTTATTTAGAAATTGTTTGTCAGAGTGAGCTTTCTAATGTGAATGAAAAATTCATCCCCTCATTAAGAAGATTTTACATGAAATGTCTAGGATTTTCAATGAACACTAGGACATGAACCAATTACTGTTAAACACTTAAAGAGACAGAGTCCTAAGCTCACTCAGCAAAACCCTTAATTGCACAAATGTGAAGAAAATTCAACATCCCGAAAGGCAAATGGGAATTTTGATTTGGAAATTTTCCTTTCTTTTGTCACGTCTGGAAAACACTTACCTTTAAAAGACTCGGGGAATTCAAACACAACTATTATATGGAATCCACCCTTACATCATTCTATCTGACCCTCTTGTACACACGCGCACATTGCGCAGCGGGGTTTGGGATTTTCAGCCACTTATTTAGCTTCCAAGGAAAATGATTCAAATGTCCTGGAATGTTTTGCACCGTTTGTAGCTATTTCTTAAGGGTTGTTGGTTGGTTGGTTTGTAAGTACATTTTGTTGCCTGCACTTCACTCCTACTTCACTTGCATAATTTGTGTAAATATCAAACAGGTGACTTGGAAGCAAATAGATTTAATGATTCCAAAACGGTGGTAGTTGGGAGAGAGGGGGGGAAAAAGCCACAACAGATTAAAATAGACTTGAGCTGCATAGAAAATCAGGAGAAATCCACCAGGGAATTGCTTGTATAATGAAATAGCATTTTACAGCGGTGACAATGGATTAAGTTGACATTGAGACTCTTTTTTTGACATACGGTCTAGTTCAGCTTAATCTATGGCAGAAAATAGTTCAGTCCCCAAACCTAGCACTAGACTCAGGTTCCGTTCTGTGTGTGTGTGTGTGTGTGTGTGTGTGTGTGTGTGTGTGTGTGTGTGTGTGTGCGCGCGTGTGTATATATATATATTATATATGGCTAGACTGTCACTTCCAATTTCAGAAAAGGCTTGAGATTGACATTATGAAAACTGAAATTTCTCCTTCTCAACCCAGCAGACTATAAACTTTAAGGATTTCATATTTGCTTTCACATTATAGAGGCTTTAGTGAACTAGTTCAAGGAAAAAGTAGCCTTGACCCTATAGCTGTTCATTGTTTTCCTATAAGACTCCGAGGATGCTTTCCAGAAAAGGGAGGACTTTGCATAAGGTCTTTAACCATACAGCTGATGTAGATGGAAACCAGCATTTCAGAGTCTTTCTTTGTGTTTAGTTATAGCCGCCTCTATGTTCTTTCTATTTTTTCTTTTCATTGATAATATTTTTCCCCTCTCTCTCTCTCTCTCTCTCTATGTATATATATATATTTCTTGATAATATCTTATATTTTCTGGAAGGCAATTGGACATTTGTATCAAGGATCTCAAAATAGTTTGGATGGGAGATGCAGTTGTAGGCACCTATCTTAAAAATATCTGCAATTCAGATAAGGATTTTTGCACAGAGGTGTTCAATGTTGTATTCTTAAAAATTGGAAGCAACTTAAATGTCCAAAAAAGGAGGAAATGTTCCTTTGCTAAGTCACCATTCAAAAATCACCAAAAAAAAAAAAAAAGAATCACACATACAAAATCACCATTGTCTCATATAATATTGAGTTTAAAAAGTAGGATACTGAGTGCATTAAATGTATTAAGAGTTTTGTGAGGCAAAAAACAAAAATGCATTTTCTAAAAGAAAAAACCTCAAGTGTTTAAAATGGGCATGGGCATATAGACAATGCTTTATTTTCTTACTTTTACTATTTAAATTTTCCATTGCCAGGGTGCCTGGGTGGCTCAGTTGGTTAAGTGGCTGACTTTGGTTCAGGTCATGATCTCATGGTTTGTGGGTTCGAGCCCTGCGTCGGGCTCTGAGCTGAGAGCCTGCTTCAGATTCTGTGTCTCCCTCTTTCTCTGCCCCCACCCCCGCTCATGCTCTGTCTCTCTTTCAAAAATAAACAAACATTAAAAAAAATTTAAAATTTCCATTGCCATTCCTATACATTGATGTAATTAAAAGACAAATATAAATACAGTCAAACTCTACACACTGCATGACTATGTAGTAGATGAGTAGGCTATTCTTTAATATACTAGGTATATTTAAGAACTAGGTAAGAAAGAAAACAAATCTGATCTATTAGATAAATCAAATTATCAGTTAAAAAAAAGGTTCCCACTAGGAACAAAACAAGAGTACCTACTCTCAACACTCGTATTCAACATAGTACTGGAAATCCTAGCTAGAGCAAGCAGGCAAGAAAAAAAAGCACCAGAATTAAAAGGAAGAAGTAAAACTACCTCTCTTTGCAAATGACATGATTTTATATATAAAAAAATCCTAAAGACTCAACCAAAAAAGTTCTTAGATCTAATCAATGATTTCAGTAAAGTTGTAGATACAAAATTAATATGCAAAAATCAGTTGTGTTTCTATACACTAACAATGAATTTTCTGAAAAAGAAACAAAGAAACCAATGCCATTTACAATAACATCAAAATGATAAAATACTTAGAAATAAAATAAACTAAAGGAAATAAAAGTTACCAACTCTGAAAACTACAAGACATTTATGAAAGAAATAGAAGGTACAAATAAGTGGGAAGATATACCAAGTTCATGGATTGGAAGAATTAATATTGCTAAAATGTCAATACTACCAAAAGGCATCTACTCAGTGCAATCTGTAGTAAGATTCTAATGGTATTTTTTACAGAAGTAGGAAAAAAAACCAAACTCCTAAAATTTATATAGAACCACAAAAGACTCCAAATAGCCAAAGAAATCCTGGGAAAGAAGAACAAAGCAGGACATACCACATTTTCTGATTTATTTTTATAGAAATATTTTTAATGTTTATTTATTTTTGAGAGAGAGACAGAGCACGAGTGGGGTAGGGGCAGAGAGAGAGAGACAGAATCTGAAGCAAGCCCCAGGCTCTGAGCTGTTAACACAGAGCCCAACGCAGGGCTGGAACTCACCAGCCGCCGTGAGATCATGACTTGAGCCAAAGTTGGATGCTTAATCGACTGAGCCAACCAGGCACCCCTCACATTTTCTGATTTTAAGCACTGTAAAGCTATAGTTATCAAACCAAAAGGGTACTGGCATAAAAACAGACAAAGAGACCCACGGAACAAAACTGAGAGCCCAGAAAGCACCCCAAACATACCTGGTCAATTAATATTTGACAAGAGAGCCAAAAATACTCAATGGAGGAAAGAAACTTCCTTCAATAAATGGGGTTGAGATACTTGGATATTCACATGTAAAAAAAAAAATGAAATTGGACCCCTGTTTACACTACTCCTAAAAATTAACTCAAAATGGATGAAATTTAAGATCTGAAACCATGAAACTCTTAGAAGGAAACATAGAAAGAAATCTCTTTGACACGGGTCTTGGTAAGGATTCCTGGTAATGATTTTTTGGTACATGAAAGACACCTAAAGCACAAGCAACAAAATGAAAAAAAAAATAAATGAGTGGGACTACATCAAACTAAAAAGCTTCTGCAGAGCAAAACAGAAAAACAAACCAAAAACATTAGCAAAGTGAAAAGACAGCCTACAGAATGGAAAAGAATATTTGCAAACCACATATCTGATAATGGGTCAATGTCCAAAAATTTTTTAAAAATCGCCTACAACTCAGTAGCATAAAAACAAGCAAACAACCCAATTAAAAAACGGGCAAAGGACTTGAAAACACACTTCAAAGAAGATACACAAAATACCAACAGATATGTGAAAAGATGTTCAACATCACTAATCATTAGGGACATGCAAATTAAAACCACAATGAGGTATCATCTCACACCTGTTAGAATGGCCATCATCTAAAGATAAGAGGTAACAAACGCTGGCAAGGATGTGGAGAAAAGGGAATCCTTGTGCACTGTCGGTGGGTTTGTAAATTGGTATAACCACTAAGGGAAAGAGTAGGGAGGATCTTCAAAAAATTATAAAAAGGAAAAACATATGATCCAGCAATTCTCCTTCTGGGAATATATCCAAAGGGAATGAAAATACTAACTTGAAGAGCTCTCACCCCCATGTTTGTAGCAGCATTTATAGCCAGGATGTAGAATCTAAGTGTCCACTGATGGATGAATGGATAAAGAAGATGTGTGTGTATGTATAACATCATATATATGTATATAACATATGATGTTATACACACACACACACACACACACACACACACACACACACACACACTGGAATATTATTCAGCCATAAAAAATGAGAGAATCCTACCATTTGTGACAGTGTGGGTGAACCCTGAACGCATTATGCTAAGTGAAATAAGTCCGACAGACAAAGAGAAGTACTGTATAATCTTACTTAAATGTGGAATAAACAAACAAACAAACAAAAGCAATCTCGTAGAGACTAGACTTAAGGTTACCGGAGATGAAGAGTCAGGAAAGGGGGAATTAGGGAAGGTGGTCAAAGGTACAAATTTCTAGTTAGAAGGTAAGTAAGCTCTAGGGATAGCATGTACAGCACAGTCACGAGAGCTAACACTGCAATATGATAGATGGAAAAGCTGTTAAGAGAGTAAACCCTAAGGGTTCTCATCACAAGAAAACATTTTTGTTCCTGTTTTTTCTTTTCTTTTTATTGTATGTATATGAGAAAATGGATGTTAGCTAAACCTATTGTAATCATCACAATCTATGTAAATCAAACCATCATGCTGTATGTCTTAAATTTAGACAGTGATGTACGTCAATTACTTCTCAATAAAACTCGACAAAGAAGTGAATGCCACATTAACAATTTAGTAACAAATCAAGCTTTGTTCTGCAGTCTATGATGTCATAAAATTATTACAGTATTATACATTTAATACTATATTATCAGTGACCATTTATTACCTTAAAATATAAGGAATCACTAAAAAAAAAGTTTCCCCCTTCATCTTCTGCCATACATGAGACATTAATGTATTGAGTTATCCCTGTGGAAATTGCAAAAACTATTTACATATATTCTCCAGTCTACCAAATCGCAACTTGCTCAAATAAATCAGACATCGAGCCTCAGGTTTCTGTGAATTTTGGTTAGCAGAACTCTATGTTGGAAATCACATCCAATACATTTTTCACAATCCGCCCATAATTAGTTTCACTGGGAAAACTGTGAAGAACTATTTTGCTGCTTTTAAATTCATAATTTTGGTTCAAGAGCCCAGAATAAGATGTTTAGACAGAGTGAAAACTATTTTCTAACAAATCAATATTAATTTATCTGACTGTTATGGTCTCAGGAGCCAAAAAGTGTTCTTGTACTGAGCTGACAGGAAAGATTTTATCCTGACCAAATGTTATTCAAATATTTATAAGACTGGATAATTTAGTAAAGAAAATACAGATGGAAGAAGGCAGGAGTATGTTTTTTTTTTTCCATGCTCCTTTCCCATTTACAAATGATAAGAACTAAAAAAAAAAGTTCAGAGTGATTAGTAATATCCCCCTCACTACCACCACCACCAAGAATGAGCTCCTTGTAGGGTTAGTTGACCATGTAATATACCCCACACGAGAGGAGATCTTGAGACATTTCAGGGCTGCCATGACACTCATTACACCACGGGTGCCATTGGGTCAAGAAGAAAACGCTGTGCTGGGAGGAGTAACCCAATGACATGGGTAAGAACCAGATGATGTGGCAGGGTCTCTGACTATGTAAATTGAGACTGGGAACGAAGAGAAGAAAAATAAATGAAATGTAATGAGAATGCTTTATGTTCATTACCTTATTTGATTCTCTCAACTGCCAGGGGATAAGATTTTGGGTGTGTCTGAACTTTTCATTGGAGTAAAATATACACTCAAAAAAAAAAAAAAGCACAAAACATATGTGAGTCACTAAATGTATTTTCACAAACTGAACATACCCCAGCACCCTGATCAAGTAACCGAATATCAGCACATCTGACAGCCCACTCATGCCCCCATCCAGTCTCTACCTGTGACTTCAATACATGGATAGTTTGCTTTTTTTTTTTAATAAACTTCCTATAAATGGGGTCACATGGAATGCAGTCTTCTGTATCTGCCTTCTTTCTGACAATATCATGTTTGTAAGGTTAATCCATATTATTTGGTTTAGTTGTTGGTGCATTTATGCTCCTAAGTGTGCAGTGTCTCACTGTGTGAAAATACCATGATTTATTTATCTATCCTATCTTCGGTAGACACTTGGGTAGCTTATAGTTTTAAGTCATCATTAATGCTGCTATTTATATTCTTGTACTTGTCTTCTGGTGAACATATACTTAAGGAGTGGAATTGCCAGGTGATCAGATAGTCTCATGTTCAGTTTATGTAGATACTGTTAACAAATCTTTCCAAATGATTTAATAATTGTTATTGCTGTGGGTCGAAAGTGTCCCTCTCAAATTGCTATGTTGTGGCCCTAACTCCCAATGTGACTGTATTTGGAAAAAGGGCCTATAAGGAGATAATGAAGGTTAAGTGAGGTCGTAAGGGTAAGGCCCTCGTGTCACACGATTGGTGTTCTTATAAGAAGAGAGACATCAGGGTTCTCCTTCTCTGCCACGTGAGGACACAGCGAGAAAGAGGCCATCTGGAAGCCACTAGGAGGGCCCTTACCATGAACCACATGAGCCAGCACCTTGATCTTGAACCTCCCAGCCTCTTGAACTATGGAAACCCAAATTTCTCTTATTTAAGTCAACCAAATCTCTGGTCTTTTGTTACGGCAGTGCAAGCTGACTAATGCAATTACTGTGGAGTAAGGGGTTTTTTCTTTAAATAATCTTTTAATTTCAGAATAATTTTACTTCTACAGGAAAGTTGCAACCCTTCATCCCATTTTCTTTGATGTCGACATCCCACATGACCAAGATAACCTTAAGGAATTAACACTGGTACATTACTCTTAAGTAAGCAACAAATGTCATTTGGATAGCACCATGTCATTACTATTTTCTCATTTCTGCTTTAGGATCTCATTCAGGATATCACTGGACTGCACTTCATGTGTTTTATTTGTATTTCGCTGATGAGAAAAGGAATCCCGTTGGGTCAATTAGCTTACCCACATTCACACCCGCCTGTTCATGGCTGTCCCAACCACACAGCAAAGGCACTCAATAAATCTTGGCTAAAGGTATGGATGCTCAAATACTTAAAAAAAATACTATGGCTGTGTGAAAACTTGATATTTAAGATATATGGTGTGAACATGATCCTTCTCCATCTCTATGGGCCTCTCCATCTTTATGGGGAGGCGTGTGTGATGAAAAAGATCATCTTGGCTCTGCTAGATCACTGTGTCATCTTGGGCAAGACACTGAACCTCTCTGGGCCTGTTATCCAGTAGCTATAAAATGGGGAAACTAATATTGTCCTCGCTCCCTAGATATGCTTGTGTAGGGAGCGCTTTGGAAACTGTAACATACTATACATACATTAGGAAGTGTTGACCTTACGGCATTTATCTAACTGTAAAAAAGAAATCACAGGTGAAATGGAGAATGCTATTTAGTGTAGTTCTTTCTAATTCCAGAGAAAACTGCCTATATCCATAGAGGCACTATTGAAGCCATGCAAGCAACAGAACCATCTGGGGGTAGAAAAGCCACAAGAAAAATCACGGCTCATTCTATCACTTCTTGGGTGATTAATGGAAGTCTGGCATGTCATGCACAAATATTTTCTATCTGGATTTCACATCATGGAACTAGCAGGAATGCAGCGCAATGTGACAAAAGTACTCAACATTGAGTCTTAATTAGGCTTGATCACAAAGCCTGACAGTCACTGCCTCAAGGACACTATTCCTTTTGTGCCTGGCAAATAACAGGTACGCCCAAGTGTTTATTAGATGAATATTTAATTTTCCAGTCTAAACGGGTTGGAAAGTTTGATCTTCGTATTTTCCTTGGAAATAAATACATTTTCATCAAAACCTATAAATCAGTTTTCGAGAAGTTTTGGTCTTCCAGAAAAGCCTGGCTACCTCACACTGCCAAATCTTTCAGAGTTTGCCTGTGTAGTGGTGACGATGTTGACAAGATTTCACAAGAAGCTCAAGGGGCCTGAAGAGGAAACACCAAATGAGAAGGAGTGTTCAGAAAAACAGAAACAGGGTTTTATAAATACTTCTGAGCAGATGTCATGTGCACGAAGGCAGGCCAGTTCTCTGAATTGTGAACTGATCTCAAGTTCAAAACGCACTCCCTGTGTTGGGGGGAAGCATCGTCTTTCCACTCTTCATATATCAAGTTCTTTGAAATCATCCTTTCCCAACGGTGGTGTTGTCAAAAAACAAGACAACTCCCCACCCCCCACCCCCCAAAAAAAACACAAAAAACCAAAAACCAGAAAAACAAAACAGCGGCTCACACTTACGTGAACTCTCGGACGGACCTCCGGCAAGAGCACATCAGCAAGTTAAGCAAGAAAATTCCCTCGCCGGTAATAAATAAGGAGCAGAGGGAATGAAGATGGGCATTTTGGCCGGATTCCAAACGCGGAAACCTGCCTATCCACCTCCAAAATGATGCAAGATTGCAGTTTCTTTAATGTTCATCTTATGTGCTTAATTACCGATAGTGCTCGACTAATTATTTCTTGTTTTGTAGACTATTTAAACAGAGAAGGAAGGCAGCTACAGACTTTTGTATACCGAATGAGGATTTGTAACTCATTTTTGTAATCGCGCGATTCCCAGAAGGCTTCATTACAAACACGAAAGAAAACAGGATGCTAAAAGCAGGTGACAGTCTCATTTCCACAGGTACGGGTTAAAGCAGCAGAGTGAAGTAATGGAAAATAAAATAAAAAATAGCCTTTAGATGTTTCCAACCATGTAAAGTGTTTTCATGTTAATAAGAGGGAAAACTGCAAATACAGCAAAGTCACCTCCGTTTGGGGCTGGCGTCTTTTCTGACGCTTGATTTGATCCAACATCTCTGCAAGATTATGAAATAAGCCACAAAATAGACCCCGGGTTTGTAACTCACAAAAACAACTGTGTGGCAGGTTGCACATGGCACCATGAACTTGGGTCATTCTCTCTGCTTTCACCCTTTTCCTAGATCAACATTTTCATATAAATTCTTGGTCAGTTGAAACCATCGTACAGGCTTTCCAAATGTTTGGGAAAAAATAAAAGGCTGAAGCTGAATAATAATACAAAAGACCCTAGAGATTACAGACTGTTAGAAAGTACTTGTAGGCACAACAGTGTTGCCTCTTGGAAAGCAAGTGGGAAAATGGGTTTAGTGGACACGTTATCAATCACCGATTTGTTTTTGTTTTTGTTTTTTGAGAATCGGCCCTATGTCCAGGATGGTGTTAGATATCTGGGGATGTGGAAGAGATCCTGAAATATCATAAGACATATCTGCCCATAAGGCATCAATGGACTAAGTGGAAGTTTGAAATAAGACAATTGAAAGAACAACATTGTCACTACTGCGGTTGTCATCATGACAGAGCCTCCCTCCCACCCCGATCAAGGATTTGTTGTATTTCAAATGGAGATGAAAAATCCACATATCCCCACACTGCCAGGCAAGAGCTATTGGCCCTTTTTCCGGGTGAGGAAACTGAGGTCTGTGTCCTTGAAGGCTATGCAGCTTACACTCAACCTCCTTGATTTTCCTCCCTGGGTTTTTCTGCCTCAACAAATACGTAGGGTTATGGAAGTTAGAACTTGTTGCTTTGAAGAAAGCAATTTCAGGAACATAGCTGGGTAGAAGCCAGACTGCTGGGTATTAGAGGGAAGGGGGATATAGACGCAATTAAGGAATAACATTGATAACATTTACTGAATCCTTACATGCACCAAGCAGGGTGCTACATTCTTTACACAAAGTATCTCAAGTCTTCATGGTGACCCTATGAAATAGATGGTAATAAGACTCATGATAACAGCTAACATTGTAGCTAGTGTGCTTCAGAGAATGAACCAAGTCCTTTATAGGTATCATTTCATGTGACCCTCCTCCAAAACCCTGTAACATTGTTATGATTCCTATTATCCCATTTAGCAGAGCAGTAAACTGAGATTTACAGAAGTTCATTTGCCCGGAAGTTGTGACCAATCACACAATGACAGGGCCAGGGATTAAACCCCGGGGACTTCCTGCAAGGGGTATGCTTTTCAATGCCATACCAGACTACCACTCAGGATGTACTTAACGGCGACTCAGGCAGGCTACATCGTCTGTCCAAGATCACGCAGCTAATGGGTTGTGGCTCATTCTGCTCTCCTGATCATTATGCCACCTCACCTCCCCAAATAAGACAGCTATTCAGGAGTTGGACAATGAGATTCAAAACCCCAGTGGATACTTCTGGAGCCAGGAGAAGGTATTCTAAGGTATCTAGAGAGGCAGCTTCCAGGGAGCTTGTCGCCACTGACAGACACAAATGAGAACGGGTCTTTGGGAGCCTATTAAAAAATTCTAATTTATTGGGCATCTAAGAAGCAGACGAGAGGAATCTGGAATTGACCAGAATTTGTTTCAAATCCCCTCTCATCCAGTTGGTGATCTTGGGGATCTTACGCAAGGCACTTAACTTCTTAGACTGTTTGGCTAGCCTGCAAAATGCGTAACAGACTATCTGTGTTGCTATGATAGAGTGAGTTGTGTATTATCTATCCAGGGGTAGTTCTGGATTCACTTATTCCACAAACATTGATTAACTGCCTTCCATGTGTTGAGCACTCCTGTAGGCCCTCGTGAGCAAAACAGATAAACATCTCATGAACGTACATTCTGGAGGGCAGGAGAATGAACATATATGTTTACATCTGTATCTACATGACGGACTAAGAAAGATGCATCGGGGGAAAGGAGGAGGGTACAGAGATCAGGACGCAGGTTACTATTTGAAAACAAGTGGTGAGGAAAGACTTCACCGACAAAGTGACTTTGGATCAAAGCCCTGAATGGAGAGGAATAGACCAAGGCACTATGTAAGAACATTCCAGACAGAGGAAACTGCAGAAGCAAACCCCCCGGGACAGCAGCACACCTGGTTTGAGGAATGGCTGAAGAAGGATGAGAGAAAAGAAGATGGAGACAGGTCAAAGGGAGGAGGCCGGCAGGTCAGAGGGAGGAGGCAAACAGGTCTGAGCATGAAGGCAGGCGGGGCAGACATCAAATCAAAGTCCTTGTATCTTGTCGTGAACACTTTGTCTTTTAATTGGCCTGAAATGGGATGTAATGAACAAAATCCTGGATGGATGAAGTAGGACTCTTTTCTGGCTTCCTCTCTCATTTGGGTAAATCAGAAGATGGGGGAAATGTCCAAACACAAGACCTTCTGCATTACCGATTCAAGCTCATGACTTAGTCGTAACCTGGGAGGGCTTTTAAGGAAAAGTATTTGTTTCTAGAAGAGGTATTTAAATGTCCTGGGGCTCTTCGAACCATCAGAAATGGGAACCACTTAAGTTAACAGGCAAAGTAATAAGACTATACAGAGGAAACTCACATTTTCATACTTTATGCCTTAATTTTAAGTAGCGTTTCAAGATTTCCTGTAGGAATTCAGAGTGTTATCTTATTTTATGCCCCAAACTAGAAAGAGCATTCCACTGGGTTTGCCAAGCTGTTAAGATGAAAATATCTGTTTGAGCACAGCATAATAGATGAGGTGTTTAAGGCATTTTCCTTTAGATTTTTGGTTAATCTTCTTTTAGTTAATTTTCTGAGATAAAATCCAGTTATAAATAACCTGAGGGTACCCTAACTGGGTTGTTCTGAGAATGGCAAATCTTTAATAGCCAGAACTTCTGCCTTTTAGAGATCTCTTGGGGGAAGTGGTTCTTTGAAAATTATCCAAAGCAAAGTCAGTCGAAAGCATTAACAAATTAAAGAGTGGGAGAGAAAGAAGGAAAAAGGTGAATGAGAAAACTTCTTTGACGTTCACAAGATGGCAGGTCTTACCCTTGAAAATCCTTTTATTTATTTTTTCATAAAGAGTCAGACATTCAAAATCTATCTGTTGATTACAACAGAGAATTGGTGAGTTGCTGTCACAGGAGAGTAACGGGAAATGCGCCCTTTTTACAGAAGGACAGTAGGGCAGGAGCTAGATGAAACCCAAAGTGCAGGAGAAAGAAAGGGCGTGACCAAAAATAGCCATTATTTAGACTGAGGTGTGAAGGGTATAATCTTAAAAGAAGAAGTTTTAGAATGGCTTTTAAACATAGCTGAGGTGGGGGGTGGGTGCCTGGGTGGCTGAGTCGGTTGAGTGTCTGACTTCGGCTCAGGTCATGATCTCGCGGTCTGTGAGTTCGAGCCCCGCATCGGGCTCTGTGCTAACAGCTCAGACCCTGGAGCCTGCTTTGGATTCTGTGTCTCCCTCTCTCTCTCTGCCCCTCCCCTGCTCACACTCTGTCTCTTTCTGTCTCTCAAAAATGAATAAACATTAAAAAAAATTTAAAGACAGCTGGTGAAAGAAGAGACAGGGCAGAAAAGAAACAGAACCTTAAGTGTCCTACATTGTTACAGTGTAAACCAAAATTTATAAAAAGATTATAAGGTAGGATGTGCAGGGAAGTCATGTAAACTAGTTGAAAGATGGAAACTTTCTCAGCACAAAAGAGAACGTGCTGGCTGCCATCCATCTGTAGTATATATATTATCATGGAGTCTGTTTATAAAAATAAGAGAGAGGGTGGGAGGCCCAAAGTGGGCATAGCTCAAAACAACACCAATGGGTAGGACTAGATAAGAGAGTGTGAGTATTCCCAGGTACTCACGGGCCAGAGAGTACCAGGAGAAAGAATTGGAACAAGTTTCTACAAAGCAATAAGAGGGAGGGAGAATCCTTAAAAAAAAAAAAAAAAAACAACACAAAAAAACACAACTGACTAAGAGATGCCTTAGAAACCTAGAAGTCAATAACCCTGTCACCAACTGCAGGATTATCCAGGACATGCAGGGCCAGTGCTGACAAGCAAACCGAAAGGGTATACAGAGTTGTAATCGAGCAGGAAATTGCCACTGGGGCTTAGGAAACCCAAGTCTCGCTTATAGGTTTGCCTGTGTCTTCCTAAGCTCCTGTGAAACGTGGCCGGGGAAATGCACTGGGATTCTGAGGATACCCACCTTGAGATAAGCAATATGAACAGTCAGGAAGATGGGCAAAGTGAATTCTCTATAACCAGGAAACAGATAGGGGGATAAAAAAAAGAAAGAAGAAGAAGAAGATTAAATAATAACCAAAACAGCCTGTCCCCTTAATGTAAAGCCTGTCAAATTGAGTTGCTAGTTTTTTATCTGAGCCGGGCAGATCTGACACTTGAAAATTAGAGAAATACTAATTTGGAATAGACACCGGAAGACTCTCCTATACTGGGAGAATAATAAATGGAGAGAATGGCTTACAAAGCAAGACTGCTGTCACCGAGACCAGAAAGCTGAGGTCTTTAACAGAAACCTATTACTTGATTTACCAGGAGCAGCAGAGCCCTCAAAAAAGAAAAAAAAAAAAGTGGTGAACACAGCAATGAAATTAGAGCAGGCTTTTCCTCGTCTTCTGAGCTGCTTAATCTCATGCAATCTTCCACCATCCCTGAATTCAAACTCGAGAAGTGAAGGGCCAGCCCCATACCCTCTTCGGGGTCCACACTGAGTCTACTGGGCAGGAAGACGGTGCTTTTCTCCACCTCACTAGGAATTAATAACAATATCAAAAGCGTGGGTTAGGGGACATTCCTTTAAGAGACCAACTCTTGAAAGCCACTGGGGTAGAGATACATAGTTCAAATGCATGTTTTGTTTTTTTATGGTTGGATCTATGTGCTTGAAGGGGGGGTCTTGGCCTTAGTGAGGTGTCTAAGGGATCATCGACCATCTCCTTTAGGGAGGTCCAATGGAGATCACCTCTAATCTTGAGTCTTGGCCAAACACACACGTATGCAGAAGGCTTCCCTAAGAGGGTATGCTTGGAACCGTTGAGTAGATGTTTTGTGATCCCACAATTACTTCCTGAATCACTACATTTAGGAAAAAAAAAAAGGCAAGAAGAATTCTTCTGTGTCCAGACACACTGGAGACATTTCGATTTTTTTTTCCACTAGCCCCTGTCAATGTCTTGCCATCACCTGCCATCTGAACCCTAAGTGGAGAGCATCGACACACCTTTTGCCATTAATAACATCGAGTCTTCCTGTAAGCCAGGAGATGCCGCAGGCCGCGGGGCAGGCATTTGCTCAGGCCCAGAGAGTTCCCACGAGGTACCAGAGATGACCCAGGTGGTACACAGCAAAACCAGAACTGTAAGGCAGGGGAGCGAGACTCTAAAGTTTTACCAAATGCTGTTCTTTCTCGCTGGTCTGCTTTACCCTGACGGCCGGTGCCCTGCTCTCTCTCCAGATCATGTCTGTTCAGGATGCCTCATCCGAGCCCCCTTTCCTGACCGGCAGGTGTCCTTCCTCATGCCATGGTGGAGCCTCTTTACCCCTTGAACACTTCAAATGCTTACCGCTATGGGTAGTGTTATACATTTGCGAGTTGCAGAATGCAAGTTCGAGAGAGACTGGGATCTTCTCAGTCACTGTCCCATCAGATATATTTCCAGTGCCTAAGCGCACGGCCTGGCAAAGGCAGGGAGCTCTCCCAACATCCTAAGTGAATGGCTATCTACCAAAGGCTCAGTTCGGAATGGACTGAGCCTCGTAGTTTCTTACTACTTTTGCTAGATAGTAAACATTTGTACCACTATTAAAAAAAAAATCAATGTGAGGAGACAGTAAATTTGAAGGGTGATAACCAGACCTCTGATAATGAGTACTAGTCCCTCCTTGGTTCCAAGTATGAGCAGGTAACTAATGGTATTCAAATCTCTTTACCTGCGATAGCTTAGGAAATATTTTTTTTAATAGAAGTATAATATACACGCAGAAACGTACACATATAATAAGTGCATACTTCCAATTCTTCACCAACTGAATATATCCATGTAGCTAAGACTCACTTCAAGAGACAGAAGAGGATGAGCACTTGGCCGGGGATTTGAGCATGTGGTAGATGTCCTTTAATAACAACCAATGAGGAGCTCAGCAGAGACTGGGGACAGCATGTCCGTAGCCTCCAGCATTGGCTCTAGGCAAATGAGATGTGAGGAAGAGAATGGGAAAAAGAAAGTGGGAACTTACTGAATTCCTACCCTGTGCTCCATGGCATTTTCAATAATACTCATTTTAACACAGGGGCACCTGCGTGGCTCAGTCAGTTAAGCATCCGACCGTTGATTTCGGCTCAGGTCAAGATCTCTCAGTGCTTGAGTTTGACCCCCATATCAGGCTCTGCACTGACACTGCAAGGCCTGCTTGGGATTCTCTGTCTCTTTCTCTCTGTCCCTTCCTAGCATGCACTCTCTCTCTCTCTCAAAATAAATAAACTTCAATTTAAAGAGAAAACACTCCCTATAACACACACACACACACACACACACACACGCACAGAAGGAAACTGAGGCTCAGAGAAGTGAATGCATTTGCCCAAGGCCACAGAGGCCACATCTGTCTGACACCCTGTCTCCTTATTCCTGCTCTAGCTTGCTGTCTCACCTTTAAACCAAGCCTCTCCTTTAAGCCCCTTCTTGAAACAAGGAGGCCATTTTCATAATGACAATATGAATAATAGTTTGAATAACACAATGGTTGAGTGCTTGCTCTCAATGCAGGAGGCATTTGCCCTACATTATTTCATTATCCCCACTTTACGTGTGAGGAAACTGAGACTTGGAGAAATGAAGCAGTTGAGCAGTTTTGCTCAGCTCTTACAGTGAACAGCAATGGCGCTGGGGTTCCAGCTGCCTCCGGAAAGCACTTGCCATGATGAATAATAGAGCTCCTTGCCCTTTTTCCCTTTCTAATTCCTCATCAGATAAGGTAGGCAATTGTACATCTTAGCGCAGACTTCAAAGGTTGGTGGGAAGGCTTGATAGACGACATCTGTGCCCTGGCCACAGACGGCTCCCTTCTTGTTAGTTGGTCTTTAACGAGTGGCATTCTGGGAAAAGGCAGGGTCTACAGAGGGCAGGACCGGAAGGAGGTAGGTCAAGGGGCCTGAAAGGACTGACCTGGGCAGACTAATAGCCATTTCTCTGGAGCCTGCCTTCTGAGCCATTTCCTGGTAAGCCTCAATTTGCGTTTAAGTGGGACTGTGGCCACAGCTCGAGTCACCCCGGGGTAAACCGGCCCCTTCGAGGCGGGTGTTACCGGCAGATTACAAGACTCCCCTTGGACCACCCCGGTGCAGAAGAGCCAGGCTCTGCTGTGGACACAGCCCTGAGCTGAACCAAAGCCTACACCAACCGTTCATTTGTCCCCCTGGTGCTTTGTGAACATCACCAGGCTTTCGTCCAGGTGCCCGGGCTCCAGTTCATCTGCCCCCTCCTCCTGCCGTGGTGACAAGGGCATTCAGGAAGTTCGGCAGTGCAAACAGGTTGCAAGAACAAGGACAAAGACACTGAGGAAGAGATCCCCTCGTCTTCCGGTCTCGTGGCAGCAGTTGGGTTATTATTCCTGGCTGCCTCATTGAAGAAAAAAAAAAAAAGCCCCAGGAATGTTGGAAATGATTACATTCATTGCAGAAATGCCATTTGTTCATTCATTCGATATTTGATAAATATTTACCCAGTTGCTTCTACATGCAGTTGGGGGTAATGTTTTTAACTGTTTTACTTGAAATTAATTTTCCTGAAGAATTAACCATACTGGAAGTCTATGAGACCCTCACAGGTGGGATGCTTGAGACTTTTTTTTTTAATAATTTTTTTAAGTTTATTTATTTTGAAAGAGACAGAGACAGAGACAGTGCCAGTGGGAAGGAACGGGAGAGAGGGAGGGGAGGGGAGGGGAGGGGAGAGAGGAGAGAGGAGAGAGGAGAGAGGAGAGAGGAGAGAGGAGAGAGGAGAGAGGAGAGAGGAGAGAGGAGAGAGGAGAGAGGAGAGAGGAGAGAGGAGAGAGGAGAGAGGAGAGAGGAGAGAGGAGAGAGGAGAGAGGAGAGAAGAGAAGAGAAGAGAAGAGATTCTGTGCTGTCAGGGCAGAGCCCGATGTGGGGCTCAAACTCACGAATTCCAAGATCATGACCCGAGCCGAAACCAAGGGTCGGGCGTTTAACCGACTGAGCCACCCAGGCACCCCGATACTTGAAACTTCTGAGGTTATGTTTAGGCAGAGCTGGGCAGACAGTTTCAGATTTAAAAGCGCTGGTGGGACAAAGAGGGATGAAGAGGAAACACTACATATTTAAAAGATTGGATTTTTGTTTGAAGTTTAGAGACAATCTGCTACAGAAATAGGAATACTGAATAATAGGTCAGATACATCGTGTCTGTTCTGGCCATCATCATGATGGTGAGTCATATTCAAGCCTAGACCTCAGTATTCCCATCTGTAAAATGGAAGGGTCAAAGGAAATGTCCTTTAACGGGCCCCTATGACTCCCCTATGAAAAACTTACAATTCTGAATTTATAGACAGCTTTCTTTATATGTGAAGCTACATGTCTTCATGTATAGAAATATTTATACCTTTAATTAAAAAAACACTTTCAATAACAAAGTGGTTGTTATACCCATAGAACTCATATGAGCATCGCATGAGGCACAAGGTTTTGAAATACTGAAAAAATTATTTGTATTTCAAAATTAGTAAAATGTATCGAAACCACAAATATTATGGGTCACAAAGTTAATACTCTTTTTAATGGTATTTTAAATAAAATTATTTAAAAATACAGATGTTTAAAACTTTTTCTTTGAAAGCATATGATTTGTAGAGTGAAATGCATATGATGCATTTCGATACGTTTAACTGAAGAGAAATGGGGTCATTGTCATGAAACAAAATACAAATCAGAGTCCTGGCTGCATAGGGAGACAATCTTGAGGAAGCCCATCACCTGGCTTCCAGAAAGCCTCTGGAGAGGTATAGGGACCCCCCCCTTCTCTGCTTGATGTTGAAGCCATGCCCTGTCAATGCACGGAGACCTGGTCTCACATATGGACAGGTGACAGACACTCTGATCAATGATTTGTAGGTGACATAGCAAATCCCCTAGAGGACTGGAAGACAGATCAGTCCAGGACCCTTTGATCTGTGTCACTGAGTTTTCACAACCTTAAGCCCACAGAAACACAGACTTCTAGGATGACGATGTCAATGGCAAATGCCACCTTCTCCAGAAGTGGTAGCCCCTGAATTATTTGGAACAGAGACCCCATAAGTTGGAAGACAAACAAACCAACCATGTGCATGCACACTGACTCTAATGTAAAATGGTTGAGTCTCTCCTCCACTGGCATTTGGGTCTGCTAAGAGGCTATGTGGGGGCCATTCCTATTGCTATTCAGAGAACAAAAATCTACAACTGTGCAGCACATATGCATCTAAACCAGGGTGGAAGATGCATTGAAAAGAGGCCACCACTCCTCAGAGCCCCCACAATACAGCAGAATCTGTAATCTATCGTGACATCCCTTCCCAAAGAGTGCGTGTGCCGCTCCAGAGTCCCTTTCAACATACCACTTCCACTGGCCATTTAAATGGACCTGACTTGAGGCATGAATCCTGTTTTTCACCCTAAATTGTTACTGGGTGAGGTGGGAGGGAGTGGTGTGCACGCTTCCCGGGTATAGACTTATGTTGCTGACTGTAGTCGGGACAATTGCAAGATAAGGACGTGATCTGTGAAAAACCACTGTGAGTGTGGAGACATCACAGTTCGGATGTGTGGGTGCGTGGGCACATCTGGGAGCTATTGAGGATGGTCAAGACCAACCCCTGCCCTTTCCTGGAGATCCTTCCAACCCTTGAGTGCCTTCATCCCAAACGGGGTGCCAGGTTGGAGCTTCGCGGTGACTTCGAGCTTCCTCAAGACCCAGAAGGCTCCAGAGCCCACAGGGCCTTACCAAGACAGCTGATGGTTGACTAAAGTCTCTATAGAGTTTTAATTATCTATACTAACAGGTAGATAATTGTAGTCTCAACTTATACAAATGTTTACAGTGACTCTGAGTGATAGGACGATGGCTCATTTTTATTTTTCATCCTTTATGAACTTGGTTTTGTTATCCTGACTTTTTACAAATCACTTGTACGTAAGTGTGCACACGTGCGTGCAAGTGTGTTTTATTACCAGAAAAAGAAAAAAGAAGCGCACATGTCTTGGAGATCCAAAGACGCACTACAAACGAAAGAGAGCACCAGGTTACATACACAGAGTGGCCATAGCCCCTTCTTTCCTGCCCCGACAGGCTCTCCTAAGGGTCACCATTGACCATTAGGACATGGTCATTTGGGGTCATTTACTTCTCTTTGATCGCAGAGACGACCCTGCTGAACTGGACAAAGTAGCAGAATTTGGCGTGTTAAATACATTTAGTGAAAATCTTCCTACGTTCCTTTAGCTGTTGGCTCACATAGTTGGCTCAATGGTCCTGGGGTTCATGTTTGTTTTAAAGGACTTTACTGAAGTATCATCTTCACACCATACGACTTAACCATTGCACGTGGTTTGATGATTTTTAGTAAATTTATACAGTTGTGCAATCACCACCCCAGTCTAATCTTAGAATATTTTCAACCCCAAAAGTTGAACTTCAAGATCAAAGGCCCATTTTCAGTCAGTCCTCCCACTCATTCCCAGCGCTGCTTTGTGTCTCTGTAGTTTGACCTTTTCTAGAAATTTTGTCTAAATGTGGTCGTACAATACGCGGTCTTTGTGACTCGTTTCTTTCACTACGCGTAAGGATTTTGAGGCTCACCCATGTTATCGAATGGATCAGTAATTAGCTCCTTTTTATTGCTGAGTAATATTCCATTATGTGGCTATTCCACAATTGTTCATCCATCCGCCACTTGATGGGCATTTGGATTATTTCCAGTGTTTGGCTCTCTGAATAAAGCTGCTACGAACATTTACAAGCAAGCCTTTGTGTGGACATAGGTTTCCCTTTGTCTCAGGTGAATTACTAGGAGTGGAACTGCCGAGTCACAGGACAGGGGCACATATAACTTTTTAAGAAACTGGCAAACAGTCTTCCAATGTGGTTGCACCATTTTCTGTTCCCACCAGCAGCGGCTGAGAGGTCCAGTTCCTTCACACACGTGCAATTCTTAGTCTGGTCAGTCTGGCTACTTAGAGCCATCCCAGCGGGCATGTCGTGGTCTGGACTTCATTTGACAATGGCAACAAAAAGATTAGAAAGGATTCCAGATTAGCAGTTTGAAAACCTTGGTTCTACAACTTTTAGTCCACAGTCTCTCAGCTCTAAAACTTTAAGTAACTCTCTTCACTCTTCTGAGTCTCAGTTTCCCTATCTGAAAATTGGAAACTACAGTAACTACAGATTATAAAGAGTCACTGAAGTTTTCTTTTTTTTTATGTTTATTTATTTTGAGAGCAAGACAGAGCGCAAGTGGGAGAGGAGCATAGAGACAGGAAGACACAGAGTTCGAAGCAGGCTCCAGACTCTGAGCTGTCAGCACAGAGCCTGACGCGGGGCTCGAATCCATGAACCACAAGATCAAGACTTGAGCTGAAGTGGGACACTTAACCCACTGAGCCACCCAGGTGCCCCTATGAAAAGTCACTAAGTGAAATAATGTATGTAAAGTATGGTACCAAACCTCAAACTCATTTTTAGAACAAAGAGTATATCATTGAATATGAAAATACTTGGGAAAGCATTCTTTTTTTTTTTTTTTTTTAACCAAGCAAACATTTCCACTCCATTTTCCTTGGCACTAAAACTTTTCTTTTA
Source organism: Felis catus (assembly GCF_018350175.1). Classification (NCBI taxonomy): domain Eukaryota; kingdom Metazoa; phylum Chordata; class Mammalia; order Carnivora; family Felidae; genus Felis; species Felis catus. Next base: position 52,687,446 of record NC_058382.1, on the reverse strand, counting down.
TCCCCTCCCTTTGCAGCTTTGTTTCAATCTTGTCACTGACCCTGCGTATCAGTAACCATTTTTTTTTAATTTTTTTTTTCAACGTTTATTTATTTTTGGGACAGAGAGAGACAGAGCATGAACGGGGGAGGGGCAGAGAGAGAGGGAGACACAGAATCGGAAACAGGCTCCAGGCTCTGAGCCATCAGCCCAGAGCCCGACGCGGGGCTCGAACTCCCGGACCGCGAGATGGTGACCTGGCTGAAGTCGGACGCTTAACCGACTGCGCCACCCAGGCGCCCCTATCAGTAACCATTCTGAATGAGCCAACTACATAGTGTAACGAGCCCTTCTTCAGTTGTGAACATCGACTCAAGCCTTCTTCCTTGCTGGGCCAAGAGTCAAGAAGACTACATCCAGCTTGAGGAGGAACCTTTATGACACAACACAAATTTGAAACATTTTGGCTGCAACATTTATGCAGCTCACGGCCAGGGCACAGATTTGAATCTTTGGACCAAAGAAAGAGTTTGCTGCGCCCCTGAGTGTGGTCATCTACTGACACTGCTATCTGAAGAAAAACATGAGCCACCATGATTTGGATATGGCCCTACGTTGAGGTACGTCACATACTGTTCCTCCTTCCCTGGACGGCTCATGGCTGGGAACAGCGTATCCCTGGTTTATTGCCAATGCCCTTGGTCTACATGCTCTCTCATTTTCTCAGGAAAGTCATGCTAAGTTGCAAGCCAGGGCAACAAAAACACCGCCAGGAGCTGACCACCTCACAAGGGATGCACGGGTAGCTTGGCGGCCCTGAACACTTAAGTGATTTTGTTCGCCTTCCAATTTCCTGTGGTACATTAACTTTTATGGATAGCTCATAGCTTCAGCAACTGGTCTTGATTTTACTAACCTGAAGGACAGAAGAACAAGAGGCACCCACGCAGCTGACGTGCAAGGAAAAAATAGCATGGAACGTCTCGATCAGTCTCAATGTTTTCCTTTTTCTTTCCCCTTGCTACAGCTTTCCTTTAATGAGAGAGTCACAATTATCTCAGGTTAATCGTGTCTCAGGCCCCACACAGGGAGGGAGGCTGCAACGACCATTTGCGAATCTGACAACGGCTCTCGCCGGCAGACTCTTGGAGGCACAGCAGAGCATTTGTGAGACTGCAGACTCTGACTTATGTCATAGCTATAAAGACTGACAGAACGATGCTTGGGTGTTTTCACAGCACAGGTATTAAACAGAAGTCAAACCAGGAGGCAGATGGAAAAGTCTATGTAATGGAAGACAGAGAGACCGATTTTATCATTGCTTTGAAGAGCCTAATACTTCCAACGAGAATGCTTCTTGGAGCAACCTGTTATGTTTTCGACCCATGGAGGCTTCAAATGGAATAACTGTGTTGTCCTTTCTCCATGGAATGTTATCAGTTTCAGCTTAAAAAAAAATTAGCGAAAACAAAACAATAATAAACAGGATTTGTTGAGCACCTTTTATCGGCCAGGCACAGCTCTTTGTACTTGACGGATCTCGCCTTAATTCACGGTACAGCAATCTTAGGAAACACACATTCATCTTGCCATTTCTGAGCCAAGAAAATTGAGGCTCAGAACGCATCTGTGAGTTGTCAAAATCTTCAGACAGAAAGAAGAAGAGTCAAGATGTGAATCCAAGTCAAGGGATACAAGTACCTGCCTCATCCTATATCTAACTTTTAAACACACCTCCCTCTGTACCCGCACACACTCCGCACCACTTACAGATGTATGGTGTTTATTTTGACATGTGAAGATACTAGTTTTACAAAATGGACTCTGAGAGAAACACCAAGACAACTCTGTTTTTATTCAGCCTAGATTCACTGATCATCTACTACGTGTCAGACTCTGTGCTAATGAACTCATCTTACTCAGGGAAGCTCAGAGCTATGCCCATGGGGTCTCGGTAACCACAGTCACCCGAATCTATGCCCTGCAGGCTGTGTCCAGTCTTGTTTTAAAAAATCACATCCTCTAGATCATAACCCTCATTCAGACACCGTGAAGTTCAAAGGTCTAGACAGATGACATGACAGTGACCCCGTGCTGCCACACAAATGGGGAGGTCCAGGAACAGGTGTTACAGCAAAGACGACAGAGTGGTGCTGGGTCTGTTCTTTCCAAGTCGAGATTAATAAGTATTCTTCCTATTGTTGTTGTTTTTTTTTAATTTTTTTGCATTTATTCATTTTTGAGAGAGAGAGAGACAGAGCAGGGGAGGGGCAGAGAGAGAGGGAGACACAGATTCCGAGGCAGGCTCCAGGCTCTGAGCTGTCAGCATAGAGCCCAACGTGGGGCTCAAACTCACGAACCGTGAGATCATGACCTGAGCCGAAGTCGGGCGCTTAACCGACCGAGCCACCCAGGCGCCCCGTTCCTGTTATTTTTATCCTGAGGTCCTGAGGAGTGTGAAAACTTCTATCTTTAAAAAAAAAAAGAAGATTTTTTTTTGTCACGTGAAAAGGCTCCATTTATAATCTTCAAATACCCTGCATCAAAAATTAATAACAGGGTTGCTTGATAAGTTAAACATAGGGTTATCATAGGACCCAGCAATTCTACTCCTAGACATATCTCCAAAAGAACTGAAAATAGGTGTTCTAGCAACACTTGAATGTTCGAGCACACAAATGTTCAGGGCACCTGTATTCACAGCTGTCAAAGGGTGAAAACACAGATGCCCATCAACAGAGGAACGGATAAACAAGTGGTTGTGTGGCCATACGACGGAATATTATTCAGGCTCATAAGAAATGAAGGGACTGACAGATACAGAAGTGTTGAAAACACCGTGCCGAGTGAAAGCAGAACATGTTGTATAACACTTAGAGGATGTGGACGTATCGTTCGACAGGCCACCATTCAACCCACTGGAACCACCTGCTAAATCTGTGATCACTTACTTATGGAGCAAAAGGAAACTCATACAGTGACCACTTGTTCAGTTATTCGTTGGTTGGTTCAGGAGACATTTATTGAGTGCCTGCTGTGTGCAAGGCACTGTGCCAGGCTCCAGGGACACTGAGTAAACAGAAGGGATGTAACTGCTTCCTGAAGACAGCTTGTTTGTCGTCAGGACATTCACTCTTAGGCCCTCCTCACAAAAGGGAACCACCAAGTTGGAAGCTCCCTAGGACTAATGACGGCTTCAAACAGTGATACTAAATCTCCAGAGGCCAATGGGCCCTTAGAGAATCTGATGAGAGACAAGGATCCTTTCTCAGAAAAGTATAAATGGAATATAACGTTGCACAATATTTCAGAGGACTCTAAGACATCTCGGGGCCCCTCTTCAAGGTCTGTCATTAAGAACACTTGGGGGGTGCCTGGGGGGCGCAGTCGGTTAAGCCTCCGACTTCAGCCAGGTCACGATCTCGCGGTCTCTGAGTTCGAGCCCCGCGTCGGGCTCTGGGCTGATGGCTCAGAGCCTGGAGCCTGTTTCCGATTCTGTGTCTCCCTCTCTCTCTGCCCCTCCCCCGTTCATGCTCTGTCTCTCTCTGTCCCCAAAAAATAAATAAATGTTGAAAAAAAAATTAAAAAAAAAAAAAGAAGAACACTTGGGTTAGAGGGGCGCCTGGGTGGCTCAGCTGATTAGGGGTCCGACTTCAGCTCAGGTCATGATCTTGCGGTCTGTGAGTTCAAGCCTGGCGTCAGGCTCTGTGCTGGCAGCTCGGAGCCTGGAGCCTGTTTGGGAGTCTGTGTCTCCCTCTCTCTCTCTCTCTCTGCCCCTTCCCTGCTCATGTTTTGTCTCACTCTCTCTCAAAAATAAATAAACATTAAAAAAAAAAAAGAACACTTGGCTTAGAGACCCTTGAGATGCCTCTTCGATGAAGAAACCTATCAAGGGGAAAAGGTACTTGGGGGCACCTACCCATTATTTCCAAGGTAAATCTTACTCCACATTACCCATGTGATGGTGGTTAATTTTATGTATTAACTCGATGGGAGCACAGGGTGCCTGGATATTTGGTTAAATATTATTTCTGGGTATGTCTGTGAGGGTGTTTCTGGTTGACATTAATATTTGAATAAAGCAGATTACCCTGCCCAGTGTGAGAACGCCACATCCAATCTGTTGAATGCTCCAAGAGAACAAAAGGCAGAGAGGAAGGAGAAGATTGTTCTTTCTGCCTCATTGTCTTTGAACGAGGATATGTATCTTCTCCTGCCCTCAGACTTAGACTTGGCCAGAACTTACAACATTGGCTTTCCTGCTTTTCAAGCCTTCAGACTTGGACTGAGACCCTACCATTAGCTCTCTTGGGTATGGACTTCTTGGCCTCCATAATTGTGTGACCTCAGAATCCTCTACAGTAATTCTCTCTATTATATACGTGTGTGTGTCTGTGCGTGTGTCTGTGTGTGTACCCACAGCCTCTACTGCTTCTATTTCTCTGGGGAACCCTGACTAATACCCCAACCAATACCAACAACAGCCAAATTGTTCTCAAAACATTATTACCAGAAAGCGGTTCTAGCCACGAGCTAGGTATGACAACCTTGACCAGAAAACATGGGAATATGGAAACGCCAGTGCACTTTATTTCTCTTCTTCTTTACTTATTTCGACAGTTTCCAGATTTGTTAAGGACAGCAAACATTCAAACAACTCTTGAAAACTCAAAAAGAGATAAATTACAGAAAAAAAACCCCCACAAAACCCTGGGGGGACTCAAACAACAGTTGAAAAAAAAAGTGTGATTTATAATATTTACGGAACAACTGGAAACATGATCCTTTAATGGATACATAATCATATTAAAAACTTTGTGTTATTTCTTTGGGCATGGTAATGATACTGGATCTATGTATGTGTGTGTCTGTTTATCTTGGAGAGCTCTGACTTTATAGTGACTCATAATAAAATATCTATGGATAAAAAGATGTAATGGCTTCGATTTGCTTCTGTGAAATACTGGATGTGGGGGAAGTGGATGTGGTAAGGGTAAAACATGATTGGCCACGTGGGGTAGATATCGAAGCTGGGTGATGGGGTGGGAGCTAACTGTGCTCTGTCACCTTCTATAAATGTTTTTTACCTCTTCAGAAATAAATAAGCAAATAAATGGCAGGAGTAAAAAGTAATTCTTAATGCAATACAAGTAAGTTAATAGAGGTAGGTAGGTAGGTAGGTAGGTAGATAGATAGATAAAGCCTGGCAGAAAAATCTTCCCTCAACACTCCATGGTGGGTCACCATTAACTGCCTCATTTTAGCTGGTTCCCAGACATTTCTGATAAACAGATGTCCACATATTTGACAGTGTGGCAGAGAACTAAAGAATACATATTGGGCAGCACTGACAGGAAGAACATTTCTTTTTAGCCTGTGTTATTATCTGAAATTATATTAAATATTGATGTTTTGTTTATTGCCTTTCTTCCCCCAAGATAACATAAGCTCTACAAGGGGAGGGATTTTTTTTTTCTTTTTTGCTGAATCTTTACCTTCTAGAGCAATGCCCGGCACATGATAGGTGTTCGGTTTTGGGGTTTTATGTTCTAAGTTTTTTACCTTTTTGAACGGCAGACTATTCGAGTAAATGAACGAATCGAAGTCTAGCCAATTCATTCTGACCTTACTCACTGCCCACTGCACAAGAAGTCTTACATGAAGCATGGAAATAGTGGGTTGGGGGTGCCCAGAACAGAAATTATATAAACAAAGGGTACAAAGTGTGGGAGTGCTTCAAGTACTTTCACAAAACTAGACTGCCATTCATTCATGCCATTCAATGAATGAGTGAAAAAAAATATTGGGCACATACTTTGGCGGCATGGACACACAGTATATACAAAGTATCGCACATATAATAGCAGAGTATAGACAAGCATGTGGTGAAAATCTCTACATCGATGAAGGCTGTGTTTTAGGATATGAGGACAGAGTAAGGGCAGGGACTACTGAAGAGGCCACAGTCCCAGACAAGGATTTACGTATTTGGGAATAACGCTAACATATGGCTAGAAATTCATTACTATTTCTTTTTTGAGAATTAACTGAAAAGTGTACTCATGGAAATGTGATTTACCGAAGCCATTAGCGCGGTCTGCTACCGTGGTCAGGATATGTCCTCAAATTCGTTAGGTTCATTATGATTTCTCATTCAAACAAGAGAAAAATGTATTTATTCGGAGACCACCAATTTATAAGCAACCAAAGGAGATAGAGATACTGTCTTTAAAAAGCAAAAAGGAAATTTTCAAGGTGACATCACATTAAACTGTTCCCATACTGGTTTCCTTCCTTTGGAAATAACTCTCAGTGTCTATCCTTTGAAAAGAACTATCAGTAACTATCGACTTCTAATTTGCCAGCTGTTATATCCTCTGACACAGGGGACTCTGGACACCTTTCTGAGAATGAAATCACTCGCCCTTCCTCCAACCCAATGGAGTCACAGAGGATCATGAGTTTTAGTGACTGACACATAAAATGCTGAACGCTAAGGTAACTTCTCTAAAACCAAATCTATAGTGACAGAAAGGATTTGAAGTTTTACCAACAGCAACTGGCCGTCTAGAATGGGTCCTAATGATAAAAACTGAGCTTTAACACATTCCAGTTTTAATTAATTTTTAATACAGAAAAAAAAAAAAAAAAACAGCTTTCCTTTCCACCACAAGACCCACTTCTTCCTGGTGAGATTCCCAAAGGGATGCTTGCTCTTTTCTGGAAGGCATCGCTCTTCTAATTAATTAGAAATTGCGGGGGGCAAGGGAGGGGGCAGGCTTGGAAACCAGCAGGGGGTGAGAGAATCAAATTCATTCCTGCCTTCTCCACTTCCCTTTTCCCCAACCCCAGCCCCAGCTTTCTCTTTGGAGACAAACCCTGGAAATCAACTGAATGGATTCCAGGCCACTTCATCCGGCTTCTCTGCAAGGCTGGCCTGGTTTCAGTGCCTCAGACTGAGACACGTTGTGGGGTCCTGTCTTCCAGGGCCACCTCATCAGTCATATCTGTGTAATTCAGACCTTTTGCCCTTTTTTCTACTTTCAAAAATAGAACAGATGGATGGGGGGAGGGGCGGAGAAATTCAAACACGACAGAATGACATAAAGGAAAAGACAAAGGAAAAAATAAAAGTTCTCTCTTGCACAAAACCTTCTCATTTCTTGTGCTTTCTGTCAGGGAGTTATCACTATTAACAGTTAATACCTATCATTACAATCCCCAATCACATGATAAGCATATGAAAATCCACATGAAAATAAACATTCAGGTACATGTATAGCTTTCTTGGAAGGAAGGAAGGAAGGAAGGAAGGAAGGAAGGAAGGAAGGAAGGAAGGAAGGAAGGAAGGAAGGAAGGAGGGAGGGAGGGAGGGAAGGAGGGAGGGAGGGAAGGAAGGAAGGAAGAAAGAAACAAAGAAAGAAAACAGTCTAATAACGTGTATATTGCTCTGCAGTTTGCTTTTCCTCACTCAGCATTGTATCTCAGGCAGCCATTTTGTGTGTGTGTGTAAGTGTGTGCATATGTATAGTGCATAATATGTATGTTTAGATCTCTCTAATATCCAACTCTCTCTCTCTCTTTTTGTATACAGTATTTAAAACTTTGGAAAAACCATAACTCAGTTAAACATTACCCTATTAATAGGGATTCAGAATTCACAGGTTAAATAAATAAATAAATGTGTGTATGTATGTGTATATATACACATATAAATATATTTATATACACATAGTTTATATGTAAAATATGTAAATACATTGAAATATATATATATATATATCTATATATACACACACATGTATATATACACACATATATGTATATATAAAATGCTAAAAATATCATTCATTCTTCTAATTGGGAGACCTTGCACATTTATTGAAGGGTCTGGATTTTTCTGATTCAAAATTGCTTGATCAAAAGGCTTAATTTGTGCTGAAATTTCCCACTTGCTCTCCAAAAATGACCAAAACCAATTTATGCTCTTTTTAATAGTGCGTTCTTTCCCTGTGTTAAAGAAAACTTTTTACAAAGTCTAGTTATGCGCATGAGTCAAAGTTTTGTTGTAATTTTGCTACAAGGGGAAAGGACTCTGGCAAATCAATTCAGAGATTCACTCTTGGTAGAGACATTTTATAGAAAATGGAGCGATAAGATAGCCAATGTTAAGCTAGATACAAAAAGAAAAGAACACTTGGTTTGAGGTCGCTAGACTCTTGACTGACAGTCAGCTGGCTAGATGGGTGGCTGATTTTTCAGAACAAGTCTTAATCCCATTAAAGTTTATCAGAAAATTGCTTAAGCAATTTATCAGGAATGAGGCTGTGAATTACATCATGCAAAAAGGTTCTATTCCAGACCAGATTCGGGACCGTTTTTCTTTTTTACACCCCTTTATACTCCACACACTCACCAACATTGGCAGTTATATGCCTTAATACCTGTCAATGTCGTGGTGCAAAATGGTACCTCATTGTTTAATTTCCACTTCCGTGAATTAAAAATAAGGTTGATTCTTTTTTCACGTTTGTCAGTTTTCTTCAGTGAATTTCCTGTTCATTGTCTTTGCCCATTTTTCTATTGGGAGCTTCACATTTTTCTTCTTGATTTGCAAAATCTCTTTGTATATTTGAGGTAAATTACTTAAGTGTGTGTGTACATAAATACGGATGTGCATGTACATTTCTTCTCCTTTTCTATCTCTAAGACACTAAATTTGAAATACAAAAAATCACCGAATTATATGCCAACTTCTCACAGCACCTGGAGGAGAGTTATTCCATTTCTGCTACAATATAAAGTCACTAATATCCTGCTGCGAAACCTTCAGTGCCTGTGGGCTATAAACAAAGTTTAGGCCTGTCTGAGGGCTTTTGCCCTGTGGTCCATGCCTAAGTCATTAACGTGATCCTTGACAGGTCTGTTCTGGCCCTCCGAGCCCCAAAAACAGCATTTCTTGTGGCCCAGACAGACTGTGCTTTATCCGTGCACCTTACCCATGCTGATCCCTCTATGAGAACATCTTCCTTGGCTACTCTCTGTCCTTAATCAACTCCTATTTGTCTCCCCTCTTCTGGAAGAAACATTCCCTCACTACCAGTCTTGCCTCACTGGAGATAATTAGTCACTCCCGCTTGTACCTTGCATATGCACCTACTTTTCCATACAAAGTTGTGTGTGTGTGTGTGTGTGTGTGTGTGTGTGTGTGTGTGTGTGTGTGTTTTAATTTATTTGTTCCCAAGTCTGCCTTCTGTAAAAGATGTTGACCTACTTCAGGGTGAGGATAGAGCCCTAAGTTTTTTACACCACCCGAGCCTAATACAGGGTCTGATTGAACCAGGATAGAAACCCAGTAAATAATTGTCGGATGGATAGAGAAAGCCCTTCTGACACACATGGTGCGAGGGAGGGAGATGTAGAAGGGCGGAGAGGTAGGGCTCACCTTTCTTCCGCCAATAAAAACACTCTACAACTAAGAAACGATGAACTCTCTACAGACTTGACTCCGGGAGAGCACAGCACAGTTTTGCTGGCTCAGTCTCTAGAATCTGTGCAGCAAGTGTTAACACAAACATCACTGAAGTGCTGGGGGAAATTTTATTGTCTGCCAGATTTACAAATTGGGATCGATCTTCATTCACCCAGTTTCGCCAAAGTTTCTGCGAAGTGAACATAGCAAAAGACAGGTGCCTTTCAGATCACCTGTGATTAAACTCAATGCGTGTGTCTTCAAACAAAAGTGTTTTTTTTTTCCCTGCCCGCAACATATAATTTTAGTCAGCTAACACTAAATTAGACACCCACTCAGATTTATTATGATAAGAACATTCAGTAAGCTAATTTCAAGATGATGACTCCTATAAATTCTTATAATTTATTATTTAGTACTTTGGTTTTTAATCATTAAGTACGTGAAGACTTTGTAGGTCAAACCTGTATTAATGAAGACAGTAATCTATTTTTCAAACTCTGCTCCTCGCCCACCTTTCAAATTGTAAATTAACAGAAATAGATTTAAACACACTTGTAAGAACAAAGGCAATAATTGGGGGGTGGGGGGCCATCACCCCCAGTTGCCTCATCTTTCTAGGTAGATTGTCAATCACAGTGCTAACTTATTTAAGAAACATCATACTAAATCTTAAAATGAAATAATGGAGTCAAAATTTGAGAAGCCCTCAGCTCACTAAGAAAATAAAACCCATAACCCACATTTAAAGTTTCATTAAAAAAAACAAAGCTGTTCAAATATTAGCCAGTACAACTTCATTAGGTGTTAATCTTCACCCAATGCAGTAGTTTTTATTGCTTTTTTTGTGAAGTGTTACAATTTTAGAGATACATAGACAAGAAGTAAAATATTAACTAAATAAATATTTTAGAAAGCCACTGATGTTATCTAAATGAGAGTCGTCTTTATCTCCCGAATTCATTGCCAAATTAGAACCTATTTCACAGTTTCAAACATTCAATGCTAAAAGACTTCAGGATTGTATTTTGCTGAACGCAGGTATGCTTTTTGATCGACTGCATGCAAATAATAAAGTCACCTGCATGGTAATGTCTTTTCATTTTCCCTAAAATAAAATTAATCTTTATTTTGATACAGTACACCCTCATCATAAATAAATTAAAGAACAGAGGGGAAGGAAAAACAATATTCACTATTATAATTTTTAATATTTTAAAATTATTTATTATTATTTTATTTTAGAGAGACAGTGAGTGAGCAGGGGAAAGGGACAAAGGGAAGAGACAGAGTCCCAAGCAGGCTCCTCACATAGTACAGAGCCCGACATGGGGCCCAATCTCATAACCCTGGGATCATGACCTGAGCTAAAACTAAGAGTCCAGTGTTCAACCCACTGAACCACCCAGGTGCCCCCACTATAGTAATTTTAACTGAAAAAAAAAAATCAGGATACAAAATGAAATAAGCACCCAGCAAAGTCACTACAATGTAAAAATAATCACGTATAAGCTGAGAAAAATCTAGAAGGAAATGCGGCAAAGTGATAGTAGTGGTAATTTTTAGGTGGTGGTACAAGAGACAATTTTATTTTTTCATTTCCTCTGTTCATTTATTAATCTAATATTCGGAAAAGTCCTTCAGAAATCAAAAGGCGTATGTTTACATCCGTAATATTGAAAGCATTTTAAATTACATCAGTGTCTGAATCTTCGTATGACAGACAGTCAGTGTCCGTTTCAGCTGAAGACTTATTGCTGAGGGCTTTGCTATTGAATTATTACACCAAGGACTGCTCATGGCATCTCTCGGTTCAGTAAAAACCTCCCTGGGACCCACGTATATGCTTACAAGCTGGGCTTCAAAACAGGAAGCCAGCGACGGCCACACCATGCTTTCAGAGTGTATGCTAAATTACTTTAGAAGCATATTTCCTCCTCTCCTCTCCACCTGGGGAAGGGTGAAGTATTGCAGGTTTTTAGATAAAATCCTTGATGAGAAGAACATACAAAGATTCTGCCTCATGGTTGAAAGGATTCATGAAGAACAGACATCAGTGAGAGGGTTTTAGCAAATTGGGTTACGGAGAGTCGGCTGCGACTGGATTTCTGGATTTTGCCTGTCATTTACTAAATAAATAATGATAATGGGAAGAGCAAAAAGAACCATGAAAATAGCACCTACTGTTTACTACGTGTTTGCCATGGCTACCTGCAGCATTGGGTTAAACATCTTACAGATCTCAAGTCCCCACCCTCCCTATATGTGTTAGCCATTTCATAGACGAGAAAACTGAGGCACGGCATCACTGATCACCTGTGTGTGACTCTGGGCAAGTCAGTGCTTGGTGGAGTCGAGATATAAATTGCACCGTCTGACTCATCCCCCAGATGTCTTTGAGTCACAAGGAGAAAGAAACCTACTGCCAACTTTTTGAGAAAGTGATACATGCAGGAGGAAAATGGGTTTATTAACTTGTAGCAAGTTTCTATCCACAAATGCGTTATTGTTAAACTCACGACACAGGTGAAAAAATTGAGGCGCTTTTAATTCTAAAGTCTTGGTTTATTTATCACGGAGGCGGCGCAAACAGGCTCTGTATTAATTTTGATGAGTAACAAATCACCCCCAAAATTCAGCATCTTCAAACGACTGGAAGTATTTACTCCCTCGCATGACTTTTGTGGGTCAAGAATTTAGAAGCAGTTCAGCTACACAGTCTGGCTTGGGTTTGGTTGCTCCTTGCGGTCTTAGCTGAAGGCTAAACTGGGAGTGGGGGATACGCTACCAAGATGGCGCCCTCACAGGGCTGGCAAATCAGTTCTGGCTACTGGCTGGAGGTTTGAGTTCCCCAACGTGTGGGCCTCTCCACAGTGTTGTTTGAACATCCTCACAACAGAGCATCTAGCTTCCCTTAGGGCAAGTGATCCCAGAGGCAGCAAGGCAGAAGTTTCAATGCCTTTTGTCACCTAGCCTCAAGAGTCGTGCTCTATCATTCTCCCCGTCATTCCGATTGAGAGTAAGAGGGAACTACACAGGTCCATGAAACCTGGCAGGCCAGGGTGTTTGGAGGCCATCTTGGAGGATGGCTACCACAGGATCTCTTCTCCCTTTGTCTAGACAGCCCCAGGGCCAGGAACTATATGAGGCTGCATTCTGACATTTCAGCAATGAAGTGAATTCAAAGTGGGCCCAAAGGGAAGGTGAAAAAGTCACCTTGAAGAAACACAAAGACACCCAGTCCAAGTCACTCTTGACTGCAGGACCAGCGTTATACAGAATTCCAAAAGTGCTATGTTTCAAACAGCTGGGGAAGAAACGAAGCGGAATGGCCCGGAAAACTCCATGAGGTGGCTCCAAAAGAGGTGTCAGTGATGACGGTGAAGATGAATATGAAGAGTTTGAGTAAAATCATTTCATAAAATCTGAGAATGAAAAAAACTTCCACTATTTAAAAATTTATATTTTATCTGTGAAAATGCATTAATGAATTAAACCTTATATGTAAATTTTTCAACATTTCATCTACATCCCCCGAAGTTTATAAATTGGGCAAAAGACCCATTGGGGAGCACCTCTTTGGGAAAATGAACAATCGCTTTGTATTTTGGGGTCAGCTGGCGTTTGGAGACTCACTGGGACAGCAGATACATATTTAGTACCTCTATGTGCCTGGCGCTAAGGCCAGTGGACAAAGTAATGAACAAGACAGATAAGGTCACCCACATCCTTCTGGGGGAAATGGTAACAAACAGAAGCGTATAACATCCTTATTGTGAAAGTATCAGGCTTGTTATCTTCTGAGCGAACCAGATATTAAAGTCATCTGGCCGAATGACCTTTGGCTCAATTAGTGGCCTATCAAGTAACTTATACTTTTCCTTGGCTCAGTCTGCCTAGGAGGAAACACTGTTCGTTTGTTTCTTTCTGGCCCAATGAACAAGAGCATTTCAAACGGTGTTATAAGTACAGTCCTTCTTGACAATTCTTGTTTGGGCACTTGGTTTACGTACTAGTCCTTATGAGTTTGATTATTGTGAGTCTGAATCTGTAAGAAAGATCTGTTCTTGGTGGCCTGGCAAAATCCAATTTTTTGAGGTAGCAAGTTTGAGGGCAAGATTCACATTGTTAGTGAACTCACCAACATACTATGATCTGGAAAGCTTCTAGAAAGTCAGCCACCTGGCTTTCACTGCCTATACCTATCCTCTTCTTTCAAAAGAAAACTGACATTTTATACCTTAAGAAAAATGCCTCTAAGAACTCTAAAGAAAACATATGCAGAAAAACCAGGATACTATGTGACTGCTATAATCGGAATCCTCATTCAGAACTGATATTAATAATTGATCACAGAAATCTTCAGTGTTGAGCCAATATGGCTTCAGAGTCTTACTCAACATTGTACCACCAAGAGACACTAACAACTGATCAGCATTCGAAGACAGTGAGGCTCAGAGACCTGGGATATCAATATCTGTTTGTCCCCATAAGATGAATTCCTTTTCAGATTGAGCCCTGAGTGCATATGCTTCAAGGTCATAGGCACTGACTGATACATGAGGCACAAATAAATCCTCGGTGAGGATCATCATTATATAAGCCTTCAGCAACACTGAATGTGGAGGGTGACAGCATTTGGTTAATTTGGAGTAGGGGTGGGACTCTAAGGAATCCTAAGTAATGAGGGAGAGGGAAATAAATGGCTTTACATAGAAGAGTTCCATTGCAACATTATCTTAACAGTAAGGGACTATCAACACTACATTCCCAACTGAAGAGTGAATAAGCCATAAGAACTATCACTTGATAGCTTTTTTATCTAGCTGATGCTTAATATTAATAAAGACTATCTCATAATAGGGGGAAAGACTTGTTCTATAATGTTAAGTGAGATGCTTAGGAGAGAGCATCAAACATAATGGAGCATAAACAACAATATGGAGAAAAAATTATAGCCATGCATGGGGGATGGGAATTTGAACGGGACTAACCAAATATTGACAGTGTTTATTGTTTAAATGAGGACACGGTGGCCAAGTATTATCATTTTCTGTCCCACTCATCCTTCTTTTTTCCTTTTCCTTTTCTTTCTTTCCTCCCTTCCTTTTTTTTTTCCTTTTTTTTTTTTTTTTTTTGTAATTTCCTGTTCGGTATTTTACACACACACACACACATACACACACACACACACACACACACACACACACACACACACACACACGGGAACTGGTAGTAAAAACTTCCGTAGATAAAAGTCACGCTCCCACGCTATTTTCTATGGGGTCTGGTAAGAAAAATGCAAAACTTCCTCCTCTGTTCATTGCATTGAGATTAAAAAACTAGTCTATGAAGAAAAACAAACTTACTGAGTTTTGTCATCAAGTTTGCCACGGAAGGCCTTTCTCAAACTTGGGCTGCTGCTTTTGACAACTTCTTGTGATTTCACGATCCTTCACCATGGGTGCCTCATGGCAACCCAGTCACAGATGATAGTTCCCCCTGGTAACAGAGGTTTGCGTTGACCCCTGAATGTGTGGGCAGGAGGGTAGCAGAGTTGGGACAGCTGCATACTTAACACATTGACTGTGTCCTCCATGGGACGCCACGTAAACCCTGGGCAGCAGTACCAAGAGTGCTGACTTCCCTCCAGGTGACGAAGCCCATGGCAACATGGTGGCCATCTGTCCTACTGCTGCTCAAGAAAACTGTGCCTTTGTGAGTTATTTCAGCAAATGGCTGTTAGCACCTTTGCCACTAAATGGAAATATGACCACACCTAGCAGCCATAGAAGTGCACTCACTTGTTTGCAAGGATTAAAAACCGTGCTAAATAGATGCATCAGGTCATTAAGGAAAGACAGAATCTCGGAAGAGGAAAGAAATGTACAGGTCTCTTTGTCTCACCCCATCTATTTTGGGAATCTTTCTAGGAGATTGAGAACTGGTGGTTCCACCTCGTCATTACCTTATTGGTAGGAAGAGAGCCAACGGATCAAGGTTTCCCGTTCTGCTTCAGGGTCAGCCCTAGGCAAATCTGTTAATTAGGCTAAATTTGGCCTGCTGAGATACTCTCCTGATTTCCTACTCTGCACCCTCTCCCCTCTCTCCACCAGGCCGGGCTCCAAGCACCCTCAGGCGACACCAGATAAAGGACTTTCTGTTCCCCAGTGTTCACACTGCTCACGTTACCGAGGGTCCTGCATCGACTCAGCTCTGTCTCTACCTTGGTGTGAGTGGATAAATACACAGAGCCTTGCACTTGAACAGTGTTTTTTTTTTGTTTTGTTTTGTTTTTTTTTCTGAAGCCACTGATCTAGTCCAGAGGACTGGTTCCAACAGTTAGCAAATACAGTTCATTTATAAATGTTAGATTGGCTGGGAGGGCATTTGGGGGCAAACAAAACTTGATGGTTTTCTCAAAAATAACAAGACCAATAACCAAAAGCAAGCGCTTCATTCAGAGCCCAATGTGTACAAGAGATGCTGTGCTACTTGTTTTCCATACATTATCCCCAAGCCTCCTGTATTCATTAGTATTTGCTATGTAACCAACCACGCCAGAACTCCATGGATAAAAACAGTAACAACTTTTTTTATAAAAAGTTCATCATTCTGGTCATGGGCTAGGCTCTTTCTCTGGTGTGAACTGTCTTGACTGTCTCTGCTGGGCTCACGTGCCTGTCTGGGCTCAGCTGGTGACTTGGCTGGATGACCCTGGAATGGCTTCACTAACGTGCCTGGAGGCTGGCACAAGGCTCCCTCCATGTGGCCTCTTGTCCTCCGGCAGACTAGCTCAGGCCTGTACATGTGGACTCAGGGTTCTAAGCAGCAATACAGCAAAGCCTGATAGCCAAGTACCTTGTATGCCTGGGCTTTGCATCGTGTTTGCTAAGGTCAAGTTGGCCAAGGCAAGTACTTGATCAAACTGATTTCGGTGGTGGAGAAACAGACTCCACTTCTTAACGGAAGGATGAGTAACCATCAGAGTGTGGGCCTGGATGCAGCAAGGGAAGAAATGTTTTTCTTTTTTTCCCCAATAATTCACAATTTTTACAATTTACCATACCTTCCCCAAACCTTACAGTGTGTTTGTTATTATCTCCAACTTAAAGAAGAAGAACATGAAATTTTGAATGGTTAAAATATATCCCCATGAAAAGTGAGAATAAACCCAATTGTGTCACACTGGAATCAAGCACCAAGTCATATTTAAAATATATATGTGGTTATATTATTAATATATATTTTATATTATAAGTATATATTTATACTATACATTTTAAAATCATAAATAAAATAAAATTTGCTTAAATATAAATGAATATAAATATAAATACATTAGAATATACAATATATACACACAGAGGTAGAGAAATAGAGATATGTTTATGTGTATGTGTTAGTATCCATACAAATATTTTCAAACTCTGTCCATTGAGAAGTCCTGGAGGCAGTGATATCCCACTAGTAATGAGCACCCCCAGCAGCTAGATCTTGGTTTCTAAACACCATTCTCCAAAAAAGGAACCAAGGCTCCTTGCTAATTCTGAGATTAGGGCAGGAAATAAGATGAGTCTGTAACAACTTGCAAGGCAAAAAGGCAAGGAAGTGCCCAAAGAGGATGGGGTGCATCAAAAGAGCTCAAAGGCCAGCCTGAAAGCACTCTCAGTGGCCAAAGCCAGAACAATCTGAGAGACAGAATGTGTGACAGTATTACTGTACCATGACTTATAGTATAAAAATCAATATTCATGTGTCCATACTGATATAAATGAATATATAATTAAATAGAGAAGAGGGACAGCCTTCGACAGAAAACAATTTGATTAATAAATGTAGAAGGCCTGAGGGAAATAAAAATTCACCTTTAGAACACCACAGCATTAATTGTCGTAGGCAAGATCAAAAGGCAGATGGTAACATTGGTGGACAAAAATTTGAGGAGAAATAGTCTCAGAGTACCTCCCCCAAGACATATTAATTACAAAGGGGAAAATAATAATTTTCAGTGCCTAAATCCAGGAGACAACACTTTTGCCAAGAGATCAAGATTAACATCAACATCACCACTTACAAGACATTTTGACACTGTGTACTCTCTGATAGGATGGACTGAGAAGGGCAGAGTATTTTTGTGTATTCTGACCAAAAATGCCTAACTTCAGTATAAGCAGGAGAAAATATCAGACAAACCCAAACTGAGAACATTCTATAAAAGAAATGACCAAACTCTTCAAAAGTATCAAGCTCATAAAAGAAGTATTTATACACACACACACACACACACACACACACACACACACACACACACACACACACGAAGACAGAAATTGCCATGGATCAGAAGAGATTGGGAAAACATGACAAAAATGCAGCACGGTACCCCAGGTTGAATCCTGGGACATCAAAAGAACATTAACAGAAGCGCCAGTGACATGCAAAAACAGTGTTGGTTAGTTGAGTTGACTGCAATGTACCAATGTTAATTTCTTAGTGTGGAAAAATGTATCATGTTAGTGGATGCTTGGTGCAGGGTGTATGGAACTCTCTGCATTACATTTGTGACTTTTCTGTAAGCTGATATTTATTTCAAAACACAACTTTCCCAAGGTCACAGCTCCTGACGGGAAAACCATTTTGCCTGAGTCCAAAGTCCATGCTTTTTCCGCTCTGCCATGCTTCCCCCATCCACACTGCACAGATCGCCTTCTCAGAATTGGCTGAGACTGGACTAGGACAATCCTTCCAAATGAATTACCTTATGGGAAAAGCGGGTGGCACAATTAGGCATAAGCCCGTTTACTTTAAATGGGAAAAATGAGGCGCGGGCTCGTTAAAATGTACATAGAGAATAGCCACGCTCAGCTCCGTGTCCTAAACGCCCAGATGTGCCAGTTTATAATGTCGCTTCTTGATTCCCCACAACTTGGTTAAATTAGTACAGGACTACACATCTCAACCTTCAACCATTTTGTCACTTAAAATGAGTGTCTGGAAGGCCATCCTTCCGGGAATATTAGTTACCTTGTCCATTACTTACTTAATCATAGCTTGGAGTTATTTTTTGCCTTGTGGAGGTTGACTGTAAATTATGGGTTACAACACAGCAAAGCCACACTTAGCAAATTATATGGCATGGGAAAACCCTTGCTTTGAGGGAAAAATTATATATTTCTTTAAAGATATGTTTTATAAAATATTATAGTAAGCCTATAAAACAAAATCCACGAGCACATTTTGTGGCCTTTAGGACATATTTGACAATTGACTCAAATCTCCGGCCCACTCCTTAAACAGGGTTGGAGGGGAGAGATCCCAGCTGAATTCATGTGGGTTGTGGGGAGGGGGAGGGGGGGACATGGTTCATGGATTTCTACATGCAGACCCACAAGAAGAAAGACTAGAAATCTTGGTGGTCTTTGCACATGATGCAGTAAATAAATTAGCCAGATAGTCTTAAATTTCATTTGGAGCAGCTTCAGCAGACTAATAGGCAGTGTTTTCTCACTGTTATAAATGGATTCCTTTATTATTCTCTTGAAGACGGCCATCCAAGTACCTTGGGGACTTGACCGAATGATGGCAAGATAAGAAGAAAGTGAATGAATGCAGGGCTATTAAATAGGAGGAGACCACGACCCTCTGGAATGAAGGTTTTCCATTTCTCTGTAGCTTTGCCAAGCACTTCACTGGGCTGTGTCCGCGTGGCTGGAGACAGTCTTTCGGACTGGTAAAGAAAGTTAGACATCCTGCCTCAATAGGGCCAGTCTTTTTTGCACAGTTAAGGCCGAACATTCCAAGGGTCGGCCATCACTAGCTCTGACCTCCTCGTGTACGGTCCCTGGTGGGCTGGAGTGAGATCATCCCCGGCCAGCTCACACGGTGACATTGTTAGCCAGGGCTCCGGCCAACTCCAGCTGAGGATACACAAGACTCAGGAGGGCGGATGGCTCTGGGGTTCCCAGATGAATCTCCTAGGACATCCCGTTGCTGGGCTGAAAAGTCTGCAAAATCTTTCTTTAAAAACGTATGTTTTAATTTGAGGACATTAATTGCATGGAAATTACTGGACTCTATGATTTATGACCCCTCCAGAATTCTGCAGGCTTTCCCTCCATATGGGCCGCTGCCATTTTCCTTTTGTATACCTATCATTTCCCATTGTTTATCTCCCCTGATTGATGTTCGGGCTTGGGATGTTTTCTATTATGAGATTCATAATTATCACTCGTAATAGAGAAGGCTTCCCTATTATCTTCAGTGAGACTGCCCAAATTATTCATTGTAGCCCACTGGTACCACACTGCAGGAAAATAAGAATTTATTTCCCATCCCAGGCATATGGTAGATAAGAGGATGTATTTATTTCTCCATGTTTCAAAAGGATTAAGCTTTGAAAAAATAAATATCACTTAGGCTGTCAGTTAGCAGAACTTTATGGTTCTGAGTTTAGAGGGCCTCTCTTGGGCTAAGAATAGCAAATCTAAACTCTGGTTTTAAAAAGGGGGGGCAGGGTAAGGAGGTGGGGGATCAATTATGTTTTACTTGGCTAAATAAATGAATGCTATATATTTCAACCATTATATTGGTCTACAAGGCACCCAGCACCACCTTGGACCCCAACGTTAAATAACGCACTGACTTATTTATAAAAATGTTAGTGAGTTCCAACAGTCCTTGACCCCTGGCTATTCTGAGAGCATGTTGAATACATCATCTGGGTTTTGCCTAATTACACATAATTAGGAAATGTAATTATGCTTTTCAGTGTTACTCTGCCATTAGGAACCGAGTGGACGGCTTGAAACACTGGTAAGGATTCAGTGCTTCAGAGAAAACAAATTAAAAATATGAGCCAACCTCTAAAAATAGGGATTGCACTGAAGGTTAGTAAATCAAACTTATAAAAAACATAATAAAAAAATTGCTCTTGGCTCCGGCTAAATATTTGATGCAACAGTTATGCTGGCCGCCTTTGTGTTGGGGGCTTACTTAATGATATATCATTTGCATCCATGCTGAGCCAGGGAGAGGGAATGAATTATTTTGCTCCTCAATTACTTTGATTTGCTAACTTTCTCACATATTTATGCCTTTTCATTTTTACTTCCTCCTTTACGCTGGCTTCCCTGCTCTAGCTGAGCAAGTGACTTCCAATTATTCCGTAGCAAAGAATCACAACATTTCATCTGCGGGTTTGTCGCATGCGAAGGCTGGCTGCTAACACCCAAAGTTCAGGCAAATGCAGTCCCCGAGCTGGGCAGTCCTATCTCGGCAGCGTAGGAAGGAGCACTTGGCTTTGTGAGTCTACAAAACAGCCACTGTGATAATGAGTATGTCCTAAATTTTGCGGCACAGCTACCATCAGTCAGGTACCAAGCTGGGTGACTTCACCCACCAAAAAGCGAAGAATTTCGTAAGTGAGGGAAGAGAAAGGTTACGTGCCTTAAAGGTACAAGTTCATGAAGGATGTAGAATTGAGAGCCTTCTGTGTTCTGATCTCAGCTTTCGTGTTTATTGAATTTTCCTCTACTGTTATGGTAGCTGACAGTAATAAAGTAACACACTCCATTAAATGCACTATTTATGGAAACATTTCTACGGTGCCAAAAAAAATGTAAAAGAGGAATGTCTGCCAAAAGCAAAGGCCCAAGTGTTAGTGCGAGGTTTACAACACTTTTGTTCTGAACAGAAGGCTACGGTGAGATAGCCGTCCTGTTAAAATCCTCCTCTCCACCTGCCAGTCCCGTGCGGGATGTCTGTGTGTGTGTGTGTGTGTGTGTGTGCGCGTGTGTGTGTGTATTTTTCTAAATTAGGTTTCTATTCCATATTTCTCTCCTTCGGTAAAGAACTTCTTTTAAACCCGTCTTCATCCTTCCCTGTATTTTACATATACACTGTCCCCGGTGTCGTAGATCCTGTTTCACCCACTTCCAGATCTGGCCACCTCCGCCCCACCCCCACCTCTCCCCCTCCTCCTCCCCTCCTCTTCCTCAGTGCTGGCGCTACTGAATTTGTTTAGAATGAACTCCCCTTGGATTATTTTAGGAAACACGGCACTGCTCATTCCAATCCCAGGTTACAACACATTTCTTCTCGGCACCTTGAAGGGGAAATGCCAATTAGGACGTGGCTTTATAATGTGATGCTTACACCCCTTCTCCCCAAGAGGAGACCTGGGTTTCCCCCATGTCTGTAGGTCCTGCCTGGAGGTTAATTAGATAGCGCTACTCAAGCCCAGAGACCCAAGATCCTCATTTTAAAAGAAATATTTTATAACTCCTTATTAAGGTCTTGAAATGAAGTTAATGAATAATAAGCCTATGCACACACATAATTAACAAAAAATGAATATAATGTCCAGCTATAAAATAAAGAAGAAAAAAATTGATAAATAATATGCATTTTATTCTATTATTATTATTATTAAGTTTTTGTTTATTTATTTTGAGAGAGTGTGTGAGAGCGAGTGGGGGAAGGGCAGAGAGAGAGGGATACAGAGAATAACAAGCAGGCCCAAGCTGTCAGCACAGAGCTCGACGCGAGGCTCAAACTCACAAACCTCAAGATCACGACCTGAGCTGAAATCAAGAGTCAGACGCTTAACCGACTGAGCCACCCAGGCACCCAAAATAATACGCATTTTAAAAAGGGCAAGTTTATACCAGAAGCCCATAATGAAACAGTCAAATGTTTGCACCTAATTGCAGGTTTGGATTCAAGACACACAGATCAAAATTCACTAAAATGTTGTTGATATATTCTCTTTATATTTGGCATTTTGAAATAAGGACTAAATATATTTTTTACAAAGACATAGTATCATATTGGTGATGCCATCTTATTTTATTTTTTAATTTTACAGAGAGAGCATGAGCAGGGTGGGGGAGAAAGAGAGGGAGAGAGAGACTCTCAAGTAGGCTCCATACTCAGCACAGAGCCCACCATGGGGCTTGATCCCACGATCCTGGATCATGACCTGAGCCGAAATCGAGAGTCAGACGCTCAACCGACAGCCACCCAGGTGCCCCAATAACTACCTTTTCAACCAGCTCTCTGGAAAGAAACACACACACACACACACACACACACACACACACACATATGCATATAACCCAGATCAGCAGCATTTGCCAATTTCCATGGTGTAAATACTCTCACTGCGGTCAATCTCATGCTACCGACACAGTATCCTGGAATGCAGATTTGGGAAGCGATGGGCAAAATCTGGTCATGTGAGCTGGTAGGGATCAGCTCCACTGCATGGCTCGCTCACCATGACTATAATAGCTATAAATGTAGACAATTCACATATTACGCTGACTCACTACTGTGAGACCTGAATTTTCAAGATGGTGACCAAATCTCAGTAAAGTTTTAAATAAAACACAGTACATTCTTCCCTTGATTGAGAAGGTCCTGGCACTTCTAGGAGATTCAGTACACAGTTTCTGTGCAAAGCAGAGTGAATTCTGGGCTCAAATGGCTACAAACAAGTTTTCACAGACGTGAAGGTCTGATGGCATATGAGTGTTAACAGGATGTGGACAATTCTTTATTGTTTTGGACTATACATTGCATCACAAGACAGATTTATGGACTGTAGAGACTAAATACCAAAGACCACCAAAAATGCCTCCACAAATTTCTAAAAGGCTCCCTAGCAGGCAGTGCTGCCTCCATTGGACCTCTGCCATTCAAAGTGTGGTCCTTGGACCAGCAACACTGGCATCACCTGGGAGCTCCTTAGTTTGTCAGAAGGACAGACTCTTGGGCCCCACCCAGAGCTACTAAACCAGAGTTTGCATTTAACAAGATCCAGGGGCCCTGGGTGATTCGTAGGCACATTACAGGTGGGGAGGCACTAGGTGAGACAGCAAACTTCAAGACTGACTGGTTGTACAGGAATCCTGCTTAATGCTGATATGGACAATGCAAAATAAACCATTGGCTCCAAAGAAAGACTAAATGACATGCCTCATTTAGGAGTGGTACCATGCCATGCCACCATCCATCCCTTTTTGTTATCACCATACTGCACAGCCATGAGCTCTTTTGCATTAACTGTTTGGACGATTATTGAATTAGTCCATCAAAGATGTATTGAGTCCTTACTATGCGTTATGCCTTACACCTCCTCCCACCTGATCCACACGACAATCTCTCTTTAAAGTAAGAACAAGAGATGAGAAAAGCAAGGCACGGAGAGGTTCAAGACTTTGTGTAGCGTCACAGACTTAGGAACGTTGCACAGTCAGGATTACTGATGGTAATTATCTTCCATTAAAAAATTATTCTACGAGCACACAATGAGGGTCAGCTGGGAGGCAAGGTAGACAATGGGACCCTTCCATCCCATAATGACGATGACCCACTTTTGCACACAACTGTGTACATGCGAAGCTTGTTCACACGTGTCAACTCATTTGAACTTGCAAACACCCAGTCACTTATTGATTCTACTGAAAGATGAAGAGACTAAAGCTCAGAGAGGCAAGGGAGGAAGGGTCAGCAAATGAAGAAACTCGCCCAAGTCATTCAGCTAGTAAGTAGTAATAAAAGCAAGATAATGTAGGTTTTCTGATTTTACTTGCCTAGACATGAAGCTAGCACCTGGGGGTAGGAGGCCGTCCCAAAAGACCTGGAAGCAAAGGCACCTGGAGAAATGATCTCCAGCACACCATGGGCAGGGGTGAGGGTGTTATGGGGAGCTTGGTTTTTCAAGATGTCCCCCCTACCTCTTCTTTGGCACCATTTTATTGTCCCTAACCTAGCATGACATTTGTCAGGAACATCAACCAGGAATGTAGATTACATATAGCATATATTGCCCCCCTAACCTAACCTTATTCTCTATACACCCCCTCCATAACTGTGAGGACTCAGAGAAGTTAAAATGAGAAAATATACATGTCCTGACAATCTGGGATTCAGTTTAATTAACAGCCATAAGTAATATTTATTGCAAAGTCTTAACACCTATTAGCGATTGGAGGTTGGGGGTGGAGGTGGGGATGATTGCAGCTCTGCTCATAAACGGCATCCATTCCTTATGCACAGCTCCTCAGCAGCTTGGAGGGGGAACCTCATTGCTGTCTGTGCATCAAAATCAATGCCAAACCAGCAGGTTTAAACACAGCCTTCACAAGTCCTGAGAAGATGCAAAGGTTCAGTCTTATCAAGCCTGGAGTCAGACAAGGTGGAACTATATTTTAAAACCTCTCCATTTTATACGTATGAACAGGAGAGAACGAGGGAGAGGGAGAAAGAGAATAAAACAAAGTGGAAATGGTGACTCTCTGGGTGGAGGGCTCAATGAGGGATTTAAATTTTCTTCCTGTTAAATTCTTTTCCCAAACGGTCTCTAATTTTTTGAAGTCAACTATTTAATTTTGAGGTAAGAGTAGACTCACATGCAGTTGTGAGAAATAATACAGAAGTCCCGGGTCTCCTGTGCCTAGATGCCCGCAGTGGCACTATCTCACAGAACAACAGGGCACATCACAACCAGGAAAGCGACATCACTACAGTCAATACAGGGACCATATCCACATTGCCGTGGTCCCTCATGTTGCCCTTTGATAGCCACACCACTTACCACTGCTGTTCCCGTTGACTCCCCAGCAATCCTAATCTGTTCTCCATTTCTATAAATTTGTCATTTCAAGAGTGTTACGTAACTGGACTCATACAGTATGGAACCCTTTGGGACTGAATTTTTTTTCATTCATCTGTAATTCTTTTGCAGCCAAAGGAAATACTGTGTGTATGCGTGAAGCTTCACTATTAGAAGACTGAATTGTTCCTTGAGTTGTCTAGAGTATGCAATCTCTAGGAACCACTACAGTCTCTTCTTCTCCTGACAGGTGCTCCTTGACCTCTGTGGTTTGGAAACTATTTCTGTCACTCTGCAGTGCCATGGCTGAACTAACCACTTTCTGATGATGCTCGGCTTTGTTCGTGGGGGCCTGTGGCTCCTGAGCTGCTTTCCTCTGATTCTCCAAATCCACAGAACATGAGAAGCTATCTTCTAAAGCACAGCGCCACGGAGTCTGTGTGACAAGGGGCTTCCCAAACCACCTGCATTCCCCACAACCCCAGACAGAGAGTAAGGGGCAAGGCCAACATGGGGCTTCTGGCTTCTAATTTTGCCAGCCGTTATCTCATCTAAAGTATGGTGTAGAAAAAAGAACTTTGGAGTCACTTGGAGCGAATTCTCCAACTCAAGAGAAGTGTTTCTTGTGCCCTTGAGTGGGTCTCTGAGTCTCAGTTTCCTCATCTGTGAAATGGGGACAAGAAAACTTGCCTTTATATTTACGGGCACGTCTATGCACTGTGATTATGAATATTAATTAAATTAAATGCAACGCTTGTAACGCCATGCCCCGTACGTGATATGCCCAAATACGTGATCCATGTGGCTATTATCATTGGAAATGAATCAAAATAATGAATGTAAGTTCACCTTGGAAAATTCACTTTGGTTCCTAATCATTCAATCTTTTTCTCCCTCTTTCTTGGTATTTACAAAATACTCACTTCCCCAAGAAATGGTTTCTAGGCAAGAACCATGCAGACCCCTCACTAAGCGGTCTGTATTAAATCTCCAATCTTGCGTGGCTGGGGGGAAAAAAAAAAAAAAGCATCTCACTCCTGAGACGTGTTCAGGCTTTGAGTGATGTCAAAGGCCTTTGAACAAGCCTTATAAATGACATCCATATTTGTCCATTTTTGACTTAAATTGCTTTTGGTTCAACCGCTGCCATGAATTGCCTTGATGCAGTATCATACAGAATGACACAAAACACAGAGGAAGAAGCCAGTTGCTGGCGAGGATTAGCAAATAAAGGAGTCACTGCCTCGCTCGCTTCTCCAAGTGTTGGAAGAAATGAAAACGAAACTCCCGTTGAAAGGTAATCTCCATGAACCGTGATAAGACCAAGTGACATTTTACACAGCTCAAGTCTTCCAGTGCAGCCTAGCAGTGATAATAAAAGTCATTTACATACAGCTCTCCATTTTTTAAGTTTGCACGTGCTGGTTTTCTTTCTTTTTTTTTCCCCCCTCCTCTTCTTCTTGTCCCTCTGTGCCTCAGCAGCAAAGACCAATTTGTGATTCTAGAGCTAGATTCGTTAATATAACCTGAGCTCTGGCTTCTGTCGTGTGGGATGTAGAAGCAGCATCTATATTCTGGGAAACAGCCCCCAGTGTCTCCAAATTCTCCTCTCCTGCACTTCACCTTCTGTCTTTCCTCTCTTCCCGCTAATCCCTGATTTGGGGGGGGGGGGCGGAAATGTGCTTAGCAAAGACCCATCTACTGCCTGGCTCCTTAAGCTAAGAAATTCTATTTCATCTCAGTCCCGTGATGAGGCATCCAAACCGCAGGGGCTTCGGGTGTATAGAATAACTAAGTAGACCGAAATTTAGATCAAAAATCTTGAGTTCCAGCCTCATCTCTGCCACTTACAAGCCGCCTGACCTTAGGCGAGCTGCTGGAACATCCCTGCTTCTCACTTTCTGTAGCCGGCAAGCGGCCTAATGCCACCCACCTCAAGGGTTGAAATGGGGCACTGCATTTGCAAGGCCCGAGAGTAGCGGCTGAGGTCAGGAAGGCTCATCCCCTCCCCTTCCCACTCACATGTTGATCAGAGCAGCGGCAGAGGTGTGTGAAAACACCACAGCGGGGCCCCTCCTCGCTGCAGGGGAGGACGCTGTCACTCAGCTGGGTCTGTGGCGGTGCGCCCTGGGGTGAACTAGCCAAAGGAAAATCCAGTCCCGTGGAAGCCACTGACCGAATCCCGAAGAGAACCTCCAACGTCTGGCCAGGGCCATGGGCTTTTGCAAATGCAACACACGATTCCAGCCCCTACGTTCGTCCTCTGCCAGTGTCCTGACTTGGGCCGCACCTGCACAGCCTCCCGAGAAGCCCTCCCCGGGGGCTCTCAGTCTGTGCGAAGGAAGAGTAGAGTTAGGAGTGAAAGAGATGCCTGTTATCCGCGGCTCTTCCTGTACCCTTACAAAGAGGCCGGGCGCTATAGATCTCTTCATTTTCATGGGTGCATACAAGGTCACTTTCTCAGCAAATCAATAGAACAATCTGAATACACAATTTTCATGTCACAGTGTATTTTGGAGTTGAAATACATCGAAGGGAACAAGAATAACAAGGCTTTGAAGGAGGGCAGCGTAGGCAGGAATGTAATTTCATGCTTTCTCGCTGATAGTCTCAACTATACCTGAGGATATAAGTGAGATCCCGAAAAGTCAGAAACAAACAAAACTAAGAACACTGAATTACTTCAAATTTTAATTTTGCTTCTTTTCTTATTAAAAGAAGCCCAAGAGATTTTTCTAAACACCTTCTGGCGATATTTTGGCCATGCTATTTTTTTTTTTCATGTTAATTTCTCCTTCTGGTCCACTGTTCCCACCTCTTCGTGAAGTCAGACTAGTGAAGGATGAATCCTGGAGTCGCTATGTGACCTCAGACGAGTCACTTAACCTCTCTGTTTCTCCCTCTATAATAGGCAGTCATAATAATTGGTCTAGCCAATAGGACTGCTGTAAGGTCTTAAGCTGACTTGTGCATGAAAGACCACACGAACGTTCTGAGGTGCCCAGACTGTTTGATTTCATGGTGTGTCTAACTTAACCCCCGCCTTGTCTTTCTTCACCATACAAATGCTTCAGGGATGCTTTAATATGCACACGGATGCTTCTCATTTTAAACGACGTTTCCCTTTTATTTTTAAAAGTTATTTAAAAAAATTTGTTTATTTTGAGAGAGAACAAGAGAGAACATCACTTTGAATGTTGTAGCTAATAGAATAAAAGCCAGATTAAAGTATTCAATAATTTGGCCAGACAAAGGCCTTTTACCAGAATGCTGGCACTTACTTTCTAGAATCATAAGAGCACTGTGATAACAAGAGGTGATATTAGATAATGACAAGAATTAGAAGAAGAGTTTTTGGAGTGAGATACGTGGACCCAGATCCATATATTGGCCAAAGATCCTTGGGCTTCATTTTTGCACTTTCACTTTCCTCTCTGTAAAATGGGCACATGAACCACATTAACGACAACCTCCAGAACTCCTGAAAGGACCGTGTCCTTGTAAAGACTGAAAATAAAGTCCGTGAAACCCTCAGCACAGGGTCTGGCTCATGGCAGGCCCTTGCAAAATACAAACTGCTAGTACAATTGCTCAGATCAGTGCCGTAGGCGTACATGATTATTATAAAGAGTCATTATAATAATACAAACTAAAGCTTCCCATTTTTATGTTGCATAACATTTCTGGATCTGGCTACACTCGTCTTGTAATTTGATATGTGCAAAATACCGAGGTTGGCATTTCTTTTTGTCTGCACACCCTCCAGACCATAAATTCTCCCTGCAATACACGAAATCTTTAGTCTATTAAGAAGTCAGTGGAATGTTCAGGAAAAGAACAAGGTTTCCTGGAACCCAGTCTCCATCTGCAACAAAGCACACTGTACTTCCGAATCCTCGGCAATGGGGATTTTACGTTTCGGACCCTCGTGGCGTCTGCCAGCCTTGATACCTTGTTTACGGACCTCCTGAGGACACACTTTTCTCATTTATTATGTTTCTTCGGATGGCAACCTATATACCTCCCAATAAATTTTGGTTTACCTAGGAGCTGACGGGTACAGAAAGCTAGATTCAATTTGTGCCGATTTATGAGACACGCGCACAGCAGTCCTGGAAACTTTCCTGTAGCTCACTTTATAAATTAACCCCTTATTTAAATATTCTGCAGACTTAGCACTGGGCAGCATTCGAAGGGGACGCTGTCCCAGATCAGCCTTCTGGGCCTCGTGGTGTTTGCCACCACAACACACGGGCCCTGCTCGGCACAGACGATGCTGATTTACAAGATTTACGAGAGGAGGGGAGCGTTTGCATCCCGTTGTTATTCAGGCCACAGCATCTTTGGTCTTGCTGGGCGTCATAATACTAACCTGCAGACTTCCTCACCGGAAGCACACGTGGAAGCCGAACTCTGGGATGCATGTGTGAGCAGCGTCTTGATTTGACTGATGGCTTCACTCGCTCACGTATTCACTCATTCACTGGAGACGTTCCAAATCCCTCATGTGTGCAAGACAATGACCCAAAGGCACGGGGATACAAAGCAAAATGAGACACAGTACCCGGACTCAAAGAGCTTATCCTCCGCCCGTACAGTACTGTGGGAAAAACATGAGACATGGGAGCCAGCAGACTCTGGTTGGAGGGCCGCCTGTTTTTACTTCTGAGCTGCGTGATTCCGGGCAACGTACTGGACCACCTTAAGCCTCAGTTGCGTCAACCGCAAAATGGGTATATTCATACCCAATTTTACAGAGGATGGAGAGAGGGAATAATAATGCGCAGTAAATTGCCGTGAAAACTCTAAGCACCATACATGTGTTGCAGGTTCTCATGCGCATGCCAGCAATTCACCCGAGAGAGGAATACACGTGCAGTAAAGTAACAAAAGAGAAGCTATGGAACATCTGACCCAGGAGGGGAGGCCCTAATGTGTTTACAGTCACCCAATGTTATCGTTGCATGTTGTAGGTGCTGTGCCCCAATTTTCTTTCCTCCCAGGGAGGAAGAATGAGGAGGGACAGGAGGCAGGGAGAGAAGAAGATGGCCAGGCTGCTAAGTAAAGAGAGAATCAGGGCTCCACTGGAGGAAAAAGCAGTGTATAGGAAAGGGTGTGAGTTGAGGATTGGTGTTAAAAACGGAGAGAGGCGCACCTGGGGGTCTCCGTTGGTCAAGTGCCTGACTCTGGATCTCGGCTCAGGTCATGATCTCACTATTCGTGGGATCGAGCCCCTCATCGGGCTCTCTGCACGGACAGCGTGGAGCCTGGTTGAGATTCTCTCTCTCTCTCCCTCTCTCTCTGTGCCTCCTCCATTTGTGCACTCTCTCTCTCTCTCTCAAAAATAAAAAATAAATTTAAAAAAGTCTCTCAAAAATAAAAAAAATAAAACAGAGAAAGAGACAGAGAGAGAGAGAGAGGGAATGCTGACCCAGGTCACTTTATTTTTCTGTATCCCACCAATGCTCACTTGAAGACTCCAAGGAGAACACCTACCACCACACTGTCCAAAGCAGTCTTTCTCCAGGGCAGGTTTCTTGTTCTCAGGGGGAAAAGTGAGCAAATAAAACTGGTGAGTTCAAAAGCCAGGGCTGTAATGATTATAAATGGAGGCAGTGTGTCTGCAGAGAAGTTCCCTGATATGATGGGGAGAGCTGAAGGTTCCTTCTACGAAGTTACTTCCTCCACTCCCCTGCTGGCCCCTCTGACACGATTACAGATGGTTCCCGAGGGCCGTCCTTTCTCCAGTCACAACCACCCCAGAAAGGGGGAGATGACTCTTCTGACCCAGAGGGGAGGGGCAGCTGCACTTTCCCACAGCTTGTGGCTTTTCCAAGGGCTGAACCAGTGAAACAGTCAGGTGTTCAAGAGAACCAGGGAGAGAACCGAGGCGGAAGATTGTGGTGACTTAAAGACATGCCCACAAGATCCTTGGTAACACCTCCCTTCAAGTAGTGGGTCCGGGTTCCCCTTTCCTTAAATATGGACTTTACTGGCCCATTTCCAATGAACAGAATGCGGCCGACGTTACAGCGCCTGACTGTGTGATGCCGCGGACTGATGCCCACAAGGCACTCCAGCCTGCTCCTCGTGCTGTCTCCGACATCACTCACTTGGCCAGCTGCCACACTGTGAGGCTGCACAGGCAGCCCTGTGAAAGGTCCACGTGGTGAAGGACGGAAGCCTCCTGCCAAAAGCCATGTGCACACGCCATCTTGGTTGTAACACTTCCAACCCCATCAAGTCTTCACAGACGACAGCCCCAGCCAACAACTTGACTGCAGCCTCATGAGGGACCCCAAGCCCGAATTACCGATCTAAGCTACTCCCTCACCTCTGACCCACAGAAACTGTAAGATACTAAACATTGACTGTTTTCAGCCATAAAGCGTTCGGGTAATTTGTTAGGGGGCAATAGGACTGCTACAAAGACGCCGAAACGAGTACACAAATCCAGGAAGAAGAGAAAGAGGCAGTGTAGACAGCAGTGGCCATGAGCCAGAGGAAGGCCAGCTGAGAAACAAAAATCATACGGGCACCAACAATGTGAGGACCTGCCATGGGGGATTCCCCAACCTCAGTCCCACCAGCTCCTGTATCTTCTAGGAGTTTCCACTCCAGGGCTCAGCACGGAGTGCTTACAGACAGGTGTTCAATAAAAGCTCTGAATATAATTATAGTAATTGTTACTTTTGCTAACATTTATTGAGTACTTATTAGGTACCAGGGATTATGCCCTGGGCTTTACAAGAATTATCTTATTTGAGCTTCTCAAGGCTCCTAAACACTGTACATAACATTATGATCACTCTTTCATAGATGAGAGAAAACTCAAGAAGAGACAGGTTAAGTGAGCTGCCCAAGGCCCTACACCTAATAAGCATGCAGCCTGCATCCTACTCAGGAGGTCAAGGTGCTGGCCTTGTGCAGCGGGGGCATGCACCTGGGCTCCCAGGTGGGGTACCAGCGGGCATTCAAAGCAACAGGATAGACATCAGTTTAATTCCCGGAGCGTCCGTTTTATTCTCAGCTGAGCAAACTACACAGTTTTTACGTCTATGAATGCAGATATCTTAAGCAGAATGCAGGCCTTCCCTGGAGCTTTTAAGGTAAATCTTAGAGGCTCGTGGCGGACTACTCCCGATGGGGTCCCAGACCTCCAGCAGCACATGCGCGTTCTTTATAGAAAGCACTGGCTAAGACGTGGCTTGTGGATGAAGAAAGGAAGCCCGGGTAGGCGATGTGATTTCCAAAGTCTCTGCAGTCAGAGGGCTGAGCTCCTCCGGCTCCAAATCCTGGGTGGTCCCCACCTCTGCAAGCCCCTCCGTCAGCCAGGCTGTGGCAGCTGCGTGGCCTTGGGGACTCGGGGCAAAGCCCCTCCTCTCTGACTCCACTCCGCAAGTATCACATCCTGCCCCTCCATTCCAACAAGGAGTGTGATTACGGCTGTGTCATTAGTGTCCTCAAAAAGAACACGGTTTCCAGCTACTCCTAAATGTGTTTGCAATGATTGCGATGGCCTTTTTGATAAATAATTTAAGATGAGGTGCCTGACCTGGCGGCTGCAGGGGGTGAGGGTGGGGCTGGAGGAGGGGCAGGAAAGGCAGCTCTGGGGACGACAGAAATCGTCATTTACAGTGGCAAGGAGGTAAGGAACTCTCCGAGTCCCAGGGGGCCCTGGGCTGCTCAGATGTTCCCTCCAATACAAGCTGATGCCGTCCCACTCGGCCAAATCGACCTGAACAGCCCAGAAAGCTGTGCGGCCGCACCTGTCAGCCCCAATCGGCGCTGCGGAAATTTTGTTAGGAAAATAGATGTACTGAGATTCAATTTTTCGATTGTCTGAAGGCTTAATTTAGTGACCTTGGAGAATATCTCCTAGAGGTGAAAGAAGATGCTGGGAATCTGCTGGGTGGGGGAGGACAGGGCTTCCCCGGTAATGGGTAATTTGTTTACTCTAATTCTCGGGCCTCTTCAGGAAGCCAGGGAAATAGTCAGATTGGTGCTACCATTTTCTTAATGAAAAAGAAAAAAAAAAGACACAGGGGTGGCAGGGAAGATATGAGAGAATGAGAGAGAGAGAGAGAGAGAGAGAGAGAGAGGTGAGAAGGTGGGACAGACAGAGAGAGAGAGAGAGAGAGAGAGAGAGAGGAAAACCCCAGCCAAATAGACATTATGGTCCTAATATGTGTGTGTGTGTGTGTGTGTGTGTGTGTGTGTGTGTGTATACACACACACATACATACACACACATATACATATATACTGTATCTATGTATATAAAGTGTGTGTATATATGAACACACACACAATAGATTATATATACAAATAGGTACATGTTTATTATGAAATTTAAAAATATACCCAAAGTAGAGAAAATACTGTAACACTGTATGCCTACCCTCTAGATACAAATTCACTACAATGTTGACATTATCTGCCCGTCTCTTCCCTCTCTTTCCTTAAACCCTCCCCTCCTCCTTCTTCTTTTGTTATTATCGCTGCTGCTAAAGCCCCGGCCTCATGTCACTTCATCTCTGCTGACCGTGCATGCTGGCCGGTTGGTGTCCTCAGGAGGTTGGGTCACTGTGGTGTCACCAGTTTGCCTAACAAAACTACCCAAACGGGGCACCTGGGTGGCTCCGTAGGCTGAACGTCTGACTTTGGTTCATCATGATCTTGATGTTGGTGAGTTCGAGCCCCATGCCAGGCTCACAGCTGTTAGCACAGAGCCCACTTCAGATCCTCTGTCCCTCTCCTGCTTGTGGTCTCTCTCTCAAAAATAAATAAAAAGATGTTGACAGGAGGGAGGGGTTCTGGAATCCAGAGTTCTGATTCTGTCTCCCACTCTCACTTGCTGTGGGAGCTAAGGGTACTCTCGACCTCTCTGAGTCTCAATTTCGCTTGACTGGGGAGGACAGTGGCCCATAAACCTGTCAGGGGATTAAATGGGCAATAATCCCAAAACCCTGGGCACAAAATCTGGTAAAGGCTAAGGGAAAGGTCATTTTTAAGTTTTGCTACTAGAGCCCCATGTGCTTCCAATGACCTTACCCTGAGCTCCAGAAAATCCTCTAGATCAGGGGTTGATAAACTTTTCCTGTAAAAAGCGAAATAGTAAATATTTAGTTCGCCTGGTGGATCTCTGCAGAAACTACTTAATTCTGCTCTTGCACCTCAAAAGCAGCTATGGACAAAAGGTGATCAATCAGGTAAGACTGTGTTCTAAGGCCAATGTGTTTAAAAAACAGGCAGTCGGCTGGATTCGGCCCGCGGGCTATACAGTTTGCTGAACCTTGTTCTAGATCAACTGTACCCAGGATGTAGTCATGCATGGACAGCATCGGGACCCCAATGCTGCTACTTAATCACACACATTCCTGGGTCCCATCCTGGATCGACTCAATTTTACAGAATCATTGAGATGAGGTCTGAGAAATGGCCCCCAAGTAATCCTGACGCACGCTGAAGTTTGGGAACCTCTGCTCTAATCTGATTTAGGGTTAAAAAAAAAATTATGCATACGGAATGCAGAAAATACTACTCAAAGGACAGAAACGATCACTTGGTTCCACATCCAGCTCTTGGTGTCCCCACATCGCTCCTTTATAAAAGAGAAGTAATAACAGTGCCCGATTTACAGGGTTGGAGGATGAGAGATGACGACGGTAACCACAATTAATAAAATATCACTGGCGCACAATCTAGTATAATTGATAAAGGGAATAGTCAGGGATTGGCATGTAATGATAGACAGTATTATTTATTGTTAACAGATATGTCTAATAGCATTTGGTGCAGAGTAGGACCCAAATAAATAAGATGCATAGGTATACATTATTATTTTTTAATGATTTTTTAAAGTCTATTTATTTTGAGAGAGAGAGAGAGAGAGCACGAGGAGGGGAAGGGCAGAGAAAGAGGGAGAGAGAGAGAATCCCCAGCAGACTCTGTGCTGTCAGCATGGAGCCCGATGCGGGCCTCGAACTCATGAAAGGTGAGATCATGACCTGAGTCGAAATCAAGAGTCGGACGCTTAACCGAATGAGCCACCCAGGCGGCCCTAAATGAAGTTATTATATATAATTATACATGAGTGATACTCAAAGGTGCCCAGGGCAGGGCTGTGCATATCACACATACCCCAGAGAATGCAGGTCACGGCAACAGTGACACTGGTGACGTCACAACCCTGTGCGTGGCAGGTTCTGCCTAAATGTTAGTCCTAACAGTCCCCCTTCCCTCCGGCTCCTGGCCTCCTCATGTGCGGCAAAGATTTCCGACCCGCATCCTGGCTCTGACCTGGCCCCCGTATCAACGCTTTTCTCTCGGGAAGCTGCTCTTCTCTTGTCATCAGCGCTGAGACTGTGACAGGGAGCAGGAGCCAGGCCTTGGTGTCCCCAGGCCCCTGGTGGGGCGGGGTGTTCAGATAAGATTAGCTGGCAGCCCTCTTCCCTACTGTCACTGGATGTCTCTCCTACTGTCGGCTGTGGTGTCATTAAGGCCTCATGGCCTGAGGACCTAATACGGACACCAGGGCTCCCAGTCGCCAACGCCTGCAGCAATGTGCACCTACTGACACCCAGAAGCTAATTCCCCTTCGCCACCTGACAATTTCCACCGTGGCTCTGTCCCCCGCATCCTGTCGGCCAGCCCGGCCCCCTTACTCGGGCAGAGTAATCCACCCAGAGCCCACTCCTGTGAAGGAGGCGGGGGTGTGCCTGTCTCCTGTCCCAAAGGAACAACGCGGGCTGGTGGATATGGTTTCTATGTGGTTTCAGTAGACCTTACCTTTCCTGGTTCTTTCAGCCCTGGAATCTCCCTGCTGGAAAATGGAGCCAGAGACGTTGGGTGGGGGTGGGGGCAGGGGTGGCGGCGGGGGGCGGGGATGTAGAGAACAGAGGAGAGGGTTAGAAATTCTATACCTGGAGTCACACGGGCTTCTCTGCTCCGCCACTTTCCCAGTGAGTGTATGCCAATGACCTTTACTATCTTCATCTGTGAAATGGGCCTGAAGCTGGCACTTCCCCCTCCGACGGCTGCCCTGGGGTCATCGTGCAAAGCTCTTTGCACGGGGCCTGCCTGGCACACAGCCGGTGCTCGCCAGTTGGGAGGATCGGCCATGCCAGCTTTCGTTCATTTACCTTCAACTGATGCTAAGTGTGCTTTCCAGACCAATCTGCTGCAACGCCCCAGAGAGACCTGTGCTCAAATCCCCTGACAAAGCCATTTACCGCAAGCTCTCTGGCTTCCTTTCCACCATCTGTAAAATCGGGGGACATCACCTGAACCCAGCTGGCTAGTCCTAAAGAGAGATGGAGATAAGGTATCTCAAACCTGGCTCCGTGTCTGGCCTAGAGCGGGTATCGATGATTACACCTGCTACTTAAAGAGGGAGACTGAGGCAAAGAGAGAAATCGGCAGAGCAGAGGACTTCCTTGAAAAGGCTCATTCTGGTACATTTCACACCAGCGTGTTCTCAGCTGTCTTTAAATGTACGTATTTGCAGGGATCGAGGCATACATTTAGGCCTCCCTGACACCGGGGGCCAGGCTGTTCTACCCCACAATGTCTACTATGTCAGAGGAATGGAACCTCTCTAGGATGATGTATGTGCTTACGTGAACAGGTGGCCCCTCTCCCGTGGCCTCCCAAGATGTCGGTCACCGTGGCGAATATTGAGGCAGCGGTGGCTTCCCTCACATCTTTGTGCTCCAGGAGGCACTCGCCTCCCGTTTCAGTGTGGAATGGTGGGACGGCGGGAGGTTCCTCATTCACGCAGGAGGCCGATACGATGACTGCCAAGCCCCCTCTCTGTCTCAGTCCCCCACTGCCTGGCCGTCCCAGCCGCAGAATGCAAACATCTGCCGGCATCATTAAGGCATTTCTATACAGTGCCGACCAGGGGCTGACCCTGTGACCATTTCCACCATTAGATCTGAATGACCTCAGCAGCGGGGCTGAAAGGCCGGGGTATTAATTCACAGAACCACAAGCTCAATTTAAGATTTAATTTGAGATAACGAAGAGCTACTGAAAGTGTATTCAAACTTCTAAGCATGCAATAAAAGGCCTTTCCCTGTTTTTCAAGTAGAATATGAGTCCAGTATTTCTGTAACAGAATTTATTCAGAAATTGACAAACAACAAACCCCGTTTCTCTTTTTCCAGTTCCCTCTGCTTAATCTAGCCCCTTTATGATGTTCCTTTTTAGGAACACTTCCCCCTTTCCTTCCTAATTTACAAATGGCTGCCTTTCAGGGATTACCTCTCAATTTGATTTCATCGTTGAAGAGAAAACAGGCTTCCTTAGAAATCTTCTCCAACATTCTGGTTCCCTTGGATTCCAGTTTAAAATCCTAAGTGTGTGCTCAACCCTGACAGTGTTCTATAAAAAGCTTTGGCCTACAAGGTAACTAACTCTCTAGGAGGGAAGGTGATGACAAGATCCAAAGCTATATACCACCCAGATGGAAAATTGGGCTTCCTGGTTCTGGGAAATGTCTACACTCTGAAGACTGTATTTATAAAATATTTAAAATTCTGTCTGGAAATCGGTTGCATTTCTATACACCAATACCAAAGCAGCAGAGAAAGATATCAAGGAACTGATCCCATTTGCAGGTGCACCAAAAACAACTAGACATCTAGGAATAAGCCTAACCAAAGATATGAAAGATGTGCATTCTGACTACAGAACACTTATGAAAGAAACTGAAAAGGATACAAAGAAATGGAAAACCGTTCCATCCTCATAGACAGAAAGAATATTCTCAAAATGTCAATACTACCCAAAGCAATCTATACGTTCAACGCAATCCCTATCAAAATAACACCAGTATTCTTCACAGAGCCAGAACAAACAATCTTAAAGTTTATACGGAATCAGAAAAGACCCTGAATAGCCAATGCAATCTTGAAAAAGAAAACCGAAGTTGGAGGCATCACAACTCTAGACTTTAAGCTGTATTACGAAGCTGTAATCATCAAGACAGTATGGTACCGGCACAAGAACAGACACTGAGGTCAATGGAACAGAATAGAGAACCCAGAAACGGACCCACAAACGTATGGCCAACTAATCTTTGACAAAGCAGGAAAGAATATCCGATGGAAAAAAGACAGTCTCTTCAGCAAACGTTGAGAAAACTGGACAGCAACACGCAGAAGAATGAAACTGGACCGCTTTCTTACACTGTATACAAAAGATAAATTCAAAATGGAAGAAAGACATGAGACAGGAAACCATTAAAATCCTAGAGGGGAACATGGGCAACAACCTCTCTGACCGTGGCCATTGCAGCTTCTTCCCAGACACATCGCCAGAGGCGAGGGAAACAAAGCAAAAATGAACTACTGGGACCTCATCAAGACAAAAAGCTTCTGCACAGTGAAGGAAACAATCAACAAAACTAAAAGGCAGCCTACAGAATGGGAGAAGATATTTGCAAATGACATATCTGAAAAAGGGTCAGTATCTAAAATCTATAAAGAACACAGTAAACTCAGCACCCCAGAACCAAATAATCCAATTAAGAAATGGGCAGAAGACATGAAAAGATACTTTTTCAAAGAAGACATCCAAATGGCCAACTGACACATGAAAAGATGCTCAACATCACTGATCATCAGGGTAACACAAATCAAAACCACGATGAGACGCCGCCTCACACCTGTCAGAATGGATGAAATTAATGACACAAGAAACGACACATGTTGGCCAGGATGCAGAGAAAGGGGAGCCCTTTTACACTGCTTGTGGGAAGGGAAACTGGTGCAGCCACTCTGGAGAATGAATGAAAAGTCCCTCAAAAAGTTAAAAATAGAACTAACTTATGATCCAGCAATTGCACTCCTAGGTATGTACCTAAAGGAGACAAAAATACAGATTCAAAGGGGTACATACATCCTAATATTTATAGGGGTATTATCAACAACAGCCAAGCTATGGAGAGAGGCCAAATGTCCACGGGCTGATGAATGGAAAAGGAAGAGGTCACACACACACACAGACACACACACACACACACACACACACACACGCGCGCACACACACAAAGACATGCTGGAATATTACTCAGCCATCAAAAAAAATGAAATCTTGCCATTTGCTAAGATGTGGATAGAACTAGAGTGTGATACACTAAGTGATGTAAGTCAGAGAAAGACAAACATCACATGAGTTCAGTCATATGTGGAATTTAAGAAACAAAACAGATGAACATATGGGAGGGCGGAAAAAGAGAGAGGGAAACAAACCATGAGAGACTCTGAAAGATAAAGAACAAACTGAGGGTTGATGGAGGCAGGTGGGTGGGCTAGAAGGAGGGTATTTGTTGTGATGAGCACTGGGTGTTGTGATGAGCACTGGGTGTTGTGTGTAAGTGGTGAAACACTGAATTCTACTCCTGAAACAAATGTTGCCCTATATGTTAACTAATTAGACTTTTTTTTAATGTTTATTTATTTTTGCGAGAGATGGAGACAGAGCGTGAGCAGGGGAGGGGCAGAGAGGTATGGAGACACAGAATCTGAAACAGGCTCCAGGCTGAGCTGTCAGCACAGAGCCTGATGCAGGGCTCAAACTCACGGACCGTGAGATCATGACCTGAGCTGAAGTCGGACGCTCAACCGACTGAGCCACCTAAGCGCCCCACTAATTAGAATTTAAATAAAAATTTGAAAAAAAGAAACATTCATCAATAACCAAAAATAAATACACTACACTCGAATACAATACAATTCTGTTTGGAAATGGGTTTTAGCTGACTCAAATATATTGCAAGACACCAAAGAGTTTGTTTGTTTGTGTGTTGGTGAATATTTAAAACTCTAGCTGAAGATGGGAATGGCATACTTTGGACTCAGAAGCCTGAATCTTAGCTGGTCTCTACTGAGCATCTATTTTGTGTCCGGCACTGTGCCACGTACTTTCTTTGCATTTTCTCAAAGACTCATTCCAGCTTTAGAAAGACAGAGATTTGGGTTTAAATCTCACGAAGCAATTTACCTTCCTCAAGCCTCTTCCTCATTGTGAAACGCCACACACTTTGGTGCTTCCTGAAGTCAACTTTGAAAGCTAGAAGCACATAAACATATGGGTATAAAAATACCACTGGGTTGAGGGTCAAATGACCCGACCCTGTCACACTGTTGGGGTGGAAGAGCCTTCCTAGAAGTCTCACTGTGAACGTTCTGGTCGCTGCTATGATTACACCATGCGCAAAGGCAGGAACCATGGTACTTCACATACTTGCAATTCATCTGCTTTATTTGGCTTTGGGTTTTCAAAATGAAAAGCCATGAGGTGGGTGGGCAGGTGGGGTAAGGATAAACTGGGAGGAGACCAGACATAGCTGGTTTGGCTGGCTTCCAACCCAACCTCCATCATGACTAGCTGTGTGACCTGGGGCAAATCAGTCTGCATGTCTGGACCTCAGTTTCTTCACTTTTATTGCTATTTGCTCATCAGGTAGAGATGCAGCTTTGCATAGGGGATGGGTGGGTAGACACTAAACCACAGTTCCCGACATACAGAATATTCCAAGGAGAAAGGCTGAGAGAAATGGCCCACGCACATAAAAGGCCAGGTGGTGGGTTAAACAGGGTTCCCCCAAATTCGTGTCACTCACTCAAAACCTCAAAATGTGACCTTACTTGGGGGCACCTGGGTGGCTCAGTCGGTTAAGCGCCTGACTTCGGCTCGGGTCATGATCTCGCAGTTCGTGAGCTTGAGCCCCGTATGGGGCTCTGTGCTGACAGCTCAGAGCCTGGAACCTGCTTCAGATTCTGTGTCTCCCTCTCGCTTTGCCCCTCCCCCACTCACGTTCCCACTTGCTCGCTTGCTCTCCCTCTCTCAAAAGCAAGTAAACACACAAAAATAAATAAAAGAATGTGACATTATTTGGGAACAGGGTCTTTGCAAATGTAACAAAGATAAGGACCGAGGTGGAATCACACTGGATTCGGATGGGTCCTAAATCCAATGACCTGTGTCCTTATGAGAGGGTGAAAGGGACACATAGGGACACAGAGATAAAGGTAATGTGGAGACAGAGGCGGAGACTGGAGGGATGCATCTCCAGGCCAAGGACACCAAGCTTTCCAGGTATACCAGCCATGCAAGAAGCCAAGAGAGAGGCAAGGAAAGATGCTCTCTCAGCGCCTCCAGAAGAAACCAATGCTGCCAATACCTTGAGTTGAACTTCTGGCCTCCTGAGCCATGAGACAGAATATTTCCACTGCTTTAAGCCACCTAGTTTGTCGTCATTTGTTACGGCAGCCCAAGGAAACTCAGACAGGCGGTGCGGTTGGCATTGAAACGGGAGGCACCTTCCTGAGCAAAGGCTCGGTAACTTTATGTTCACTGAGATTCTCCGCCTATCTTAGCGAGGTACACCACTTCGGCGCCTGCCCCACTGACCCAAAGAAAAACCACCCGGGTTTTCTTGGGAGTCAGCGGTCAACTTTACTAACAGGCATGGGGCCAAGGAGAACTTCTCAGGTCACCAGTGTGGAAGATCTTCTTTTAAAGACGGGAAAGTGATTCAGGTATCCCCTGAAGATACCCTTGGGTCTTACCTGACTCCATCATTATTTCCAGCCTTCCACTGGGCTTAGGCACGTGAAGTGGGCGGCGGCCAGAGCTTCAGCTCACGTGTGGCAAAGAACATTCCTACACACACAACTGGCTCCTTGGCATTAAAACTTACGGGCACCCATTACAGTTCTTGCTCTATTTCCACACATGAGCTTGAGTGGCTGGGGGCCTTCTCTTATGTCTTCTGCCAAAAGGAACTGGTTCCTTGGGCATCTGGAGGGTCTAGCAGAGTGCCAAGCCCACAAGAGGTGCTCGTAGGTGGCCAAGGAATGATAAAGGTTACAACTAAGAGAAAGAATTTACTGGCTTTATTTTGTTTCCTCCACAGTGCCACATTATCCTTCTAATTTCACGGATATTGGTACCAAACGAGGAGCAGGAGAGAGAGTCAGTGTATCCAGGAAGACGCAGACTTAGGGTTCAACTCAAGCCTCACTGTTTCAGAGGCCTGAGCGCTGAATCATCATCAGAGATTGCCCCCAAGCTTTTCCATAGGGATGAAAATGCTAGGGGCTGGCGGTCCCCAAGGATACAGAGGTCACCAAGGACATTTAACGATATAAATTAACAGTGGCTGATGGGACCACTCACTACAACTTGCCTGCTGAGCTGGGCTCATTTTGCCCAGGAACCAGAAGGCTGAGGAGACGTAGGAGGGGGTTGAGCCTTGGGCCAGCCTAGCGGGAGGTAATGCACGAGAGCAAATGTTCAAGGAGGGGAGAGTGAGTGCAGTGGGCCTAGGCCAGGCCCAAGTTCTTCACCCACTCTTATTTCCTTGTAACGTCCATCGGAGTGCAGCACACCGAGGTTTACAGATATTACGTGACTTGCCCAGGGACATTCAACTAAAGGACCAGACTGCCAGCCTGAGTTTCCGGCCTCTGCTCTTAACCCACCCATTTAACCCCTGCATTATATCCCCTCTCTCCATGCTAACGCCCTTCTGCCAGCATTCTCGCTCAGCCTTAAGCAAACTGTGCGATTAAGACTGAACGGCTCCATTTTGGAGAAGACAAAACTGAGGCCCCACACAGTTAATGAGGTGACTGGAAAGCCAGTTATACGATGGAGATGACACTCAAGCCCAGGTCGGCCTAATTCCAGGGCTTTCTACTATACCTCGAGGTCTGGATCTACCAG
This sequence comes from Felis catus, assembly GCF_018350175.1. Lineage (NCBI taxonomy): Eukaryota > Metazoa > Chordata > Mammalia > Carnivora > Felidae > Felis > Felis catus. The sequence continues at coordinate 52,644,637 of NC_058382.1, read as the reverse complement.
GGCTGTGGAACTCACAGCTCACACGGGCCCTGACCCAAAGAAGAGAGCTTTGTGTGCTGGAGGGGGTTAAAGCGTGGGAGGGCTGAGGTAGGGCAGGAGCTGGGCTGTGTCCGTGCTGGAAGGTAGATGGGCGGCCTGCCTAAGGACGAGTCGAGGCAGGGGTATGAAGGCCCTTGGTGGTTACCAGTGCAATGGGCCCTTTCATCACCAGAGCTCTCCATGAGGTCAGCCGAGACCCCGTCCATCTGGATGTCAGCTCAACTCTTCCCTCCGCCCAAGCCAGCTTCATTCCCCAAGCAGTGACCCTAAAAAGAGTCCTGCATGATACACTTCCCTTCAGAGTCAGCTCCCTGGAAAACTCGAAGAGAAGGGTTCTCATTTCTAAAGAAAACTGTCTAGTTTGATAGGAAGCCTTGGCCTGAGTGATTGGAACGGCCGGAGATCCTTTCTCATCCAAGTCAGAAGGTGGAGAGGCATACCCCAGAGGAGCAGAAAGGGCTGGGACCTGAGGAGCTCCTGGGAGTTTCTGAGGAAGCCAGGAGAAGACAGAGCTGGTCTGAGCAGGGCTCGTCTGCCTACTCACCAAAGGCTCATCCCCGACGCCCACAAGTGCAGGACGTAACAGGGGCCAGACTTGAACTTCTTTGTTGACATAATTAGTGCTGGCCCCAAACGGGAGCTTTTGTAGCCAACTTGGCGTGAGTTCGTGAGTTTTGATTGGCAAATTTGAAGCAAAGTTCAGCCAAGTTCTATATCTATTTTGCACCGTGCCTTCTGCGCAACTAAAGAGGCCAACTCTTCCGATAGATTTCCAGTTTTATGGTTGTTGGTAGCCGAAGATATTAGCTCTTTAAGTGGACAAATGCTTCTGGCAGCCCAGGCTGCGCTAGGAAGAGGAGAAATGCCTTCGGGTTCCTCCGAAAATTAATGTAATAAGATGCATTAATCAGAATTCTATCAAGTCTGCACACTTGGCCTGGGCTTAAGAGGCAATACTTTGAAATTGCAGTTGGCTAAGCTTCCCTATTCTTTGCAAATCAGAATCTGAAAAAAAAAAAAAAATGGAGCAGAGCTAATGTTTAAGAAAAACTGGCAATGAGAAAAAGGTCTGAGCAACTTTTAATTCCTTAGCTCCACTAGGGGCTGCAGAGGGTTATGGACAATTTGACTTTGGCATTTCCACACAGTTACTACAGGCTGGGATCAGAAACAGTTGCTTAGACACCCCCCCTTCCCAGCCGGCTCAGGATACATTGGGACAATGGCATGGGCCCAAGTTATTTACTTGTTCGTTTTTGGCTAATGGTAACCTACTTTGGCACCCGCGATGGAATATTGGCTCTTCCTCGCCTTCAGATGTTTGTAACCAGGTGATGAGAAATTCTGGAAGCTAAAACAGGTCACACGGAGGAGCACATTGGCACTGTGCGACTTTTGACTTAAGGATTACCTTCTCAGGAAACCAAAAACACTGAGCCCCGAAATCAGAGCCGGTAACAGTTTCCTCTTAACGACCGCACACTCTTAGGTGACACCATACATCTTCAAGTGACATAACGGTGCCCTGAACATTGTACGACAATTTGGTGGTGCTTTTAATGTGACACAGCTACATCTGCATTTACTATTATAACTCAGTACCCAAGAGATGAATATTTTTAAAGACAAAGGGCCAGGCTTTTGTGGAAACATTTTTCCCTCTTGTATCAAAAAAAAAAAAAAAAGTGGCTCCTTCTTGTCTGGTAGATTTCAGTAATTGGCAGGATTTTGAGTAAGCTCTTTTAAGAGCCCTCTGTTTCTATTTTCACATTAAACACACTTGCAATATCTATTAAAAGCACAAATACTGAAACACACACCAAGACTATCAATGAGCTTACATCTGGAGTCCTGGATCTATCAGGAGAAATGAAGCGAACAGTCATATAGTTTTATTTCTTGGGGAATTCAGATGTCGGAGAAGAGGGTACCCTCTTTCTCTGGCCTCCTGGACCTGGCCAGTGTCCCACACTTTACATTAACTCCATATCCGAGGGCTTATCAGAAGGGGTCAAGTTCAGGATTGGATCAAAACAACAAATACTGGATTCTGCCTCCATCTCGAAGAGTATTTCCATTAAAGCCTGGGGGATTCCACAGGGAAAAGGCCAAACAGACACATGGATATTCCTGCCATGTTCCGGCTGGGACCCCGTGGCCTTATGATTCTAGGATGATTGAGCAATAGCCCTGGAAGGACACACAAGGTCACCCAGGGGACTTGGGGACATCTCTCTGGGAAAGAGCCTCTGAGCCCCAAAGAGATCTTCAAAGTCATTCTCAAGGTTATGTCCGGGCACAGACGAGGCCAGATGTGAGTGTGGACTCGTAGGCAGCCAGCAGCAAGATGAGAGGTCTGCCTGCAACTGCCCTTGGCCTCAGCCTGACAGTTGCACGTCGAGCTCTTTAGCTCCTTTCCAGATTTTGTTAAAAGAACAGGAAAGAAAGAAGGCTCGAAGCCCAGGGGAAGAAAACGCAGCCATAACTCAGCGGAAGTCTTCCTTCACAGGCTCCCCCTGGTCCAGAGATGTGTTTTGCATAAAAGTTTATGCACTGGGCAAGAAAAGGGCCGTGGTCTGAGATTTTACACCCTATCTACTGGTCAAGGTCCTGGCAAGGTACAGGTGGCACGCTCAAAATGGGTAATTTGAGGAGTGTTTAAGAGAGGCGCTGTTGGCGAAGATCGGCGTGGGGTCTAGGGAACCGGTGAGGCGTGTGCCGTGACCTGTGGTGAATAAGAGAACGGAGAGCTCCCTGCCCTTGCCCTGCTATGGAAGAAGGCTGTCCACCCCCACCCGGCAGGGAGCAAGCCTGGGGATTAAACAGCACAACCTTGCTTTGTTCTGAATTCCCACGGGTAAATGCCCATCACTGGTGAGTCCAACCTGAGCGTGAGAGAGCAGGACAGCCCGCTGAGGTCAGCCTCCCGAGACACTGAGGCAGGGTAGGAAGGAGCTGGGGGGTGAAGGTATGGTTTGTGCACAAACCATACCCCAGAGACGCTCAGGGGGCCTCGAGGTCTCCACTGTAAAGGCAAATGAGAGGCCAAGTACCCCTGTTTCTCCAACTTCAACGGGGAGAACCCGGCTGCAATGGCTATACAGTTGATCCTTCAACAATACGGTTAAGGGCGCCAACCGCCCCACCCCCACTGCAGCTGAAAACCTGCTTATAACTTTTGCCTCTCTCTAAACTCAAATATTTCATAGCCTATTGTTGACCAAAAAGCCTTACTGATAACATAAGCCGTCAAGTAACACCTATGTTGTATGCCGTAGGCATGATATATTGTACTCTGACAATAAAGTAAGCCAGAGAGAAGAAAACGTTACTAAGAAAACCATAAGGAGGAGAAAATACACTTTCAGGACTGTGCTGTATTTATCGAAACATTCCGCACATGAGTGGATCCGAGCAGCTCAAACCCGAGTTGTATCGGCGTGCCCTGTTAGGTGTCATTGGAAGATACGACTCTTTTCCCAGAAAGATATCAATTGGAAACACCTAGCCTAGTTGCTCTCTCAGGTTTCTTCCAGGTCGTGCAGGATTCCATAGGAAGAACTGGATGTAATCCACAGTATGCGTACATAACGTCTCAAAACTGCATATGTTAGAGAAAGGCACTGACAATTTGCACCCAACCCCTGGCTCCTAGCCCCTTTCGTTTTGTAAGTACATGGGAAAGCCAACATTTTGAAGTAGGGGTTTATTTTAATTTTTTTTAAGAGACACCACGCCTTGGTAGTTTTATTTGGCAGTGGGACATAGGGGAATCTAAAAATTAGGGGGGAAAAAAAAGAACAGTTTTTAAACACCACTCCTTTGAATGCACATGGAAAAATGCATATTCATTTTAAGACTTCTAGGGAAAAAGAGGTATTTCAACAAGATGACAGAAAGGAGGAAGAAGGGCAGAGGAAATTCAATTCCCCGGAGATGAAAAATGAGAGCCTTAAAGACACACAAAGTCCAGGCACATTTTTTGCTGGACCTCTTGAGAAGAAAGAGCTGGAATGGCTTCCCCGTAATTGGCGCCATTGGCCGGGAAGAGCGGGTCTCACCAAGCTCGGCTCTACCGTGTGACGACGGCATTCTGTGGGGCGGAGAGACCTGAAGCTGGTGTGCCAGGAGGTGTTTCAGTGCAGATTTTCAATCCAGAAGACAAAAGGAAAAGTCGCAACAGAAAACAGCAGGTGCCTAAGCCAAGGGAGATAGCAAATAACCTGCACGTTGGGGGGTGGGGCAGGCCAGCTTGGGAAAGGTTGGAACTGGGGCCCTGCCTTTTCTAATATAGATTAATGACTTGCTCAGGCTAGCAGCTACGGACCTGCCAAATGTGCTGACCGCCTCAAATTAGCAAAGGTGGTGGCTGCGGAAGGAAGAGAGAAAACAAAATGAGGGGAGTCTGAATGTGCCTCACTCATCCTGGTCTGACATATGACAAACAAAATTAACGGCGACAAAGAGACGGCAACAAGTGTTAGGGAGTAGAAAACAAACACCGAATGGACACGATTGATCTCAAAGGGGCCTCCTGTTGTTGTCGATAAGACCTTGAGATCACAACAGACACAGGCGCTCACGCAGGAAGCCCCCCGCACGTGCCTCCTCACATCCGCACACAGCCAAGCCGGGCACGGCAGAGTAACGTGGGCATAAGTACATCGCTTTTAGCCAGGACAAAATGCGTGTCCCCAGAAATTAGAACAGATTATCCTGGACTGTGGCAAAACTCAGCTCAAGGAGCTCACTCCGTTCTGGTCGCCACCTTATAAAAATGTTATTAATCCGACACTTGAATGGTATCAGGGAAAGCACGAACACTGATTCTCACACTTGAAAGTCTGAGTGTTCATAAAAGGGCTCTGTACGTACAGTCCAGGAGGCAAGAAAAAACAAAGGAAAGGACAAAAAATTCAATGAAAAGTATTTAGGGCTTGAAATACCTTTGTAAGGTAGATGACTGTATGTCAGCAAAACAGCAAAAATCAGAAGCAATATTAAAGGTAAATTTGAAAAAAAAAATCAACAAAATAACAAAAACAGAAAAATATAGCTAAATTTGAGCAGCTGAATCTTTTTTCTGAAAAAAGAAAAAAAACTATCAACTAATTATGGGGAAAAAAGATGTGCATACAAATTGCAATGACCAAAAAAAAAAAAAAAAAGGCAAACACAAGTATCTCAGTATTGTCCTATAACATAATGGAAATAATAGAATTTAGCATAAATTTAGAAGGAAACAAAAAATGTAAAAGGAATTAATAACGAATGAAGGAAGGGAAAAAGGAAGGAAAGGAAGGAAATGGAAGGGAGGAAGGAAGGAAGGAAAGAAGGAAGGAAGGAAAGAAGGAAGGAAGGAAGGAAGGAAGGAAGGAAGGAAGGAAGGAAGGAAGGGAGGGAGAAAAGTAGCAGATGGTGTGAGCATACACAATGACAGTTTCTACATGGCATTCTAATGACATGAATGGTCTAGTAAATGTATTTCCCCGAAGTGGAAAATCCAACCCAGAGTCTATGAGTCAAGAGAGGAAGAGAAGATCATGAATTAAATGACAATTTTGGGATTCTTGAAGAAAATTTACCTGTATGTGTACTTTCTGAGTATGTGTGCACACATAAGTATGTTCCAATTCAGAGTGTCACAGAACACTCATTCTCCCAGACTGTGAATTACTGAAGCCCAGCCTGCCTTCTTAACTGATAGTTCACATGCACTCCAGGGCAAGTCAGAAGACCAGAGAAGCCAGATCCTTCCCCCTTAGCACACCGCTCGCCTGTCCCTTTCTCTGTAACCCTCTGAAATACAGTACAAGTGACTGAAAAACCAGGGAAGGCTCTTGATGTGTCCTAAGTTCACCAAATGTGCTTCCGGCACCAGAAGCCCGCGCTCTGCCTGTGATATTTTCTAAGTGTCTGCGTGTCCATGTAGCATTACTGTCTCTTCTGGCATTATGACAAAATGACGGAGCACTTGTCTTTCCGGATCTCGCGCTGTCATTTGTCTTTTTCTATGGAGTTTTTTTCCTCCTGCATGAGATGATTTGTCTCCGAAAAGAGCATCTTAATATAGTTATTCCTTCAGAGGAGAGCAAATCTAGTTCACATGCCCACCTTCTTCCACACTTGATACTATGGCACACTTCAGTCGGGTTTAGGCAGGTTCGACAATTAGAACCGAATGTCCTGCTCAGGAGACAAGCCGACTGGGAAGAAACAGCTGAAGGTACAATTCTCCACGGCTGCAGAATCTGTCAAGGCGGCCCTGGGAGCTGCTTTAAGCAGTTGTTGACTGATTTTGCTAACAAATATGCCTCTAAGAGTCCCAGGTGACACAGTGGGTCGGGGGGTCCCCTAATACTTCCTGGGGATGTTTTCTATACTGGTGCATCATGTTTGATGGCTTAGTATGAACTGCTAACGTGTTGCCACTCTCAGATGTGGGAAACAACTGTGGATATTTGGAGGCACATCGATATATCGGCTTATATGGACCGGGACACGCGATTGGGCAGAACCGAGTATTTCTCAGGTTAGCTGCTATTTAACAGATCTAGGTAGAGATTGCAAATCAGGGGGAATGAAACTCTGGGCTGATAGGGATTTCTTGACTATCTCAGCATCGTTTTGCAAACCTAAGACAGTGAGCTCCCACAACTCCGAAGGATGGTAGCAAAGGACCTTCTAGGGGCGCCTAGGTGGCTCAGTAGGTTAAGCGTCCAGCTTCAACTCAGGTCATGATCTCACCATTCATGAATTCGAGCCCTGCATCAGGCTCTGTGCTGACAGCTCAGAGCCTGGAGCCTGCTTCGGATTCTGGGTCTGCCCTCCCCTGCTCGCGCTCTGTCTCTGTCAAAATTAAGTAAACATTTAAAAAATTTTCACAAAAAAGCGCCTTCTAATCCAACCGTGTTGAGACTGCTCTTCCCTACACTCTCAAGTCACTGGTTAAGGGCTCTGGAGATTTGCATCCGGGGCTGAGAGATTACGTGCAAGTAAAGGAAACATGACCTCAGCTCTTTGCCTCTGGAGGATGCATGTTCTTACTGCTTCTCTAGGGCTATGAGATTTGCAGGAAAAACGGGACACCAAGCGTCCCCAAGAAATCACATGCCTTGAAGGAGGTGAGCGTGGATGGACTACTGACACAGGGGAAGAAGACACGTTGAAGTGCATGTGTGACCGAGCTACCACCCCATGTGGTGGTCAGCCCTTGCCAGCAGCGACCCAAGAGCTCACAAAAGCCCCTACATGGATGAGTAAAGCACGATACCATTCTCTCTCTCCTTTTTCCTTTTCCAACTAAGTCTTAAGAAACTGTCATCACGCTCACCAGGACGTATGAAGCCAAGGCAGCCTGAGAGCAGACCTGTTTGTTCCCTTCCTGGAAGGGATTTGGAAGCAGACATAGCCCCTGTGTCCTGGATTAAATCCCTGAAATTCTTTAAAAACCTGATGGGAGGAAAGAAGGAAAAGAAGGCACCCAAGAGAAAAGCTGGGTTTCCACTTGTGGAAGGGGTGGAGGGTGGAGAGACAGGTTTCGGGTATTAGCCTGAAAGTTGAGATTATCTTAGTTGTACCTGCTGGGGAAGCAAATCATGTCAAATACAATAAAAACACCTTCATTCAAAAATGATGTTTTTTGGGGGTGCCTGGCTGGCTCAGTCGATGGGGTGTGCAACTCTTGATCTCGAGGTTGTGAGTTTGAGCCCTATGCTGGGTATAGAGATTACTTAATAAAAAATATTAAAAAAAAAAAAAAAGTTTTCCTCCCCAGACTACCATGGTGGATTTTTTTTTTTTAGATCTCCCTTGGCTTGGCTTTGGTTTCTGTCTCTCCCCCAATCCCCCAAAAAGATTTCTAAAAACATTCTGCTCAGACATCCATTCCGAATAACAGGACACATGGTATAAAAGCAAACCATCCAAAAGCATTTGTACACTTTCTCATCTGATTTGAGATTGCCTCTGAAAAGGGAGCAGGGCGGGGGGTGGGGCGGGGGATGGAACGAAGTGGCTCTCTCCATTCGGGGCACCATGTATCCTCAGTGCTCCGTGGCGTCCGTAGCTCATTAGCTACAGTTAGTACGAAGCCTATGACCTGTGGGGCCATAAAACTCCCCATAATAATTCATCAGGTCCTGAGAGTTCCCCTAAGTACATTCAGATCAAGTGCATGACATTTCCCCCTAATGGTGGCATTGGCTAATGGCCTAACAGAATTAAGATGGCTCCACCAAGCCACGCAATTATATTACGTAAGCTCAAATGAGTGGCTATCTTTGAGGTTGAAGGGTGGACTCAGAATGGCACTTTAGGCTGGTGGTCAAGACCACACCCAAGAGCCCTGGGAAAATGAAACTATTTGAGCCTCGGTTTACTCGTCTTTCAAGTAGGGACATTAATACTGATGGCTTAGGTCTGGTGTGAGGATTATATGGGATAAATGCTTGACTCTGTTAGGGAATTAGAGGTGCTGGCTCATTTTTCTGTTGGAGATTATGTTTAAAATCACGATGCATTGACGAAACCTTTGCTTCCCCCATCCATGAACAGACTTGTTTCCTTTCCCCAGTGGTTGCACACTTTCCTACTATGAGAACACCTTAAGTGGCGTCAGAAATTCAGACACCCACACTCTTTGTAACCATTGATTGAGTAAACACATAATGATTGAATACTACTATGAATGCAGTAACACTTTAAAATGATCACTTCACACATCACCAAAGCATTTCCCCACATTTGAAAACCATTTGCACCTACATAAAGACCTATTATTTATCCCATCTATAATACCATAGTTGCAACATATAGAGAGTTGAAGAAACCTTATAGTAACTCCATAGTCCAGAGGGGTGAAGCATTGCCCTTAAGGAAGACTGCAGGTCTGAGCTCCTGGAGGGTGCTGGATGAAGAGGATATGGGGAGACGGGCAGACAACATGACATGGAGGCTGAGTTTGGTGGGTCCTAAAAAGAAGGCGGCCAGGGGGAGTTGCCGTAGGGAGTTCAATCAGTTGGGTCACACCCTAGAAGGTTCTCCAAATAGGGGGAGGAGATGCCTTTGGGCATCAGGACCTGGGGAGAAGATGCAACGTTTGAGCTGGTTGGCTTTAATCCCCGAGTGAAGATGGGAACAACAACAACAACAACAACAACAACAACAACAACAACATTAGAGAACTAACCTCGAAGTTTTGCCGTCCAGTGAAACTTTTTGCAATGATGAAAATGTTCTACAGTGTGCGGTCCAATATGGTGGCCGTGTGCAGCTAATGAACACGTGAAATGTGGTTTGTGTGACTGAAGTAGTGACTTTTTAAAAAATTCACATAATTTAAATCCCTTTAACTTTAAATAACTACATGTGGCTACTACTGGACTACACTGCTCTAAAGTTTGCTCAGACCTGTTTGAAGAGACCCTGATTATATAGGTGTAACTAGTTCTCTCTGTCTGAGAATCAGCTGATGGCTGATAAAGGCTGGAACCTTTCAAACTAAGGAAATATTTCTTTTAAGAAGCCATAAAACCCTCCCAGGTGAGATCGAGCTGCTTTATCCCGTGGCATTCTGCTTTTGCCACATTTGAATCAAGTTTTAGGCAATGTTATTAATTAGAAACCGGGTAGAAGCAAAAACAGTAAAATAAACCCGAGCCCTCGATGTTACAGCTGTCATTTTTTACATGGCCTCATGATTCAACGATTAATGGACCTTAAAACAATCGTAAAACATCAAGGCCCTTGCTCAAGCTTAGAAGAACAAGAATAGCTTTACTTCTGCTCCAGTCTTCTTGTTTTAAATTCATTGGGTGTCACCAAGCTCTGTAAACACTTTTAAGTATTTTGACATTGTGGTATGAGATGCTGTTAATCTGTTTCCTCCCTGACCTTCATTGGCCAGCAGCATGTTGCGACTCAGTGGAAAATTCATGAAAAACAGCAAGGATGTACTCGGTGACACAGATTAGGACACAATAAAGCTAAATAATGGCTATAATGGACAGATTCTGATTCAATAAACTAACTCACCAAAGATTTATTGAGCGTCCAGTCTGTCCCAGGCACTCAGTGGACACTTGCCCATATAACATATTTCATTTGCACACTCCTCAGCGCAGATACATGGGGCCAGCATCAGTGTCCCCATTTTATAGATGAGCACGCTGAGGTCCAATCATGCAGTTAGTAGTAGGTGGAGGTGGGACTCAAAACCAGGCGTTCTGACTCCTAAACAACACCGCTTTGTCCAGTATGCCACTCCAGGATATTAACATTTTTCTTATGATATATGGCAGACTGTATTTTTCAAAAGTGGCCCTACATTCCCTTCCAGAACCCTCCCATTGCTCCATCGAGAGGCGGGGTCTATTTCCTCTTCCTGTAAGCCTGGGAAGCCCTGTGTGAGGACCTATGCAAACAGAATGCAGAAAAACCAATGCTCCATGACTTCTGTGGCTACGTCATAAAGGGCAATACAGAATGAGCATGGCTCTCTCTCTCTTGGGACATTGACTCTTGGAACCCAGCTGCCATATTATGAGGAAGACTAAGCTCCGTGGAAGCAAGGTGTAGGTGTTCCAGCCAAATGTCAGCATCAACCCCAGACTCACCAGTGAACCATGCTCAGATGATCACACACCCCCGGTTTGCAAGCTGCCTCAGCTGACGCTGACTGGAGCAGAGACAAGCTGTTTCTTCCATCCCTGCTCAGACCACAGATTCATGAACAACATAAATGTTGTCATCTTAAACCACTAAATTTTGGTGTGGTATGTTATGCAATAGTCACTGGAACATGGTCAAACTTTAATCAAACTCTACAGAACAGGCAAATGCTTTAATTCCCTCATCAAAGACATCCGATGGCTAGATAATGTGTTCCCATGAAAGAAATCCTGAGGGGAAAAAGATAAAGGCTTGGCTGTGGAGAAACACTAAGAATTTGGAAGGCTTATTATACTAGGGAATTGAATGGAACAGTTGAAGGAAAAGAAAACAGAATGCCTAATGAATATACCAGAAAGTTTAGATTTATGGGATTGTACATGTATTGCTTTGAGTGCTAAGATCTATCTAGAGCCTCCAATGGCTTTGGACTAATTTCCTAGTTTGGCTCTCAAAGACTCAGTGCCTTAAATAGAATTTCTACTTCTGTCTCTTGGGGGTACGGGATGGCACTGGGTTTACTGCACAATGTTCAGAAGATGAGAAAAATGTTGCCAGGATGCTAGAAAGGGGACCCAACACATGGGACCCAACACAGGGGACCCAACAAGGCAGGAGAACATCTCATTCACTTCTATATTCACACATCCTGCCACTGTCCCTGAGAGTTTCTAGAGGAATTAAAAGAAAAACTGGGTATCCTCACGGACATCTGGTCATACAAACAGTCGAAGAAGGTTGGCAAAGCATGATGGTGGCTTCCATTTCACACTCACGTGTTTCACCAAGCGAGAGGTTATTTATGTGTTGGCAACGAATCACTTAAAATCCAACGAGGAACTCACCATTTTCTAAATGCCCTCAAGGTGGCTCCTGTCTGTGGTGTCTCGGGTTTGCCCAGAGGTGCTGGCTAACTCATCAGATCCCCTTCAAATACATTTTCCCTTTCTTGGTTAAGATTTCTTCGTTCATCTTAAACATTTTACAGTCTATTTCTTAAACTTTCATGTTTTGGTAGTAATATTCTTGACTTCCATTTAGATGACCACACACACACACATATATCTTTACTTTTAAGATGCGATGAAAATATCAGGACTAAGAAACATTTTGTACGAGCTTCCCAAATACAGATAGAAACCACCCACAGCGATCGGGAGCAATATTTAAATCTTCCAGGAGCTGTTACTTTTGAAGAAATTTAGATTAATTGGGCTGCCTTTAAAACCTGTAATATTGCCACGGTACCATCCTTAGAATCACAGAATGCCTAAGGTATAAACAGCTTTTTTTTTTTTTCTTTTTATTGATGGCTGTGAATTTTCTGTGCACACCTGTACTATCAAGGTAACTTTTGCTATAAACAGCATTTTTAAATGATCACATAAAAAACTATCAAGCACTAAATTAGAAAAAAACAGAAATTCGAAAGTGATAGTTAAATTTATGAAGCAATTCTGCTACACTCAAAGGCTCATTGCTTGACATGTAAAAAAATTTTTGAGCCGCGTGTAAGACCTGAGTATGAATTTGCCTCCAGTGGGGGAACCACAATCCACACCAGGCACCAAACGAGAGCCACATGCAGCACATACGCGCTTTGGATGTGCGCTTGTTTGCATGACTAATGGTGATAATATTAAAAGTCTTTTCTCATCATTTCAATTCTTTCATTTTTTATTTTTTTTTTATTTGGCTGAGTGCCTTTTTTGCTACCTCCAAGAGCTGTTAATTTTGCTCGCTGCCGAGCAAAAGTCAAAGTCAGAGTCTAAACAGCTTGTAATGAGTTTTCAATGGCCCATCTCAATGAAATTGAGGGCAAAGACCAGCCGGCTCAGGCAATGTCAGCCCTCGGAATTTATTAGTGAGGGCGAGTAGTGTTGGGGGGAAAGGCGGAGCGGAGGGACGGAAATCCCTGGGCTCTTCGAGAGGAGGCCCGGCCCTTATTAAAAAGCGGTGACAGCCGACTGTTCAGGCCGGACACACAATATCAGACCCATCTGCCTCCGACCTCCACTGTGACGGGGTCACACCTGGTTGGGGAATGAGGGAGAGAGAAGCCTCTTAGGAATTGAAAGAAGAGCTTCCACCTCACTGTGGACGTGGACGTGGGCGTGCCTAACTCTCGCGCCCATCCCTCCACAAAGAAGGCAGCGCTCCTCTTTCTCCAGATTCTCCACGTATCACCTGCGCACACGCATGCGCACGCATACAGACGCATGCGCACGCATACAGACACACGCATGTGCGAGCGCGTACACACACACACACACACACACACACACACACACACACACACACACGTGTCTCAATCTGCTCCTAATGGCGATTTATGCAAAATGGGGCAGCGTTCAGTTTTTGAGTTCTGACTTTTATTTGTTTAATTCTGTTTAAATTTCTCCATCGTACATGTTTCCTACAGATCCCTTATGATTCTCCTTCCAGGAATATCCTTTAAAACCACACAATGCTTTTCTGCACAAGTACAAAATCTCCATATAAAACAGAATTCTGCAAGAGCCTGACAAATAAATTCTACACTTGAGAGCAGAGATCAACTTGACAATAGCTTCTTCGGCCACAAGAAATGTACCGTAAAGCCACTAAAATAATACACTTGAGCAAGGTGGTGGTTTGAGGGGGTAAAAAAGGTCTTACTTCTGCACAGCCACATGTTTTTGTTTATTTATTTGGAGGAAACAGTGAGGTATGTGCTAAGGGTGACACATCCTATGAGTGGAATAAATTAGGACTGTCGCATCTTCTACAATGATTTTTTTAATATAATTAATATTATATATTAATTTCTATTAATTGTATTGACATTAAATCAATTGGTATTGATATTAAATCAATTGATATTGATATTAAATTATAATTGATATTGATATTAAATCATAGTTTGATGTTAATGCTGATATTAGATTATAATTGATTCCAACATATTTTTTATGGAACACCTACTAAATGCCTGCCCCACTGCTAGGCACCAGGGACAGAATGGCAGGCCTGGTGATGGAAGTCAGTTCATTTTTCTAGCCATTCATTCATTTCCTTCATCCATTCATTGTCCACTGATTCAGTCACTGAATCACAATATTCACATAAATCTACTAGGTATGTGCTAAAAACAAGGCTGTGGACTAGGTTCAGGGAGGCAATTACATGGTCTCCACCCTTAACTAATTTAGACTCCAGTGGCACAGAAAATTCCAGATTAGCATAGTGGATTTCCAAAGCCTTCCACAAACCAACCATTAACTTCCTGTTTATTTAAACAGACCTGTTTTCCTGGTATTCACCTTATTCTTTTCCCTTGTCCACTTGCATTCACAGAACTATCCTCAGTCTCTTTGCACCAGCTCATGTCTCGTCCCACGCTCCATAGCATTGCTGGGAAATTCAACATACCTTGAATGTCTTGTACAGGGTGTACACGGAATGGGTTTGTACACATTCAACAAATAGCAAAAAAAAAAAAAAAAAAAAAAAAAAAAAGTGGGCTCTGTGTTTAATATACCTGCATAGTTAAAAAGCATGTCTGATCGAAGAGTGAGCATTACTCATGGGCACATCCGTAGTCATTTTCACAATGACAATCATGTTAATAACAATAACACTAAGAAGAAGCAGCAGCAGAAGCAATTACTCTGTGCCAGACTTTGTGATATAGGCCGTTTATACGCATTATCTCATTAAATTCTCATTTAACCTGCAAGTCAGGTACTATTTTTATCCCATGTTGCTGATAAAAGGTTGACAGAGGTTAAGTGATTTCTCCCAAATCACAAAACCCGTGCATCTCAGATCAGGGGAATCTGACTTCAAAAACCTATGAAATAACAAAACCCTGTTTTAGATCGTAAATCCTACACAGCTTTAGTCTTTGAATCGAAAATTGAAATGTCCTGCTGTCTGAACGTGAAATGTAATTGATCCATATACACTAAGGAGAGGGACTGAGGATGTGTGCGTGAGCTAGGAAGAGGTCTCTATCCAAAACTCACCACCGCCAACTTTGAAACTCTGTGGGTAACCTTGTTCAGAGACCAAGTAATGGAGATCAGCGGCTCCATTAAGCGATTGAAGAACCTTCTCCCCTCACCAAGAAGTACCACTTTCCTTACCAACCTTACCGAGTTCAAATGATGGGGGCATAAACACCTTCACTGGATGGTAGAATGCCAACAGCTCTTAAAGAACAAGAGAGAGGGAATTACATCCCCAGTCACCCAGAAAACTGCACCATGGAAGAAAGAAACTATTACGTGAGCAATATTCATGCCTACAAATGTTGCATTTCACAAAACTTGCCTAACTATCAGAGCTTCCTGCTTCAGGTTTATTTTAAGTTGTTTTTTTTTTTTTTAATGTTTACTTATTTTTGTGAGAGAGAGACAGAGCACGAGCAGGGGAAGGGGCAGAGAGAGCGGGAGACACAGAATCTGAAGCAGGCTCCAGGCTCCGAACCCTGAGATCATGACCTGAGCCAGAGGCAGATGCTTCACTGACTAAGCCACCCAGACGCCCCCTGCTTCATGTTTTATATTGGGGAACACCCAGTCACAACTTTAGAAGCTATCAGCTTATTTATTGACTAAGAAAATCAGTCAAGTGAGTGCAGGGGAGAAAATGTGATCTCTAGAGAAGTTTGCAACAAGCCTGATAGACTAGACACACCTACCTTGGCCAACTAAGCATTTGGGTTTTTGAACAAATTTTCTCACTCTGAAAAGCGATCTGAAATTAGGGGAGCTTCCACGTGAACCCCTCAAATATGTGCAGGTGCATCTCCGCTGTGTCTAGCTTCCCCACTGATTGTCAGCTGATGTTGCGAACCTTTTAGCAAAGGAAGTGAATGACAAATCCTACCAGTGAGGACAGTCTCTGTGCGGCAATGCATGTGGAGGGCTAATTCTGATCTCGCACGCTTACTCCTATTCCCCAGCCCTGCAAATTCTTTCTTAGGAGAAGGAAGAAGCTGAGAGTGACACCTTCTTCCGGGTGATTTTCACACCCAGTGTCTAGAGGGTCCTACAGAATCATAACCTGTAGACATCACACTACACCATCTGCTCACCTCTTTCCAAGCAAAATCTCAGTGCAACATATTTGGCTTTGGGCTTTCTGCTGAAAACACATGGCATGCATTTATGGGAAACCTGGCCCTTCCCTGGCATTCCTCTGAAATACTGTGGCTGAAAAGCATGACTTTTTTTTTTTTTTTTTGCCACGGAACAGTGAACATTTATACAATCATTAAAATCGCATCTACCACCATATTTTTTCTCCTTCTCAGTTTTAATACATTTTTATAATTGCATTGAAGATATTCTAACCCTGTTTTTAGTGCAAAGATAAAATTTATGAACCGTGACAAACGTATCATCTCAGAGCCAACCCAAAGGATAACAATATGTGTGGTAAAACCCAAGTGTTAGCTCCCTTCTGCCCATTTAATGGGGTGAGAGAGAAAAAGAGTTAATCCAGACCCCAGTCCTCGAATTCCAGACGTGGGAGAAGTTCCCAACTCATGCCTTAGAGCCAAGACAAATTTCAAGGAAAAGTATTTATTCATACAAAAATTTTTCTAAAGTCACACGTGTATTTGAGAGTACGATTAATATATATTTTTAGTTTTTATGCTGTGTATAATTTCTGCAGCTTGTGGCAACACAACCCAATGTATCTGATTAGATTTTTGTCAGAATGACTCACTCACTTTCCCCCTTTATCTTTTCCTTATTTCCATCAGAATACGTTTGGGGAGGGCATAACGAGAAGGGGCCATACGGGGAGCAGAAAGGACAGCAAAGTGCCAGAGAAAGTGGGCGACCTTGAACAAGTCCCTCTCTCTGGGCTTCACTCTCCTCATCCATACCAGGAAGGATTTAGAATAGATTTCTCATCTCGACAATGAAGTGTTACAAAAAGATTATTTAAAATAAAATAAAACACCTCCAGCTTTCAGATGATATCACTGGTGAGATAATCGCTTTTAAAAGAAAAATCTTAAATGTTGACGAGCTCTTAAAAATGCAGCAATCACATTTGTATGAATGTGTGTTTCCAAACCCAGAGGGACACCCTGAAGTTAAAAAAGAAAGAAAGAAAGAAAGAAAGAAAGAAAGAAAGAAAGAAAGAAAGAAAGAAAGAAAGAAAGAGAGAGAGAGAAAGAAAGAAAGAAAGAAAGAAAGAAAGAAAGAAAAAGTGGGGGAGGGGATTTTGGCAAGCACCTGACCTGGGGTTTTTACTCCTCCCTGCAGAGTGCAACCTGGCCATGAACTCTCAGCTGGGGAAGAACACAAGAGACAAGTCTAACTCTGACGAACTTTTCTCCTCGGCCTCCCTTGCTCTCTGGAAACAGAGAGTTTTAAATATTTCCTAACTTTACGTAATAGCCTTGACTAAGACACCAATGCTAGGGGACCATAATGAAGTAGAGGTAATCTCCACAATTTAAAAACACTTATTGTGACAAAATGGATTGACGAGGTGCTGGTGATAGAAGCATGCATAAATGAAATGCATCCCACCGGAAAAGCATTTTGCTCACATTGTCATTTACGGCTCCTGAATTAATAGACCAAGAAAGGCACCACCGGCCCCAACAAAATGCCGTAAAACCACTAGCAGCTAGTGGTGTCTCAAACTTTAATTCCCCTGGGGAGAAAAGGACACTGCCTAATCTGTATTCAGTCCTGACATTGGCCACATCTGATATGGAACATTAGCTTCTAAGTCTCTCAATAGACTAGTGTCCTTCAGTTTATATTACTTTATGTTAATAGTAGAAAAATTACACACAACATCATTTATCATTGTTATACTCTGCTATACATCCCATAGCTTATTTTAATATATTTATTTACCCCTGAGACGGTGAGAAATTAAAAATATATATGTATCAAGAAAAGCCTATAGGGAAAGAATCATTGTAAACCTCTCCAGAAAAAAAAAAAAAAAAAGAAAGAAAGAAAAAGAAAAAAAAAAAACACAACAAACTCCCCTGGGGGAGAAGATATATTATATAGCTAAGCTTGTGAATGATAAGGTGCTTTCTGCCTAAGGACGTGGGTATGGGCTGTACAATAATTCCAGGCGCACGAGTACATAACAAAAAGCAGCATATTAATGATAATATATCTTTTGTTCCCTCATCTCACCAGTTTTTTTTCCTTTGTCGATTATATCCGTGGGTCCCTCTTGTTCTGTTATTAGCTTTTCTGACATTTGACCTCTAGCTAAAGAAAGGCAAGATTTTTTTTTTTCCTTTGAAAAGCACTGTCAGTCTGAACCTGACTTTCACTTTTTGTGACCCAGATTCCACAAGAGCATGGGGGAAACTCAGTTTGGATTAATAACCGCAACGATGGCCTTGCATTTAGCGCCTTAACTTCTGCAAATGGGTTGTGCGCACATCATGGAGACAACGCAGTGGGTTTAAAGGGCCAGGAGCATTGGGGCGGAGGGGGTGGAGGGGGTCTGGGCTCCGTGTGAGGCTCCGCCCAGCTCTCCCTACAGAGCCTGGGTAGTGACCCATCTCTCTGGGCCTCAGTTTCCTTAGAAGCAAGAGCAGTTTTGACTTGATGAGCTGAGATCCCTTGCAGCCCGAGCGATTTTCTGTGATTTTATTTGTCCTCATCAGTCTCATGAAGCTGGATGGGTCTGCTCATTTTTCCAATGAGCAAATGGAAGCTCAGGAATATTGACTTAACTGAGGTCCAGGGTTGGAAATACACCAGTACTGGGGGTGGGACGGAGCCTGGCTAGGTCTGCCCAGCACCCTAGTCTGGACCCACGCTGCCCAGGGAGCATCTCTTGCAGTGAGCCTTGTGGGGAAGGTTCTGCTCTTGGGGTTTGGGGAATTAATATAAGCTTGTGGCTCAGGACTGCCCTTTATATCGAACTTTCATTATTTTTACCACTTTGACCCTTAAAAACAAAAAAGGCATGTCTTGAGTAACACGTGGTTATGTTCTGTGTCTTATTCAGGTAAGAAGTAACTGTCTTAAGACATCTACCCTCCCCCCCACCCCTCCCACCCCACAGGTTCTCTTGGTCACAAGGGACTGTCACAGATCAGGTCATCTCATCCTCACCCAACACAAGCAGGCAGGGCGGGTACAATTTCCTTGATTCTACTGATAAGGAAACTTAAGATAAAGATAAGAACTAAGGCAGTCTGAGCTCCACCTGAATGGCTGAATGGCTGAGCTGGGAAGTGAAATTCAGGTCTCTTGATAATACATGGCAATGATACAAATAAACACATATTTTTGCGATGAATATGGACAATAATTAATTATTTTCCAAAAGGCTAAATAAAACTGGTGTGGTTTATACAAGACTGCACAATTAAAAAAAAAAATTATCTATTTGGGGCGGGGGCAGTGATGGAGACAGAGAATCTCAAGCAAATTCCATGCTGTCAGAGCAGAGCCCAATGCGAGCCTCGATCTCACAAACTTTGAGATCATGACCTGGGCCAAAATCAAGAGTTGGACGCTTAACCGACTGAGCCACCCAGGTGCCCTAAGGCAGTGCCATTTAAATTTTTTGATGTTTATTTATTTTTGGAAGAGAGAGAGAGAGAGAGAGAGAGAGAGAGCAAGTGAGCAGGGGAGGGGCAGAGAAATAGTGAGACACAGAACCTGAATCAGGCTCCAGGCTCTGAGCTGTAAGCACAGAAACTGACGTGGGGCTTAAACCCACCAACCGTGAGATCGAGACCCGAACTGAAGTTGGAAGCTCAACCCACTGAGCCACCCAGGCGCACTAAGACTGTGCAATTTGAAAGTAATATAGTAGAGAGCAAGGCAGACAAGACAATGTGACACTGAAAACATTTCTCTTGCCTCCTGATGGCATCACCATAGGATACTTCCCAGACCCTCTCCTAGCTATGTGTGACCATGTGACTGAGTTCTGGACAATGGAAAGTAGGTAAGAGTGATCTCATTGCTTCTAGGCTTGGCCCATAAAAACCTCCTGGGAGTCCTATTCTCTTTCTTCCTTCATCCAATGTCTGGATTTTGAGGATCCAGGAGAAGATCTGAGGCTCTAAGGGATGGATGAACCCAAGATGTCAAAGCCTGAGTGCCTGGATCACAGCATAGGAGGCCAGCTGCTCACCGACTCACTGATTGTAACTTGAACAAGAAATCAACTTTAGTTCTGGGAGTTGTTTGTTAGAGCAGTTAGCCAGTCTCAACTAAAAGAAGAAAGTTCTGGAAGGGAGTCAAGAAGTGTTTTCAGTATGACAGCTAGGTACACATTCATTTTTATTTTTAATTTTTTAATTGATGTGGGTTTTTTTAATGTTTTTATTTATTTTTGAGAGACAGAGAGAGAGATCATGAGGCAGAGAGAGAGGAAGACACAGAATCAGAAGTAGGCTCCAGGCTCTGAGCTGTCAGCACAGAGCCTGATGTGGGGCTCAAACTCATGAATCACGAGATCATGACCTGAGCTGAAATTGGAGACTTAACCAACTGAGCCACCCCAATGTCCCTGCTAAGTAAACATTTAAAGCAATTCTTGTCAGCAGCCTAAGTTTTTACCACACCCTGTTTGAAAAACCAATGACAGATCTTGGATCTTTAAGATATAAATATACACAGGAGGCTTTTTTGTCTTATTATAGACATCAACTAATTTTACTTTTCATTCATTATCTTACCATATTTCACTTACTTGAACCTTATGTTTCTGTATCCATTTGGCGGTGAAGATAATGGTGGTGCTGAAAATAGCCAGTATTCATTGGGTTCTTATCTGTCAGCCACTTTACGAGATACTTTGCATACAATGTCTCATTTCCTCCTCAAATATATTAGGTAGATGTCATTATTATCCCCATCTTATAGATGAGAAAACTGAGGTTTAGAAACATAAGGGACCTACCCACGAGACTCAATTCCCAGAGGCTGGCCGAATGAAGGTTGTGTACTTGCTGCAAAAAGGGATGAAATTCAAGAGCCAGGTCTGGAAGTCAGTGTTAAGTTGGGAAGGGAAGTGCGGCCCTCCAAGGCAGCGTTTTCCAGACATCCATGTGCACTGTGGGTTCTGTTTTAGAACAGGAAGACCCAGCAGTGGTCTAAAGCCCCAGGTATGACGTAGAGCAACTAATGAGCGCTCATCCCATCGAGACTGAGGTTGGAGAAAACATTTTGTTGCAGTCTGTAGGTGGCCCGCAGAAGTTAAGGACTTCCTTCCCACTCTACTCGTTGACCAAACAACTGGACAGACAGAAGGGCACAGTGATCAAGAGCCAGCTTTCTGGGGTGAGACTGCTGGACTCAAGGACCCTACGTGAGATCAGAGATAAGTTGAAGTGTTTGTCCCTCATTTTCCTTGTATGTAGAAAGAGATTATCTGTGAAATGTAAATGACACAATAACCTGTAAAGCATGTAGCACCATATCTACCAGCTTTTGAGTGCTCGATAATTCAGGCTATGATCACTGTCATGATCAACATTATCACTATCTCCAGCACCATCACCAGAGCTATTCTTCAAGGAGGGATCTCCTTAACCACCACCACGTACATTGGATAGACTGGAGAAACCACCAGCTCAGAGACCAGCCTGAAGCCTCCAACTCCTACTATTTACAGACTTACTGGAATGCTTGTGTGATAATGACAAGATTAAGTGGTCAACCACGGATATCTGCAGTATGTCAGGCACAAAGTTACTACACAAAAGGCAAGTCATTTCTTCGTCACTGACTTACTCAAGGGCAGACAGGTCCAAGGAGCCACAGGTGGCAGTTCCATGGCCCGCTGCTGAACCTTCTGCAATAGGCAGGTGCTGCTTGGGCTGTCTAACGACAGGGGTCCCCACCTTCCCAGGCCAGAGCATCGCCTTATTATACTAGCGTGTGAGAGTAATGGCACCAGCAATAGCAGTAATAATAGCAGCAGCTATGATGCTGAGCGTTCACTATGGGTCCAGGGCTGTGCCCACCACAAGAAGACATTCCCTCCTTGAATCTCACAGGAACCCTAAGAGGGAGGCATAACTTACCCTTTTGGGGGTGTTTTGGACGGGGAAATTGGTGTTCAGAGAGTTTAAGTATTTTGCCTAAGGGGACACAGAAAGTGGGATTTGAATCCAGGTCACTGCTACCCAAAAGCCCAAGATATTAAGAACTTTTCCATATGGCACAAGTCTTTCTGAGCCCTACCTGCTGGGGGCTCTCTTCCATGTCAAAAATTTCCCTGTTCCTGACCTGGTTTCCTCTTAGGAACTATTCTAGGCAATGTTTACCCCCACTGAAATGATGAAGTGCATTTGTAACATTTCTGAATGAAATCATAAGTCATTTCCATAATGGCTGAATAGTCTGAAAAAAATAGAATTTTGCTGGGCACTATGTGAACACACTGCATGATATTTAAACAATAAAGGTTACCTCTCATGTACCACAGCTGTGTTTTATGCTAATAACCAGAATCATTTAATTATGGGCTAATGACCTGCAAAATTTCATTTTAAAAATGAAGTCATATCTGGGCTTATGGAAGGCAAAATTGGATAAAAAATGAGGAAAGTCAATGGTCAGTTTATATTCTTGAGTCAAGAGCAGCTAAAGAGTCTATGTTGTATCATTCCAACTTTGAGGAGTAAAAGAATTTGGGCATTTCAACTAGAAACAGGAAGGAGATTCTCCATCTTACGGATCATACTTGTATCACTTGAGAGTCACTAGGATACAGAGAGAGATCTCTGTTCCACCATCCTGGTTATCGACAGGGATTTGGATCTGTGTCTTTCCTCCTTTCTCTGCAACAGCTCTCTCTCTCCTTCTACGCTTGGCATCTGTTACTGCTAAGCCTCAGCCGTCCAGGGAAAACAGAGAACAGAGCTATGGACAATCAAGCTCTCTGTTGGGGATCCTGGTGAGTGGCTTGGCCTTCCTGGACGTTTGCTTCCATGACCACGTTCTATCCCTCGGGGAGAGGTACCAAACACATCCTCAGCCATCGCACAGTGCTTTGGCCAGCCTTGATCTCAGATTCCTACAGGTGAGATTCCCAATCAATTTGGGTTGTAAGCTCTACATGTTGTCTGCCCAAACTGTTCTTCTTCCTTTCTTGCTAACAGAATTGTGATTCTGTTTGGGTGGCAAAGTTCCTGGCAGACATACTAGAGACAATGTAAGCCAATCATGATGTGACAAAATTGTATTAATGGCCCCAGTTCTTCACTACACTCTTATGTGTGCCCTCTATCATGCAAATGTGCAGGGCCCCACTCCATATGACTTGCTTTGATTCTTAGATATGACCCCAAAAGCACAAGCTGCAAAAGACAAAAAAAAAAAAAAATACACTAGACTTCATCAACATTTAAAGGTTTTGTCCATCAGAGGATATTAACAAGAGAGTTAAAAGATCACCTACAGACTAGAAAAACCTATGTGCAAACCACATATTGATAAGGTTCTAGTATCCAGAATATTACAACTCAACAAAAAACCATAATCCAATTA
The DNA here is from genome assembly GCF_018350175.1 of Felis catus. NCBI lineage: Eukaryota > Metazoa > Chordata > Mammalia > Carnivora > Felidae > Felis > Felis catus. The sequence continues at coordinate 52,621,427 of NC_058382.1, read as the reverse complement.
AAAGATGGAAAAGGGGCACCTGGGGCTCAGTCGGTTGAGCATCAGACTTCGGCTCAGGTCAGGACCTCACGGTTTGTAACTTCAAGCCCTGCATTGGGTTCTGTGCTGACAGCTTAGAGCCTGGAGCCTGTTTTGGATTCTGTGTCTCTGTCTCTCTCTGCAACCTCCCCACCCCCCTGCTTGTGCTCTGTCTCTCTCTCAAAAGTAAATAAACATTAAAAAAAAAAAAAGACAGATAAAAGAGTTGAATAGACATTTTTCCAAAGGAGATACGCAAATGGGCAATAAGCATATGAAAAGATGCTCAACATCATTAGTCATTAGGGAAATGCAAATCAGAACCACAATAAGATACCACTTCCCATCTACTGGGATAGCTGTAATAAAAACAACAAGCAAACAAAGAGAACATACAAGGGTTGGCAAGGCTGTAGAGAAATTGGAACCATCATTCATTGTGAGTTGGAATATAAAATGATGCAGACACTGTGGAAAAACCATTTGGTGATTGCTCAAAAAATTAAATATACTCTATGACCCCCATATTCCACTCCTAAGTATATACCCAACAGAATAGAAAACAGGTGTTCAGAAAAAACGTGCACATGAATGATTATAGTAGCAAAGTTCATAATGGCCAAATTAGAAGCAGAAACAACTCAATGTTCATCAGCTGGTAAGCAGATAAAGAAAATGTGGTATATCCATACAATGGAATATTACTTACTGATATAAAGGAATGAAGTACTTACTGACAGATGCTATCACATGAATGAAATTTGAATACATTATGCTAAGTGAAATAACCAGACATAAAAGGCTACATATATGAAATATTCTATTTAGAATAGGCAACTCCATAGAGACAGAAAGGAGATTAATAGTTTCCAGGGGATGGAGGTGAGGATGGGGAATGACTGTTTGGTGGATGTGGGGCCTCTTTGGGAGAAGATAAAAATGTTCTGGAATTAGACAGTGGTGACTGCTTATAAGAATTAGTATTGTGTATATTATTATTTGTAAATTATGTGCTAAGCATTTATTCTACCAGCAACTTATAATAGCTCTGCATGTGTGTATATGAATACATGCACACTCTATTTTCTCCCAGAGGCCCAGGTGTTGAACATTTATCAGCACACCTCTGGCTGTAGGGCTGTGTGCTTTAGTGTGAGACCTCCTTGTGCCCCCAAAAAACAGTCTTAACTGACTCTCCTTCCCAGAAGCTGGTGCCCAAAGAGATTCAGAGCTGCTGCCAAGAGGTGTGAATTCCTGCAGCCAAAGGTGACACCTTCCCCTCGAAGGTGGGGAGTGAGAATCGCTGTGGCCCTGCTCTCCTTTGCTGGGAGTTACCTGCTGGCAAGACACACTTCGTCTTGCTTTCCTTAATTCGCGACAGCCAGTCACACTTGGTTATTGTTTTTAGTTTTACATACTAGTACTGAATTATTTTTTATGGATGTTGTTTCTCAATTGGTGTATTCCCTGGGGACAGCACAAGCCTCTAGAGTTTAGCTCCTCCTTAGCTGTAATCGCTGCTGCCACACGTACTGCTTGGGAGCTGGTATGATGCTCCTCTGCCCATGGGCCCCTCTGACCGGCTACAGACAGGGGATGAGAATGACCCCTGGGGCCTCCTGGGTTGTGAGTATGACCTCAGGCTTGTCAGCAGGTGGCAGCTGGACACTAAAGGGAATGCATGGCTGCCTTCCCAGCTCCGCATACTCTCTGGCAGTCCTTGGGACTGACAGACGTTGCTCATTGGGTGCAAGGTCTGAGGTTGACCTTGGAGCCACTGGTTTCCAACGAAGACTTCAGGCAGCCTACTTCTGAACCGCTTGCTCATCAGGCTTCCTACCTCATAAACCTGTTGGCTAAGGGCAACTACGTAACAATACCAATGGCAAACACTGACTGAGAGCCTCACACTGTGTATGTATTCTCATTTAATTTTCGCAGCAGCTCTGAGGCCATTTCTATTATTTAGTGCCACTCTGGAGATGAGGAAGCTGAGGCTCAGGGAGAGGAAATCATTTTCTCATAGACACAGGGCTAGCAGCTCACCTCCAGAGCCTATACTTACATCACTACCTTACACAACTTCCCAATGGTTAGTTAAGAACTTCACTCACTAGCTTCCTGAGTGCTCCTGGCGGAAGAAAAGCCAGGAGGGGGCCACAGATTTCTCTTCTTTACCTGTCAGCTTCAGTGGGGGAAACTGGAGAGCTGTGTCTGATCAGGGTCACAAAAGGACCTTGCCCTCCCATTTTTACCTGTGAACTTGAGCTTATCTCCTTTGACCCTTGGGTTCCCCATCTACAAAAGGAAGACAGTAATATCCACCTATGATAAGGAATGTGTGGTTACATGATTTCTGGGTAATATGGGGATCAGGATGGCACTGTTCTTCCAGGGCCTTGTGAAATGTACTATTGCATATAAACAGTCATGAAAATCGCATGGTGCAAAGTTGGCGTTGAGTGCATGTTACCCACTGATATCACCATGATCATCACCACCATCACCACTTGTATTTATAAGACAATATTTATGTCTTTCTAAAAGACATGGGGGGTTACTTGGCACATCACTGGCCCCAGTAAATAGCAGCTCCCACCTCTCCCCAGGTCTCAGGACTCCCAATGTCATGCCCATCAGCTTTGAAAGATGCGTTCCAGACCATCCCAGTTTTCAGCTGGAGGCCCTGGCTTTCGTGAAGGTGATCTAACGGCCTCCCAGAAGGAGCTCACACAAAGCACAGCTGGATGGCAGGTACAGACTCCTTCCTCCCTTCCCACTCTCTCCTTGCTGTGGTGTATGCAAGAGCGCATCTCCCCGCCAACATCTGGTCCTCTCCACCAGCCTGTGCCTGTCCACAGTCACCACAGTATGGTTCACTAAAGTGCACAGTGCCACACACACAGTAGGAGGAGCTTAATGGAAACTTGTTAAGAGAATAGTTAAGTCAAGTGTGGCACATACGTACCCAACTATCCGACAGCCATCGTAAATGACAGACCACCTTTCATCCATTTTGAGATGTGTTTTAGTCTTTTTCCTGTTACATGGCAACAACCGAGATGTTCTGCATTTCAGTGGAAATAAGTGCACTTTTGGTGTTATCCATGTTGAGTTTGACACTTAAAATGTCTTCGGAAAGATGATGCAATGATTCAGTATTGTAATCAAATTCACTGTGTTTCCAGAAAGGCATGGAAATGGCCACCTGATATAGGATGAATTCTCCGACTAAATAAGTCAAAATATCTTTTTTTTAATAGATATGTAATAATAAGTTCTGAGAGAAGAGAGCTTTGCATCACTGTTTAGTTGACAATGTTTTTCCCTTAGTGGAACATAAAATAACAGCATGCCTTATATCTATCTTCAGAGAATATATTATATGAAGCCTTTGTAATGCTCTAATAATATTATCAAAAATACCTCAAAATTCCACATCTAGTATGATTATGATTACAACTAGGAAAATGCACAACAACAACAAAGACAGCAACAACAACAACAAAACAGGGTATGGAAAAGAAAGACTGGAAAGAAATAACCCTAAAAGTTAACGGAGCTTATATGTGGAAAGTGAAGTAAACATGGAATCCTCTTTAGCTGGCAGAGAGAAGGAAATGCATTAATAATTTTTGGTCCGTCACTCTTGAATTCAATTACAAAGTAGTTTGGATGACTTTTCCTTCCCAAACGAGGAGAGTATTTAGAATGTTTGGAGTGCTGCAGAATACAAATGTTTAGAAGCATTACTCCGGAATAAAAGAGGTGAGCTCTACACTGTGTCCTCATCCACAGAAAAGGGTAGCCCCAGAGTGGGGAGAGGGGGCTGTGGCAAAATCAGTGCTCAAAAAAGGAAGGGAAATGGACAGGGAGCAAGAACAATTCATTGGAAAGCTCATGTACCTTGCAGGTAAGTGCAGCAGTGACTGGAAGAGAGTCGAAAACAAGAAGCAGATAAGTCTAAGAGAGTAAATCACAGGTAGCTGGGTTGTTTAAGGAGGGCACGAAGACGAAGCGAAGAGTGAGGAAGAAGGAAAAGGTCAGAAGAGGAAAATTAAAATAAATGATGGTGATGATTTACATCTGCTACCAAATGTAACAGCCCCAACCTGTTTTGTTTTTGTTTTTTCTGAAAAAGAAAAAGAATTCACTAAAGTTTGATGATGGTTAGGAGAGCAGGTTTCAGAACTATATTCTTTGCAACCATATTTGAAACCTCTGCCTTGGTTTACATGTAAAATGAGGATAAATGGCACTCATTTTATGAGACTGGTGTGAGGATTCAAAGTTATTACATCTAAAGAGCCATGAACGTTCCATGGAGCAAAGTGGGTGCTCAATACATGTTACCCATCGATATCATCATCATCAACACAGCCGTCACTAACATCATCATAACTATCATCGTCACCATCACCACCACCACGGTTGTCATCAACAATATCACCACCACCACCACCATCATAATCACTATCACCATTATAACCACCATGGTCACCATTATCACCACCACCACCATCATAATTACTACAATCAGCACCATCACGCTCACCATCACCATTATTAACACCACTATGATCATGATCACATGATAATCCCTACCAGTATCACCATCACCACCACCATTATCATCACCACCATCTCCACCATTATCACTGCCATCATCATCATCACCCTCACAATTACTAGCATCATCACCATCACTATCATCATCACCATGACCACCATTGTCACCACCACCACCACCACCATCATCATCATCACCATCATAACTATTTTTATTTAGAAGATGATATTCATGTTTTTGTAACATGCTAAATAAGGGTTTTTAGGTAAAATAAGGGGGGAGAAAAGGGTGTTTTAAGTACGAAGCACACAAAAGCAGCAAGTTTTAATCTCTTGCTCCTCAGAGGGCCATGCCACCTATACCTTGGTAACATTTGATCATGAAATAAAAACAGTTCTTGCGATGAACGTGGTCTCCTTCCTGGTGAGGACTGTCTAGGTGCAGCAGGGATGGGAGGGTAGAGAAAGACTTGATGGAATACTGCTGGTAGAGAGCAAGGTGGGATACATAACTCTGAGACCTAAACCCAGCTACCCTTTCCCGTCCTTCTCCTTTCTTAAAATCGAGATGCAGAATTTCCAAAATAGCTCTGCTTCTAGCCAGGTGCCCAATTACTGGCAATATCAAAGAAGTCCCAGACACGTAGGCTTTGGAACAAGCCAAGGGTCCTCAAACGCCCAACAAACACTTCAGTTGTGGTGAATGTGTCATCATTTCCCTGTCTTGATTTACCTTTCAGAAGCGATAGCCTATTTGTTTGGCTTTAGAATACTATCAGGTAACTTGGGACGTTGTTTTCACAGAATGGTTGCAGCTGCAAAGGATTCCTCCAGAAGGGGAGGGTGTGGCAGAGGAGTGTGGGCTGTTACTTTGTCCCCTCTCCCAGCCTGGCCCTGAGGTCAGGCTCTAAGTCATCTATGCACTTCCTCTATCACCCTCTAAACTCACACTCCCTAAGGCAGACAGATCTTTTGACACATGTCCTTGGATCCTGTCACTCCGCTGCTTAAAACTCTTCAGTGGCTTCCTTTATTCCTTTAGAATAAAGTCCTAGCTGGTTACACTGTGCTTTCCCATCCCATGCTACTTCAGCCACGTGGGCCCTTTTTTGCTCCGGCTCACCTTGTCCAAGCTCCTTTTGGCCTCAGGGCCTTGGCACTTTGGCTCACCTTGCCTGGAATGTTCACTGTCATTCAGTCCCTCCAACTGCAGGCTCTTTTTCATTGCTAGGCCTGCAGTTGAAATATCACCTGAAAGAGGTCTTCCCTGACTTTCCTTCTCCCCTCCATCTGATACCGCAAGGACTTTTGATTTGTTTATTGCTCTCCTCACAGTCTCGATGTGTCTTGCATCTTTACTTGTTTACTTATTGGCTTCTTCCTCCTAGGTCTTGGAAGTCCCCCTAAGGCAAGGACCCTTTGTTTTTGACTTGTGTACTATTTTTTCCAGTACTTAGCTCAGCAAAGCATCCAAAAGACAGCTTAATGAATCAATCATTCAATCAATCAGTGAATGAATGAACCAGTTAATTCATGAATGAATGGGTGTGGCCTTAGCTTCTTGAGCTAGGTAAGGCAGGCACCCTTGGATCCCCCTTCCCTGGCGCCCAACCTCCAGAAATGTTAAGAGAAGGATGTTGTGTCTTATCTTGGGAGGGGAAGAAAGCCCCAACAAGCTTCAAAAGCTAGAGGAAATTGAGAGAAGGAGGAGATGCAGGTAAGAAGTGCCTTGCCCCCGGGTTCAGGACCATGGGACCCCAGGAGCCTGATAGGGACTTGAAATACCCAGAACACTGGCTACAGCATTAGTTCACTTCAACAACAACAAAAACAACAGCAAGATTATTGAGCTCCTCCTGGCCATAGACACTGATATCAGATTTGAGTCTGATATGCAATCAGACTCCAAAAGGCTTGGTCCAGTGGCTTCCCATTATTGCCTGGTGCTGCAATCCAGAGCCTCCCTTTTAATCTACAGGAGAAGGGCAGAGCTGGTATTTCTTATACCAGTCAGTTCCAAAGGCCCTTATCCTTCCCCACCCCTTCCATGGGGCCAGAGATGGTCCAACAGAGGCCCCCCAGGCTAGGTCCCACCCCTGCCACCCACCCATTGCATGGGACAAGAATGGCTCTTATATCCTAGTTAGGAGAACAGGCTCGTGGGTCAGACCAACTGTGTGTCATCCCCAGCTCCATCATGTCCTAGTTGCATGAACAAGGGCTATCTGCTAAAATTCTCTGAGCTTTGGTTTCCTCATCCTTAAAATGGAGATAATACTACACTCTATTCATAGACCTGTTTGGATTAAATAATCTATGCAAAGTGCTGAGCACAGAGCCTCGTACAGAGCAAACAACTAATGTTAGCCTTCCTCAGCCGTAGCAACAGCATCCTTTTCTGGGCCTTCGTAGCTCAGTTTTAAAAAATGACATGGGCTGGAGCCTCATTCGTGTTTGCCACTGGTGGGCTATGTGAAGAGATCATTTTAGGTGATACTGTGATCTCCGTGATTCCCTTCCAGGTAGAATATCCCACAAGTAGAATGAGCTCATTGGTTTAATTTCAGATCTGTCAAACCTCCAAGATGGCTAGAATCTGAAGAAGGATTTGGAAGGAGTCAAGTGGGTTGACTGCCAAGGGGGGGGGGTGGACATTGTATCCCTGTCAAGTGCCACCGTGCGGGAACTGCACACTGCTGGGTAACTGTGGGTGTTTCCTGGAAGGGTTGCCCTGGAGCTGAGAAGAGGCGCCAGGGTTTATGAGCCAGAAAATGTGGCTCCTTCCAATGAACAGGACTCAACTAGCTCAGGGCTGAGAAAAGTGAGTGGCGCGGCCATACAGCTTTTCAAGAGAAGTCTTCCTTCAAACCAACTTGTAAACCTTCCTTCAACACTCACGATGTGGTGGGGGTGGGGGGTGGGTAGAAGGGGAGTGATGTTCTCATTTGACATATTGAAAAAAACACAGCGTAGAAGTTGTTAAATAAAATGACTCTGGGGCCGCACCCTGAATTTCATACCTTGAATTTCTATTGCGTTGGTCTTCTGAGAAGCTTGGAACACTCACCCAAATTGTGAAATGACTTGGCCCCGTCCTCACAGTCATACTGAGACCAGGATCAGAGCACGAACATGTGACACCCTCGTCAACAACACACACATCAATCACATGGAGGTCCGACATTATGTAAATACCGCTGTATTTATTACTTGGTGCTCTTGCTGTCACCTCATTCCTTGCTGAACAGGAAGCCAGTTATGTGAAATCTGGCACCAGTCAAAGTGTGGACAGATAGGGGCGTATCAGTGGCCACCGATCACCAGAAAACACTGTAAGGAATCCAAGGAAGGAAATGGAGGGCACGGAGGGTAAATCAAGAAACAGGCTGCCCGGGGGGGCTCAGGAGTCAGGCAAAGCTTGATTTAACTGTACCCTAAGCTGTGTGACCGGACAGCGGGGGGTGGGGGGGCCATCACCGATTTGAATCTCAGACTTCCCATCCGTGGAATGGGTGGCAAAGGAATCGTAACAGTAAATGTGACAGCATCTATAGAACGTGTCCCAATATCGGGCACCTAATCGGCACTTGCAAAACGACGATTCTCTCCTCAGTGGAGGTCTTCAGGAAGAGGGCATCGTACTGCGCTAGAGTCTTCTGTGAAGTCATCCTTGACTAGCCTGGCAACATGAGATCCTACTTTGCCCTGCCTTCCCCGCACCTTGCGCGTGTCTCCGTCCCAATGCTTATCATACCACACTCTATCCTTGTAAATGGCAGCTCCCAGGGTGACCAGGAACTCCTTATGGGCAGGCAGGGTGTCCTTTTAGGTCTGTATTTCCAGTGTTCAGCCGTGCCGCCCGGTATGACCGCCACCAGCCACGGGTGGCTACTTAAATTATCTAAAGGGAACTAATTTAAATTAAAGCTTCAGCCCCTCAGTCACACCAGCCACATTCCATGGGTTGAAGAGTCACCTGTAGGTATAGGACTGGACAATGGAGATGGAGAACATCTCCATCAGTGCAGAAAGTCCTGTTTGAACCCATGCTGGGTTCCAAACCCCAGAAACAATGGTCCTTATGAAATACCCACGGAGACTTTCCTAACCTTACCTTCACTCCCAATTTTCCCTATTTTCTTCCCACCTGTCTTAAAGTGTCACGTAAAATTTGAAAGCACACACACTGTGTAAAAAATAGGATTTGGTGAGATAAACACCCACACTGCATCCAAATCTGTTCGATTCATAAAGATCCCACTTCTTAGCACAGCACACTACAGGTGCTCAACAAGTCATATGACCAGATTTCCCAGGTACCATTGGCCAGGCATGCTTTTATGCCTTGTAATACTTACTGGAATGCCCATTTTATGGATGAGAAAACTGAGAAACAGGAGATCTGAATTGCTGCAGGTCACACAGTGAGCAAGTCAGCCAAGACTCAACACAGGGACGCCTGGCCCTGGATGCCAGGGTCCCATGCACTGTGCTTACTGTCCAACGAGAGTCAAGCAAACAGTCTGTGCTGTGGCTGCTTACCCAAATTCTCACACACAAAGGTTGCTGTACTGGGGGTGTGGGATCATTTCTCTGAAGCCACCATCCCTCTGTACAACCCCTCCTTCCCCTTTACTTCCCGGGGTCCCGTCAGATTGGAAGCTGGAATAAGGTTTTCTGAATTAGCCATGATGCTCTCCTGTAGGACCAAGACCATCTGGAGGGCACAGCTGGGTCCTCCCATGAAAAGTAAATAAGGAAACTACGGAGCATCATCAGCCGGTCCAGCGGTTAGAGTAGTGACGGCTACCCACCGACCTTGCGTCAGGAAGACTCACTCAGGCTCCTGCAGAGGCTCCTGGTGTTAGGCACCAAGGCCCGACGAGACCAGAACAAAAGGGAGGTGCGTGCCCACTCATGGTTCAGCACAAAGCAGAAGACCAAATCCCAATGCTCTATTGGCTAGAAAAATAAAGGGTAGGGGTAAGGAGGGAAAGCAACCCTGCTTATCATAATACCCAACTCGGTAGACGTCCACACAGCGAGTGGTGCCGGATGGCACCATATTGCTAAGGCTCACGTCTGAGCCACCGGAAGCCGCTCCTCCTGGTTGGAGCAGAGGGTGGAGGCTACACCCCTCCCAGGCTCTAGGTGTGAGCAGTCTCAAAACCCGTGTATGTCCTTGACCCCCTGGAGGGTGCCGCAGTGACTTCTCTGTTTCAACAAGAGATGAGGAATGAGTCTGGGTATTTCAATTCTTGGAGCAGACAAGCCACAAAAGATCATCACTTTGGGGTAAAAGTCAGGCCCAGGTTTACTCATCAAAAGCTGCCAGAGAGCTCCACAGGGGGATGACAACTGCGAGTCTCAAAGACTTTGCCCTGAACAGTCAAAACACCCATAAGTTGCAAAGCCATGAGATATTTTTGTTTCATGATCTTACTGGAGAGGGCTGAATATAGTTCCGATATCTTTCAGTTCGCTGAACAGGCAGGAGAGAGGCAGGGAGCTGGGGAAGCAAGAGGAATTGAGGTACTTCAAGACGAGATACTTCCGAAAACACGACCAGGTTTGATGGAGGGAGTCGGCCATCAGGCCACAACTCTTCCCCGAAGCCCGAGATGGCTCCCCACTGTCTCAGGTGAGGGATGTGATGTGTCACCATCTATCTTTCCAGTGTCACCTGGAGCTCTTCTCCCCACGGGAACCTGATAGGTTAGCTATGAAGACGATATGCCGTACCCTGGAAGTGTCCCATGTACCCAGGCTCCCTAGGCTGGCCCACGTGCTCGTCTCTGCCTGCAGAGCCCTTTCCCTCCCTTCTCTGATTGGAACAAAAATCCATTTATCTTCCTGGCATACTTGGAATGTGGCCGCCTGTGTCAAGTCTTCCCCAACTCCCTATCAATGCTGGAGGCATTGATCTCTCCATGCTCTACTCCTTTGCCTGCTACAGCGCATGACCCCAGCATTCTATTTAGTTGTACATGGGCCTGTCTCCCTCTGAAGACCGTGAGTGCTTACGAGCAAGGGTGACATTCAATTTATCTTTGTACTCTGCAGTAAATATTTGCTGAATGAGGAAACAGATTTGTTGGATGTCTATGTGGTAGGAAGCACAGTCTCCTGGGGGTATCTCACAGTCCAGAACAATGCCATGTACTAAGAACTGCCTTTTTCTACAGCATGTACACCTGTGCATGTGTACACACACACACACACACACACACACACACACACACACACACAATGGTTTCTCAACAAACTGGCCGAAGAGCTTACAGACATGGCGGCATGGATTCCAGTGCCTGTCATGATTTAGAACTTGTTTTGAATTGAAATCCCCAGCCCTTCTTTTCGGAGAATGTGGAATGGCTTATTTTGAGAAACGAGAACAAATTAAGGGGGATGTGCGTGTGGACACCAACATGGCCACGCACAGTTTTAAAGGTTTTGAAAGGATCTCATTTCAGCCGCATGCTTTCAGAATTAGGTTTTCAAATTCCATGAGAGGCCTGGATAAAATGTGTTAAATTCAGATTCTGGATTTTGTGTAAAAGTATGTGAAGTACGCCGACAAAGGTTGAATACAATAATTATTTGGCTGCCAAGCTCCCTATTCATAATTCACGCGCAAAATACTGCCTGATCCCAATTAGCTCAAACTTGTTTTTGCTTTTCTTTGTTGTCGCCTCTGCCCACCTTCCTGGGACTCCTCGTTTTGGGTTATTTGTTCAGACTTCAGCTCCAGACACACCACTGTGATTTCCTTTTTAATAAACACTATCCAGTGAGCAGCGGAAAACAATGAGAGGCACCTGCACTCTATTATAACTTCTCCTTCCACCCACAAGCGCGGAGCTATGAATAAGTGAGAACCGCCACTGGCCTAAGAATAGTAACAGCATTTTCCCATAAACACAGTATCATAAAACTTCAGCTAACGTGAAGGACAAAGTACCCCGCCGTCCCATTGTATGAAATGGGGTAGGAATGTCACGAGGAGAGCCAAATTCTGGTGTCTGTCTGCGGCCAATGACTTGGTCAAGGGTGGGGCCGTGGGACAGTTCATTCCATGCTAGGAAACAGCTGGACATTCCTGAAATCTGAGGGAGGCACAGGGCTAACGAATGACAGACCGAGAGGCCGAGGTGGTAGAGGAAAGGGCATGAGGCGTGGACTCACAAAATACACGTTCCGGTTCCGTCTCACGCGTGTAACATACATCTAACGTGCGTGCAGGCACTGTGCTCAGGGCTTAGGATGAACACCACCTGAGCGCAGCAGCTGGAAAGCTGGGCTCTCGTCGAGTTCTCACTCTGGCCGCTCGCGAGCTGTGCTCCCTGGAGCACGTAACCCAACTCCACGGGGCCTCTGTTTCCCACCTGGGAGACAGGCTAAGAACATGCCTAATTCCCACCTGTTCGGAGCCCATAAGGAGTAGCCATGGTAATAGCCATGAGGCATTAGGAGGTGCCCATTTCTTCTTTATTTTTTTTTATTTATTTATTTTATTTATTTTTTTAACGTTTATTTATCTTTGGGACAGAGAGAGACAGAGCATGAACGCGGGAGGGGCAGAGAGAGAGGGAGACACAGAATCGGAAACAGGCTCCAGGCTCTGAGCCATCAGCCCAGAGCCTGACGCGGGGCTCGAACTCACGGACCGCGAGATCGTGACCTGGCTGAAGTCGGACGCTTAACCGACTGCACCACCCAGGCGCCCCAGGAGGTGCCCATTTCTTGATAAAATCTCCTTCAAAGTACTTATTACCTACAAAGGGAGAGAAAGTAACTTTATGGAGGACCCAGCAGACATCACACCGACCGACTGATCAGGATGGACATCACCAATGACACAAGTACACTGTTAATCCCTTCAGGAGATAGATGCACTGAAAAGGAAACAGCACCATTTCTGTAATATTCCTTTGCGGTAGGTTTTTAAAAAGTGACATTTGCCATTTTAACCAGCGTTAGGGGCACAAGTCGGTGGCGTGAATTACATCCACGGCGTTGCGCGGCTGTCACTGCCCCCCCTCCCCCATCCTGAAAACTCTGTCATCACCCCAGACGGAATGGGAACCACTTGTGAACATATATTTATGTTGGGGGCTGAGGTTCTTCAAGCAAATGTTTTGGTGGCAACTACATTCATTTAGTCACTCAAGGCCAAGGTCGTACAGACATGCTGGATGCTTTCCTCTCTCTCCATTCTGCTTCCAATCCATTAGAAAAAGTGCACCCCCCCCCCACGACTGTCGCCAGCCTCTGACCCCTTGTCAAGGCCGTCATTGCTATTTCTGACCCAGGCCACCTTCATCCCTTCATCTGTCCCTTGGATTACTACAGTAGCTGGCTCACTGGGTCACTGCTTCTGTCCTCACCGCCCGCCCACCGATCTACTCGCGACACAGCAGCCAGGGTGATCCTTTCAAAGTGCAAGTCAGTTCATGGCGCATCTCTGCTCAAGACACCTCTCTTAGCCTCTCTTCCCTTCACCCGCACCCACTGGGCTGCAGCTGGCTTCCTTGCTGTTCTTTGAACACGCCATGCCAGCTCTGACCTCACGGCCTTTGCATCTGCTGTTCCCTCTGCCTGGAATGCTCTGCCGGCAGCTACGACTTCCTTCCTCAGGCCTCTGCTCAAACACCACCTTTCCAGAAAGGCCTTCCCTGAACATTCTCTGTAAAACAGCCCCTCAAACCTCCTTAGGCTTCCCACTCTACTTATTAGCCCCTGTGCCAGTCTTCCAGGGTTTGGTTACCTCCCAGCCCCAAACTCAGCCACCATGGCCCTGCTTGTGGCCACGGGGCACCATGTAAGGCTTCACCAGTAGAGGGCGCGGGAGAGACACTGAAAGAACGTTTCTGTGGAAGCACCCTCCCCGTGGGGAGCCTACTCCTACCCCCACCCAGGGCAACTTCCTGGCACATCACCCGCACTAGTGGCTGATTTCCGGCAGCTTCCACGGCAGGGCACCTCCCATATGGGACCTTCCCTGGTACCGTGCAGGTCAGCCCTCCTAGTGAGTCCCACCTGCATGTGGTCTTGGAAAACTACATCCCGTGGACCATGGTGGCTGGATCCCAGCCCTGGGGAGTGGGAACCCCTCTTTCTGATCTGTTCCTCCCTTGCCTGCGCTGCCTCAGCCCTCAGGGGTAGTGGTGGCTTCCAAAACTGCATTCCCGTAGTAGCCAATAATACCTCATTGTAGTTACTAGATACTTGTATTAAATTTTCCCCATTAAAATCCTTGGGTAGTTTGTTTCCTGACTGAATCGCGACTGACATGGTAACAGAATGCAAGCAAAGACTGCGGTGCTTGCTCATTTACTAAAGACTCAGCTGATATTTACAACTTTGTTTGCTGCTGTGTGCTTGACGTGTTCTAGGCACTCGATAAATCTTGGTAGGTGGGTAGGTAAGAAGGGAGGGAGGAGACGGATAGTGACCCCGACCCCCACGTGGCATCACATGGCGTCCAACAGGGCCGGGTATGTAGTAAGCACGCACGAAACAGTCCGTCATCAGTGTCTTTGAAGACCCTCCACGACTTCCAGGAACTGCTCCCATCCTTCCTCCAACTATTTGGAATACTGAAATACCTTACTACCCAAGGCCAGAGCCGAAGGTCTGGGCTGCCCTATGACTCTCTTAAAGAAAAACAGCAGCAACAACACGAGCAGGGACAGACGGAGGAAAGAAAGCATCGTGGGACGGAATCTGGAACTTCGGGCGCCTGTTTTTATTCTGATCACGACAGAAAGGAAACAATGCACCACAACGACACCGTGGCACAGCTTAGCTTCCTACTCACAGACGTTCTCCCTTCTCTTTGATTGGAGAGCCCTGTCTGGGTCAGCGCCCAATTTCTGGTGTGAATACTCTCCTCCCCATTCTACAAAAAGGCCTACCAGTAGGCTGTGAAATGAGCATTTCGCGAAAGCATAAAATGCGCCTGATAATTAAAATGCTCAGCAATTAGAGTAATGAACTACACTCCAATCTCCTGAGTTAATTTCATAACCTCAGAAAATTATAAAGAAAAACTATTTGGAGATTAGAAACCTCTAAAGGATTTTTTTTTTTTTTGCTTGTTGACTCATCTATCATTTTTTGCTTTGCTTACAATTTCATTCTCCTTCAATTGTTTTTCTTCCGTGGCCCCGATGCTTCGGAATCATACTGGCCATCCTTCTCTGCTCACAAAATAAACCAAGAAGAAAAAGCTACAAAATCCCAAAGCCAAGAATGACGATTACCTAGTAAAACACATAATAAGAATATAATACAGCTAATGAAAGGGCACAAGGGTATTTGATACCAAACCCCTGATGTAAATAACAACTGTCTATTCCAATTACTATTTTCTTTTTACCTCACATTCTAAACAGAACTGGAAGAAATTAGCACAGTAGAAACTCACGGTGCTGAAATGTAGCCATAAACCCAAAGAAAACAAGAAAAAAAAAAAACACCCGACTGCCAAAATGGATGTGACTTTCTTCAAGGAAGAGACACACGTGGCACATGAACACGTGAAAAGATGTTCCACATCATTGGTCATTACAGAAATGCAAATCAAAGTCACAACGAGCTATCACTTCAATTCCCATTAAGAAGGGTTATCATAAAAAAAAAAAACAAAAGGAAAACAACAAGTGTTGGTGAGGGTGTGAAGAATGACATTTGCTGGCGGGAACGGGAAATGGTACAAGTGTGGAAAACACTTTGGCAGTTTCTCAGAAGGTTAGGCCTACAACTCCCATGTGACCTGGAGACTTCATTACTAGGTGTCTGAGCCAAAGAGTTGCAAGCAGGGACTCAAACGGGTATTTGATGATAATAGCAACATTATTCGCAATAGGCCTGAAGTGGAAGCAATCCAAGTAACCGCCAGGAGATGAACAGATTAACAAAACGTGGTATAAAGACATACACTGGAATACCATTCAGCCATGAAAAGAATGAAATTTTGATACATGCTACCACCTGGATAGACCTGAAACACAAGAATGGAATAAAACAGACGCAGAAGGACACTACTGTGTGACTGCACTTACGTGAGACATCTAGGATAGACAAAGGCATAGAAGCAATGGACAGAGAGGTTCCTGGGGACCACCAGGAGTGGAGAAAGGGGGGTTCTTGTTCCATGGGTACAGAGTTTATGTTTGGGATGATAAAAAAAAAGATAGTGGTGATACAACAACTTTAGTGACTAAAATTAACGCCACTGTCTTAGACACTGAACCATGGGTGAAATGAAATTCTTGGGTTGTGTGTATTTTACCGCCACAACCAACGAAGGCCATATGCACAAGCATAAAAATCTACGTCCTATCTCATGAGAGAGCTGGCCAGGCCCCTGCTCTGGGCCTGTTTACTCTCATTTTAGAAAGAACTCTAACGAACTTGATTAATTAGATTCCTCATCTTCAAGTTCTGGAGACGGCTCACTCACGAAGCTTCTGTGTGTTTTCATAAGGCTGGCATATGGCTGGGAGGAGAGCAAGAAGAAGAGGGCTTTCTGCCAGTCCCCCAGTGATTCAAGTTTATCTGGTGGAATCCTTTTTAGAATAGCCTGGAAATAGCCTGGGGGAAGGCATGTAGCCTGTCTAATCTCCTGCACCTGGCATGGGGAGGTTGGCCGGGCAGCACCCACCCCATAAACCGTCATGGGGTGTGTGTGTGTGTGTGTGTGTGTGTGTGTGTGTGTGTGTGTGTGTGTGTGTGTGTATGTGTGTGTGTGTGCGCGCGCGCGCGCGCGAATTTGGCAAACCTCTGGCCTTCGGTTGTCACCCACCATGGAAAGGCTTAGAACGAAAAGTCCTGGAGATGTGAAATGTCTGAACAACGATGGCAAGAAAAAAATACCTCCAACTGGTGACCAGCAGAGAGCTCCATGCAGAACAGAAGTAACAAAAGACCAAGAAGAACAGCAGGACCGATGGGAGAGGTGCATCAGGCAGAAGGCGGGCTGGGAGGCGTCCTCTGCAGCCAGTGCAGGTGAATCCCTGGGCGGGCTGGTGGGTCACAGCAGAAGCATTCAGGGCATGGTCTAGTGCAACACTACTCCCGGTGGGGTCCACAGGACCTGTGGCTTGCCCTTACCCAGAAGCTTGTGAAAAATGCAAGTGTCTCCTACCGAGGTGATGATTTTTGCCTGTCGTTTCTCTCCTTGGTGCAACTGCCAGAGTGAATTCACTAAAGCTCCCCTTTGCTTGATCCCCCTCTTCCTTAGAGCCTTCGGTGTTTATACATCTCAGCATGCAGGTATCTACGCCCTAAAGGCACAACTTACACACTTCAACACTTGCTCACCTGTGAAAGGATATTCTTTAAGGATGCTGCTAAACCCACAGTAAGCCCAACAGATCTCTGCGATGAACAACAGCGCGAGATCAGACACACGGAGAGTGTTCACCACCATGCTAAGCGCCCTCACATCACAGCTTCAAACCCTCACAACCTCACCCATTTTGCAGTTGCGGGCACTGAGGCTTAAAGAGACTCAAGCGGTTTGTCTGAGGTTAAACACGGGTAATGCGGGGGAGCCAGGAATCGAAACAGACAGCACAGCTTTCAAACCCACCCTGCTACCCGCAGGATGGAAGGATAGAAGAGAGGGATGGCCACGCAGGAGGGTGGAGGAAGGGGATGCAATTTCTGGAGAAGCAGGTAACTGGTTTGGGCAGAGGCAGCTGTGACCCTCCAAACCCACTCCAGAAGGGGCACCTCCCCACAAGGATGAATTCCCTTCCACCAAGAGGACAAGAACGCCTTCCAAGTGGGGCTGGAGGAGCAGGCATCCCGGGTCAAGCTCCCAAAGAAATCGGGACTTGCCAAGTTCCAGTATGCTCACTGAAAGGCAATGCCGGCTAGGCTTGGGGGGGTGGCCTCCCGCCCCAAGGAAACGACTCTTTTTGGCAGGAGCATGGAGCTGTCTAACAGCACCCAGCCCCATCTGGAAAATGGCTAGGGCCGGAAGACTGAAAACAACATGGCACCCCCATAAACTGCTGAGTGCAGGAGGAGCACACTGACTTTTCAGCAAAGATGGCGAAATGATTTTTATCCTGGAGCACCAGCTGATTCCACTCCCGGTGCCACTCCTGGACCCTTTGGAGCAGATATTTCACATATCCTGTGCAGCTGGTGCCACTCCAAGCACAATCTGGGCAGACGCCCAAACGCACGTCCCAGCCCACAATGCATGGGAGGCGGAGGGAGAGAAGGGCTTCTCTGGCTCAAAGGTGGTAGAGGAAACAGACCCGAGCCTTGGGGTGCCAGGGTCTGCACAATCCCACGTAGGCCACCGAGGACTTTGCAGGACAATTAGAACGAGGGGAAACAGCTCTACAGTATGGTACGGACTGATAGGATTTGGGCATATCAGAACTGAATATCGGAGAAATGAGTCAAAAATCAGACGAGTTAAGAGAATAATCAAAAGAACTGAGACAAAGTGCATGGGTACCGCAGAACGACTTTGTGGAACAAATACTTAGTAAGTACCTACTATGGGCAGGGCCCAGTGCTCGGGGCTGGAAATACAGTGGTGACGGGGACAAGGCTTCGCTTCAGAAGCAGCAACTGAGCAGCGATAAATGCTTTGGGAGTCAGAGACCTGGGGCTGAGAAATCTGGAACAGAGACTTCTTGTATTGTATATAGAAAGACTTCACGTCTGTCTCTCCTAACGAGATGCTGGATGCCTCTTTGGATGATGAGCTCCTGAAGGCCTGAAGCCGTGCCTAGGCCACTGCCCGGTGCAAGGCCAAGTATTCAGTGAGCACTGGATGGGCCGAACAGAAATGAGTGAATGTTAAAATAAACATGCGAGGGTCAAAGAGGAAATCGCATGGGAAGTGTTTGGAATGATGGAGAATGGAAATACAGCAATACCAATACACCTGTTTGGACAGGCGGGACGCTGCTAAAGCAGTACTTAGAAGGAAATGCACAGCTTTGTAATACAACATATGAATGATGCCAGATGACCGATGGTTTTCTGGCCCTTGACTGTGAGGCCTTCAGGTGGAGGAAACTGTTTTTGTAAATTCAGGTTCATGTCCTCAGAGCCTAGAATAGTGCTTGGCACAGAGCAGGTGCTCGGGAAACACATCCTTCAGGGGAATGGAAATCTTCCCTGTGGTCCCCCTGCCTGGAAAACCCTTCCCAGCCTTTGTTGTTTTGGTTGTTGTACACCCAACCGTCAATAATACCTAACACTTATTAAGCTGAGTGCAGCCCACTGGGTCCCTCCCGAGTATCATCTCATTTTACCTGCACAACAGGCAGGTACTAATATAATCCCCCAGAACCATAAGAGTGCTTGCTTGTTGTGCAGATATAGAAACTGATACAGAAACTGAGGCCCAGAGAGGTTAAGCAACTTGCCCCACATCACACAGCTGGGACGTAGTAGAACCAGGACCTGAAACCAGACAATACGAATCCAGGGCTGCTGTTCTCGACCACAGTGGGTTACTGCCTCCCACTCTGGTTAAGAGTAAGCTCCAACAGATAGTTTTCCTGGTAAACTGCCCCCCTCTGTGCTCTGTGAACACCCAGTGACTACTGTTTTTACTGCACCGCCACCCCCACAGGCCTGGAGGTCTGTTGCCTTGGGCTCTGAATTTCTCATGACAGGGGCCTGGGTCGTAGCGTCTTTGTGTCCTCACTAGAGGCTTCAGGCACGGGGGTTACCCGACGACGGTCTGCTCGCTCAGGAGGAGGTGGGGGTGGAGGCGAACAGCTAGCATGTGCACCCAAGGCACCTGGAGATTTTGTTACAACGCAGGTTCTGACTCAGCAGGTCTGGGGTCAGCCCGGGGCTCTGCATTTCCAGGGGACGCTCACGCTGGTGGTCCACGGGCCATGCCTGGAGTGGCCATGGGGGAGGCAACAGGCTAGTGACAGGGGTGCTTTTGGCTCTTAGCTCAAAAATTCCTGACTGGGATCTCGGGCAAATCGATCTGCTGCCTTTGGCCTCAGTTTCTTGATGTATAAAATGAGAACAACTAGACCCACCTCACAGCTCCTGTGGGGGTAAATCAGGTAAGTTGAGAAAAAAGGCCAGCGCAGTTCTGCCACCAAAGAGGAGTCAAGTTCCTTTAAACTGAGAGGCCTTCTCGACATTCATTTGTTGATTCATCTTTGTAGAGTTTAGGTTGGCCTACCCCGGGCTCCCTTCCCTCGCTTGTTACCCGGTTATCTTTCTCTTCGTACCAGGGGTGGAGACCTAAACCCAACAAGGGATGTGCGATTTTGAAGATGATCACGTGCCACGAACAAGACCCTGCAGTGCCACAGAATCCAAACCCAAGGAGGCGATCAGTGTTTCGTGTCAGACTAATCGCAGGGTGTCCCAGATGTCACCAGGAACCCATGTGTGAGCCGTTCCAAGCCAACCGATCTCGGCTAGACCGGTGGGAGTCCTGAGGTCAAGAACTGTGAGCCCACCACAAACCACAGAGAAAGTACTGGGGTGGCTGAGTGGAGAAGCAAAAGCAGCAGACCAACCACAGATTTAGCCAACGCAAATTTCTCCCTGGTGACAAGAGGCATGTCTGTTGGTCCAGGAGCCGAGAGGGCATGCGACAAGTAAACAAAACTAAATGAAAACTTTCAAATGCGGAGGCACTCTCCCTGAAAACTCATTGTGTCTTTTAAATTTGTGGGGAAATGGGCCGAGAAAAACCAAACAGCTTAGTAAAGACAAGCAGATCACACTTCTTACAGGCTGCTCTTACTGACCTGTTCTGCTAATGGCCCTCGACCATCTGAGTCTGGAAAGGATGAACCCCTCAACCTCTCGAGTGGCAGTGTAATAAACACAGGTGAAAACCCTTTGGGAACAGAAATGTAATAATTGGTACAAAAATGGAACAAGAAATAACCCCATGTTATCATGAGCCCATCATGCTCCCCATGCCCACAAGGTACTGTGCCTCCAGAGTCTCATGGACCCTGCCAGGCCAGGTACAGTCCGCTGAACCCAGGAGCTTGAGCGGAGCTGCCGGACCCTGAATGCAAGATCTGGCCTCTTGGCCAAACACAAGGGCAAGTATTTGTTCTTCGAGGGGAAATGCTGACATAAGGCCCCGAGTCCATGTGAACATCCCCTCCTAAGTGTGAGATTGGTGGTAGGGGGTATATTAGGCTCAATAGTGCCCCCCCTCAAGGTGTCTATGTCCTAATCCCCAGAACCTATGAATATGATGTTTCACATGGCAGAAGGGATTTGTAGATGGGGTAAAGCTAAACATCTGGAGGTGTACAGATTATCCTGAATTATCCAGGTGGGTCCAATGGGATCATGAGGGTATTTAAGGGGGAGTTAGGAGGCTCAGAGTCAGAGAGATGTGAAGATGGGAGCAGAGGCTAGAGGAATGGGGCCATGAGTCAAGGAATGTCAGCAGCCTCGAGAATCTAGAAGATGGAATGAATGGATTCTCCGCTATGACCTCCAGAAGGAAGTACTCTCGACACACCTTGATTTTTAGCTCCATTGGATGCATTTCAGACGTGTGACCCCCAGAAGCGTAACAGAATCAATATGTGTTGTTTTAAGCCACAAAGTTGGTAGTGGTTTGTTACAGAGGCCATAGGAAACTAAAATCAGGACCATAGAGTCTTGGGTTCAAATTTCAGTTCTGCCTCTTCCAAATGGATGACCTTTGGCCTGTAGCTTAACTTCCCTGAATTTCTATTTCCCTGTCCATAGAATGCAATTCTGTGAGAGTCAGTTGAAAGGATTCAGTGAAGACCTAGGTTAGTACCTGACATACTCATCGAGAGACTTCCTACGTTGCTCCCGGATGACACGGTATGTAAGAAGGTTGGAAACCAAAACCTGAGTCAAAACCATCATTGGCTTAGTTTACCACAGTGACGGTGAAGGAAGAAGGAACAGAGATAAGAATGAAAAAAAAAAACAAACAAAAAAACATCCCATCCATTGGGAATGGAGGATGTTCTCTGTACCCTGTGCCTGGTCCTGTACACTTAGGAATCCATTTCTCATCGAGCTGGGCACCTTGTTAGTTCTCTACCATGCTCACCTTCAAAATGTCTCAGCATTTACATGACATGGGTTCCCAGTTAACCTGTTCTAAGACTTCTTCATATATCTTCCCTTAATCACCACCAAGTGTCATTCGTGGTTAAGTGCACTCAGATCAGCCAGGGATCTCGGTTGGTGACCATGTCCAACTTGCACTGTCTTAAATCAGAAGTGGGAATGTGGTGATCCACACATAGGGGGGCCACTGCCGGCTTCCAGCTAGAGACAACAAGAAGTGGGGACTCAACACACCTGAAATATGACCCTGGTTTTGTCTGCAGAAGGACCTTTTTCTTTCTTTTTTGAAAAAAGAAAATTCCCAGGTCTGGGAAGAAGATTCTCTCCCAAAACTCGAAAACAAAATCTTCAAATAGCTGGTGATGTAAATACGAGATATAGCCTCTTTACAGAAAACGTCAAGGCCTTATATACATCATCACCCTTGACTCTCACAACAACCTGGTAAGTGTATACTATCACCTCCTTTTATTGATGGGTTCACAATCACACAGTGAGGAGAAGAGACAGGGTCTGAATCAAAGCCGGAGCTCTTAACTCCATGGTGTAGGACAGGGGAAGCAAGATAAGAAGAGAGAGCCATGGCAGATGACCTCTCTGGAGATGGCGCTTCCAATGGCGTTGGCACGTCAAAAGACACTGGCGTCACAACTGAAGCACGCTTAGGGGAAGCCTGTTCCTGATCTGAGGCAATGATGGTGCCTAGCAAACTACAGGGGATTGCAGCTGGCTCACAGACCCCACAGCAGAGAATTCTGGGGAGGCACTTGACTCCCATTGACATGAAGACGCACAGCATCTTCTCTGGTGACAAAGCTACTTGGAATGGATGACACTGTTCTGCTTCCACAGCATGTGGTTTTACCCTTATCTATTTGTGGCCAATCGTCTTGGTTTTCCCTTTATGATTGGTGATAGAAAATTTCCTTTTAAAACAAAGCTAATGAAATTATGAATGGATCTAAGGATACATTGTAATATTAATTAAATATTAAATATGTCTTAAATGTTAATTAGATAATAACAGAGGACAGTGTGAAGGTGAAGAGGACAAGAGTCCGGAGCGGAGCAGCCTGGCCGATTCAGCAGAGAGCTAGCCATGACTCGAAGCTCTGATGGTTGTGAAGTTATGAAATTTCCCTTCCTGAATGAGTTAAAGACCCAATGACAGGCTGGCAGTAGAGAGGCACGGAGAAGGCCTCCGGGGCTGCCATCCACAGGGTATGTGTCTGCCCAATACTGCTTGTACCTTTTGCCTTTCATGGTTACACTTCAGACCTCACAATAATGGTCATCTGGAGCCTCCAGGGCTGCAAAATGTGCTCTGTGGAGGGAAGGCAGGGAAGCAGGCGGTACGTTTTAGGAAGACATGGGCTAAAATAAATTTACATATTGATAATACAGCCCTTTTAAAGGATCAGTCCAACTATTTGGTAAACAGTTAAACCTTGACAATCTATAAAATGTAGCAGTTCCACAAGCCCACGCAGCCAGAGTTCTGGACGTTTTTTTGCCATACTGGCACATCATACCGCAAACTGATTAAGGAAGAGATCCAGAAGCAGTGGACGCTGTCTGATAAGGTCACATTCGCCAAAGCGAATCTCACTCTAAGTATGGGGAAGGGAGAGACCTCAGATTCAATTCATTTTCCATTCACTTGGAACTAAGTAGTCCTGAATAAATAATCAGTATTTCGGACCTTGAATGGGCAGCTAAAGATTAGCTTTTCCAATTGTATTAGTCATCTGTTGCTGCATAACAAGTTATCCCAAAACTAAGCGGGCTGAAACAATCATAGACATTGATTATCTCACACAGTTCTGTGGGTCAGGAATTTGGGAGTGGTTCAGTTTGGTGGTTCTTGGCTCAGAGTCTTAAACGTGGCTCAAGAAAAAACAGGTGGGTCTGCAATCATTTGAAGGCTCAGTAAGGGCTGGAGAACCAGCTTGGGAGACGGTTTCCTCACACAGTTATTGGCAGGAAGCCCCCAGTGCCTCTCTGCAGGGCTGCTTGAGCACTCTTACAACATGGCGGCTGGCTTCTCCCCAAGTGAATGATCCCAGACAGAGGAGGGAAGAAGCTTCAAGGTCTTTGATGGCCTCACCTCAGAAGCTACACATGCTGATTTCTGCAATACCCCACTGGTTACAGAGATTGGGACTACTCAGCGTAGGAGAAGACTGCCAAGAACTAAGAACCATTGGGGCCACTTTCCATAGCCTGTATTTGGTTCCTGGTCTGCCACTTTAAAGCTAGGTACAGCAGTTGCTTCACTGTAGTTTCATGGAAGAGAGAATTAGGAAACAGGGCGAAACTGAGGGGCATTAATAATTCTCAAGTTTACCCTATCGCACAAGGTGTCAATAACTAACTGAACGCCCATAGGAATATCGAGGCAAAGTGCTCTCCGAACCCTAAAAATAATCCCTCCCCCAACTTTTCTCTTGGGTTTGACAGACTGTCTTGGCTAAAGCCCATCTCGTAATGATCTAAGGTAAACTATTGCCTAACTAATCTGTTTTTTAGAATCCCACACTGAGTACACTTCAGAGCTTCCTAAATAATGTCTGAGAGTCCCATGGAGTGCTGTGCTTTTCTCAGTTGCCTTTAGTCTGGCTACCAAGGCTGCTTGCTCACTTTATTGAATTTTCTTTGTTCCAAACTCATTAATAAACTGAGTGTTAAAAGTGAACAACATTGCCCCAAAACATGACATCTGCTTTGCCCTTTAAGCAATAGGGCCAACAGGAAAAGGAGGAAAAGTGCATGTGCCCAAAGACCCTTATGTGTCAAGGTGGTTCATACCAGAAGTTCAAGGTTCCTGTGTGCCCTTCTCCTGTGTCATGTATCACGCCCCCTCCATGCTCTACCAGTCTTCCCTTCTGCAGGGAGGAGGCTGAGCATGGGGTGAGTCGTGAGACTCCTTTTTCATGCCCAAGATTTCGTATGCAAGGCCCTCTTCTCCCAGCCAGATTTTGCCACGCCACTTAAGAGCCACCATTTCTCACAGATCCACGAGATTCAGAAATCTGTTATTATTGGCACGTGTCTTTCTCATCATGTAGTCCCGAAAATAATCCCACGATGTTGTAATAATTACTAAGATGACTAATATAAAGAGAAGAAAAGACTCGGGGAAGTGACTTGAGGTCCTGAGGTTACTAAATGACAGAGTTGGGACTGAAGCCAGGTATGTTTTGGCCGTTATTCCTACACTCTTTATCAGGGGTAACACTGAATGTATTTAACAGTTGTCAGTGACCAATGTGAATGGACACTGGTCATGTCCTGGGAGCACGTCCCTCCTCCATGAAAGCAGGCATGACTCCTTCAGGTGAGGAATCACTCAGGAATCCCAGGGGTATGTGGGCACCTAACGGGTTTGGGGCAGGACTATTATCAAATAGTGTGGAATTATTTAATATTTTAACAGTATGGCCACCCTCGTAGGTACTGGCTGAAAAATGTCCCTGTTCCTTCCACAGCATCTTACAGCCTTAATATGATTAGTACCACAAGGCCCCAACATCCCAGTATAGAAGGACATGGTCCAAGGGAGCAGGGGCAAGTCCTGCTTTCCCCAAACCACCCACTGGGTTCTTCATCACCTTTGGCAAATGTCTTAGACTCTTCCGTCAAATTCCTGGGATTAGGTCCTTTGAAGAGAGACCTCCTTTTCGCTAGTGTATTCTCTGACAGCATAAACGGTGAGCTATTTCTGGGCAGCACCCCTCCCTGCGCATAACAGCCTCACGCTGGCAGACAAGGGACACAGCACAGACTGGGAGAGGGTTATTACCCGTGGGGTGGGTTAGTGCAGCTCCCAGTCGTGATTGCTTAGCTCTACAAAATGCACCTGAGAGACCTTCTCATCCACATTTGCCAAACTCAAGGTTCTGGTGATAAGGGGCAAGATTTTTTTTTTCTTATTTGAAAACATAACCCAAACAGTACATTTATTTGTGTCAAGGCTGTGGTCACTAATTAAAATGCCCAGTCTCCGTGCTTTTGTATATAATTAAAACATCCATAAGTAGAAATAAGCCAGACACGAAAAAGAGAGAGAGAGAGGTAGGGAGCAGAGCAAATTGAACTCATAGAAACAGAGAGGAAAAGGGCAGTTGCTAGGGGTGGGGGTGGGAGGTCAGAAAACGGGGAGATGTAGGTCAAAGGGTACCAAATTTCAGTTATAAGATGAATACACTCTAGTGATCTAATGTAAATTATGGTGCCTAGAGTTAATAACACTGTATTTTATCCTTGCAATTTGCCAAGAGAGTAGATCACAAGCTTTCTCACCAGGAAAATAAAAAAAAAAAAATTAAGCAAGGTGATGAGTGCGTTAATTAACTTGATTGTGGCAATCATTTATAATGTACACACATATCAAATCATGTACACTTCAATATATACAGTTTTATATGGCCCTTCCACTTCATAAAGCCAGGTGGGGAAGGAAATAAAGGGTGTGCAAAGGAAGGTTGCTTTAAAAAATCCAGAGGCTGCCACACTGGTTGATACATAAGAAAAATGCATTTTTATTTAATAAATACCATTTATTTGGAGAGAAAAAAAGATCTGAGAACATGGAATCCAGGAAGGGATAGAAAGAAATTGGCGTGACAACGAGAACTTCGGTTTTCGCATTCTGTGTCAGCTTCATGAAAACACTAACCTGAGAAGTCTTAATGGCTTGGTCATTCATTCATTCATCCATTCAGTAAGCATGACTTAGCAACCAGTTGGGGACTTACCAACTGGCACGTTGATCTTAAGCTGTCTGAAATCAGCCTGAATGCACGTATTCTCTGCTGAAGTCACTGAGCGCTTATCAGATGAGGGAAGCCCAAAGGTTGGGAAGCAAACGGATACAGGGAAGGTAGTTTCTCCAGAGGCCAAGTCCTCTAGAGAAAAAGCTGCCACAGAGCAAAAGAGAAATGCCTGGCCAAATCCATTTATAATCACAATCTAATAATGCTTAACAATGCCCTATGGGATAAGCCTAAAGAAAATTATGAGAGTAATTACAAGGGTTCACATTAGTGATAATTTAATAATCATCCTCCTTGGCATATCTCTCTTCTTGAGATGGATAAGTTGGATTGCATTAGACAGATTTCTTCCCTCTCTGCCATTGATAAATCATGTGACCTTGGAAAAGTCCCTTCAACTCGATGCTTTCACATTTTTATCATCTGTAAAAAGGAGGATAGAATGCGGTAAAATTCTACAACAATCCTCGTGGTGATAAAGACAGTTGTGAAGAATCCTGAGGAACAGAGGTAGATGGTCCCCGGACCCCAATATTCCTTCTGCCCATTCTCTCTCCATCTGGCTGATGAAATGAGATTCCTAGGACATTCCTGGAGTCGGTGCCACTATCCTGGAAGAACCAGGCAACGAAAGGGCTCAGAACGATCCCCAGTGATATATCGGCTGCAGCGTACAGCTAGGTGCTCCCAGGTGGCATCACCACGCTGGGACCAGGAGACATTTGGATCAGAGAGCCTGACCCGTGGAATTTCTGACCCGTGAGCTAGGCTGGCTCACCAGCCCATTTCAATAATTACGTGACTTGAATGTATTGAGTGCCTCTTATCATAAAATTGTCGTGAAGATTAAGATAATGCACATACACATCGCCCTTAGCATATAGTAAGTGCTCCGTAAATGTTAACTAAGATGGTTATTATCATGGGACAACAGAAGACAAATATGTTTATCGTACAGATTTTTATCATGATTTAGGAGTGCGCTTAAAAATCTGTTGCGCTTGTTAACTAAATTATATTAGAAAGAACTGTCTTGTGTTCATCTGATATTCCCCCAACACTTCCATGAAAACTGTTCTATAACATTTATTAAGCCTTTAAGTCACTCAAGTACTTAAAGGTCTATCCTCAGTTATGTGCCCAAGTGAGCCCCTCAATAGCAGGTGTTGTAGGAGAGATGACGGGGTTTGCCTCTAACGGCTGAGACGGCTGATTGGCAACACTCAGAATCAGAATTTGCGTTCATTTCCTTGAGTGGATTCGGTGTCCGCTCTTGTCCTCGGCTTCGCCTCTCCTCCTCTTCCTTCTTTTTTGAAAGAAAAATGCTGATTTTCCTCAGAGGTGCTCTGACAGCCCACTTCCAAGGAGAGGGGGCAAAGATGAGGGTCAATCAGGTTATTCATTTTCATTTGGGTGACACTTCGCCTCAAGTCGTATTCTAAAACATGTAAATTTCTTTCTTGTCTTTCTTTCTTCCTTCTTTCCTTCCTTCCCTCTTCCCCTGCTCTCTCTCATTTCAATCCCATATGCTGTCACGCGGGAAACAACTGAGCCTATATATATATATATATATATATATATATATATATATATATATATATATATTTTAACTCTTTGCAGAAAGGGCTTCCTTAACTTATAATTTAATATTATCCTCTATTTTTATTCTAGGTAAACATGAGGCAGGGATGGCTGATAGAAGACAGTTCTGTTATCTTTGGTCAACTCTATTCTAAGATACTGTGTCTAAATATTCTAAGACACTGTAAAAGACTTGAATCTTTTTTTTTTTAAAGAAGCGTTTATCTGATAAGTTCTTAGAATTATGTTGCAGGATAGAAGTTTGTCCCTATACGCCTATGCTCTTTTTTTATTGTTTAAAGAGAACTTTTGTTTTAAAGACTCCCAAGATATCCAGTTGGATTTAATGCTGATTGATAAAAATAATTTCTCTCTGTTCCTGGTAAATGCATCTCATTTTTTGGTTTGAATTAGTTTCTGGTATGTTGTTCAAAACATAAAATAAGTATGTCCAATTGCCTTTTCTATGTACCACGCTATCCCCTTTTGAGTCACTTCAAGCCTACTTTTTCGAAGCAACGTGTAGCGTCCATTGTTGACGGTAGCTCTGCTCTTTTCTCCCCTGTTCAGGTCAACTGGTCCTTCATGACCCTGATGGGACTTTGTTTTTCAGGTCACACAACAAGGGGATCTTGGTGACACCCACTTCTCACAGCCCTTAAGGAGAGACTGGAGAGCTACAGAATTTTGTGTTCGGCATATTGGTCCTTCAGAGGCACTGTGGCTCAGATAGGGATTACGTGGAGATCACCAGATCTCCAGATCACCAGATCCCTGTCTGGGCAGGGGGTTCTCTTCCTCTCTCTGGCCAAGGGTACAGTTGAACTCTGCAGAGACACGATCGCAGAGGAATTGCTAATTTTTCTCTTGTTTGTTTTCTTCCTTCTTCCTCGGTGGTAAGACATGGAAAGGACTTTCAGAAATGCTTTCCATACGCTGCCTTACTTTACTCTTGATTTGGTCCATGATGGTCTCTTTACTGCTCAAAGAAAGAAAATAAAGGAAAAGGGGGCCGCCTCAGTCGCTCTGCCCAAAGCATTTGACTTGCAAATGGCGCCAGACCTTTAAAAGGCTACTTTCTGGTCTTCTATTTCGAGGACCCTCAGAGTGAAGAAAGTCAAACTCGGTATTAAATAACCACCCAGGATGTGGCTGTCAGCTTGAGGTGTTGAGAGGCACGGTTTATAAAAAGCCTGGTTAATATAAGAAGTACAGTTGCAATCCAAGGAACCTGAGATTCCAACATCCAATACGACTTTAATGGAGGCAATCTATGTGGTCCATTTTCACAGATATGTAATATATTACACCTATTTTAAGATCTGCAGTTTTTCCTTCTTAGCTATTTCTCACCTACACCAATAAACATTTCCTTTAGCCAAATTCATACTTTATTATCAACCATGGATGTATTTCCTACCTTTATTTTTACTTTTTTAAATATATTTTTTATATAAATACGTTAACCATTATGCATACTCCTAGTGTTAAACAACAAAACAAAACAAAACAAAACAAACACTGAGTATTTTGTTACGATTTACTATTCTACCGCTGGAATCCAAAACTTAATTTTTTAGTGTTTTTCTGGTCTTTCATTTTTCTTTTTTTTTTTTTAACTTAAAATAGTAATTTTAATCTAATAGACTGTTGTGCTTTTTTTGTTTTAACATTTCAATGTTTGACGTTTTAACTCTCTTAAAATTCCAGCTCCCCCCCCCCCTTTCCTCTCTGTAGGGCAGAGGCTTTAACTTTTCTGGGGTTCTGTTTCCTCGTCTGTAAAATGGAGATACTAACCGTTTTGCCCATAGCTGTAAGGATTTGACAGTAATCTACATACGATGCACACATAACATACGGACAGCAGCTACCCCACAAACGCATGGCTGTTTTGCATTTGTTCCTCCATGCAGGCAGCCTTTGGTTGCGAAGGGCCAGCCAGCCGCAGCTTGGGACCCCCCACCCCCCGGCCCACAAGGCCTAAAGCACACCTAGGCTATGTGATCAGCAATTGATAATTTTAGAATACACTTGGCTAATTTCTCTGATCCCACTGCTACAAATAGTCCCTGGTTTCGTCCAGGTTCGAATTTCACTATGGCCTAGGGGCATAAAGATGAATTATTTGATTCCAAGGAGAAATAGGAGACCAGGTGTCAGCCTGCTTTGCAAATCAATTCAGCTCCCCCCCAAAGATGCTCCTTCGTACTTAAGATATACGGCTTTACAAGGCTTTTGGCAGCATCCGTGTTTGCCAAGTCAGAGGGCAAGGTGCATGCAGATGGAATATCACCGAGCGGTGTAATCCGAGCGTGCATGGAGAAGGCTGCAGAGGGCATGCCTCGAGCCCGAGGGAACTCTCTCGCCGCGGGCCCTGACGGCCCCTCGAATAAGCACCTTACCTAATCTCCCTTGTTGATTCCTATCTGCGCCCAGTGATTTCATGCAGCTGCCATCTGCTCACCGGTTAGGGCATGTTGATCGCGGCTGCGCTGTAATTAGAGCCGGGGTCTCGGATGGTAACGTAGACTGTCGGCCTGTTGCCGAGATGGGGCAAGACCCTAATGAGACTAGAGGGAGGGAGCCAAAAGGTGAACTTTACAGCCAGCGTGGCTGGGCTCGGCTTCTCCTGTGTTATTTCACTCTGTACCCCCAGGGCTTGGCATGGAGGAATGCCTGGGAAAGGCTGGAGATGGAAATGATTGAATGACTGCCCAAAAACACATCAGCACTTCTACTGCCGGACAACCTTAACTGCGCGTGTGTCATCTTTGGGGCTCTTGTATAGATATTTGTGATGGGCCGCTTGTAGGGTGGAGACAAGGTTCATTCATCAAATATGTATTGAGCGGCCACTCTGCCCCAGGTCAGCTGACCTTCGGACCTTCGGAGATCAACACACAGCCCAGGACACAGGGTGCACGGGATAAATGTTAGATGCGAGAATGAATGGCTCAGGTCTGAGAGAGGAACGGCAGAGCCAGTGGGAAAATGAACTGTGGGACAGTCAAAGAACTCTTCTGTTGTCCCTCTAGGGTCTGCAGAACACAAGGGCCATGACCAGGTTCGGCCCTTCGGTGCAGATGGACCGAGAACTCTCTGGGCCACTGGGTACCAAGGCTGTCCTGGGCTATTTGACCTCAGAGTCTCTGAGAACCATGGGATGTTCAGTCTCAGAGGGACTCGAGAGATCAAGGACAAACCCCTCTCTGACAGGTGGGGAAACTGAGGCCAGCAGAAGGGTTGCAACCTATCCTCGATCATAGAAGGGGCTGGAGACAGAACTAGGACTAAGACGTGAGCAACTTGCTGGCTGTGTCCACAGGGCCTCCCTGTAAGCTTTCAAGTTCAGGGGCTTATAGTCTAGGGAAGAAGACACAGACAGCAAAGGGAGAAACGGACGTACACATATTCAGAAAGTGGGAAGTGCTCAGAAGAAAAGAAATAGAGTGAGTAGAGAGGAAGAGGGTTTGAATCCAGTTTCACCATTTCCTAGTTGGGTGACACGCACAACTCGCCAAGCCTCTCTGAACCTCACAGCCTCCTCTGTACACTAGGGGGACGAATGACGGCCCCGATCTCATAGGGCTGTTATGACATGCCAAGAACACAGTCTGGCACGTATGAGTAATCGGGAAATGATGAAATGATGATCACTGTTACTGCTTTTATTTACATAG
Source organism: Felis catus (assembly GCF_018350175.1). Classification (NCBI taxonomy): domain Eukaryota; kingdom Metazoa; phylum Chordata; class Mammalia; order Carnivora; family Felidae; genus Felis; species Felis catus. The sequence goes on along the minus strand of NC_058382.1, from coordinate 52,589,713 downwards.
AGTGGTCAAGGTAGGCCTCTGAGGAAGTGATATTTAAACTGACCCAGAAGGATTAGAAAGAACGGGCCATGCCCTTTCTGGGCAAAAAGAGGAATATGTGCAAAGGCCCTGAGGCTTTGTGTGTTGAGGCTTTGAGTGCCCAAGGAATATAAAGAAGACTAGAGTGGCTCGAGGGCATTTGGCAAGATTGTGCACCATGTGAAATACAGTCTGAAAGGAAGGCAGGGGTTCAAATCTGCAGGACGTGTAGGCCCCAGTAGAGACTATGTACTTTTATTCTAAGTAGAACACAAAGTCACAAGAAGGTGTCTTAGTCAGCACTTGCCACAACACTGCTGCATAACAAACAATCTTGGACACTCAGTGATTCACATGAATAAATATTGATTTTTTTTTTTTTCACTCACTGGTCTAGGGGTTGGTTTGGGCTTGGCTGATATTGACTGGGCATGGCAGAACTTGGCCCCATGCTGTAACTCAGGTTCCAGGTTTGCTTACTGTGTCTCCTTCTGGGGCTCAAGCTGCAGAGACACTGGCCATGAGAGAAGCGTAAGGGGATAAATCTAGTCATGCAAGCACATTTCAAGACTCTGCTCACATCGTTTTGGATGACATGCCTCATGGGCAAAAGAGAATCACATGACCAGGGTCAAAAATCCAGGAGGAAGGAAGTTCACACCACCCACCACGAGGCCATGGCAAGGGTCATAGACAGCTGTGACGGGGCCAAAGAATCCATGTCACCCATAGGGAACTGGTTTGCTTTCCCAAAGTACCCATCAGGGTCAAAGCTTAGCAGATTTTTGACTTCCACCACTCCATGTACTTTTCCCCTGGCCTCTGAGCACCAGGCTCACCCTGCCCTATTTTGGAACCAACTAGGCCAACCTTCTGGTGGACTTGGCTTTAATGAGTAGCCACACCACCCATGGATCATCCAATCAGAAAGACGGCCCTTGACAAATCACACGCTGGCTTGTTCCACCTTAACACCGGTCCTCGCGGGTCTTCTGGCTTTCTCAGAGTCAGCCTTCCTGCCACTCTGGCTGGGAGAGGAGGCACGTCTGAGGCATGCCCAGTAGCCTCCTCAGGCCTGGCATAGGGTTCGGCCTCACAGTGGCTCAAGCTGGGGCGGGAAGGAGCAGGAGTGTTTGTTTTCCTTGGCAGAGCTCTGTCATTCTTCACTGGGCTAAAATACAGTGTGCTTTTCCAAACTGGATGACCTACGTCTCCTGTTATAGTTTATCAGAAGTGTAGCCCCCCCGCCCCCCCAGCTTTGGTCTTGGAACTATTTGAGGGGAAAGGAAGAGGAGGAGGAGAAGGAGGGGGGGAAAGGAGGAGGGGGAAAGGAGGAGGGAAAGGAAGAGGAGGAGGAGGAAGGAAAACTATATGAGAAGGGTGTGGCAGTGAGGGGGTGGGTATCTATGAAAATTTATGTGCTGAAAAGCAGCTGTAAAATATTTAATGTTTCAATGAATGTTTTATGTTTACAATAAAAAACCCTCCAGCCAAGAAGGTCTTTAAAACGCTACGTTTCCAAGCAGATCCAAGGAAAAGAGTCAAAGAGAGAAGACTCCCCACACACACCCCTCTGTGGAGTGACCCCCCCCCCACCCCCAAACAATGAACATTAAAATGAGGTCCCTCCACATTGTGCATTTTAGCACAATCCCGAGCAAGGAGGGCATAATGGCCCTGACACAGGGGAAGACTGGCAACAAGAATGAAAAATACGCTCATTTTTCTCAAAGCCAAGTACCCATGGCATGAAGCCTTGGAAACTCGGGCTTTGGAAAGGGATGGCAGGAAAGTGCGGGAAGACGCCGGGCTCAGCCCAACACTTGCTCAAAGACTTGATTGTTATCAGTTGCTCCACGGCGGCTGACCAAGTGCCATGAGGCTGGGTTCTTCCAGGAAAGAGCCTGGCTTCCACAAAGGGAGGCAGGGTTAAGCCCAAACTCCACCCGGAACTTGCTCTGTGTCCCTTAGGTAAGTTCTCAACCTCTGGGGACCCCAGTTTCTTCATCAATCAGATGCAAATGGCAGGGATCCCTGGCCAGCACCAAGTAAATGACATGGGCTGAGAAGCAGAGGCCGGGAAGCCAGACGTGGGGAGATACCGGATCAGGGCAGGTTGCGCACGTATCAGGTAGAGGGACTGAGACTTGATGTGGCAGGAAGCTGGGGGCTGCTAAAGCTTTGAGACACATGTGAGTTTTGTTCTCTCCTTACCTGATGACTTCAGTCTAGTCATCGTGTGGGTTTTCAGGCTGAGAAGCCAGTTTTACTTTTTATCTCCTTTGTAATTCATATTTTCCACGTTGCATTCAGATAACAGAAAGGCAGTGTAGCCCACAGCCCCTTCCTCATCTGGTCCCCGCTGGCCTCCTCTGAACACAATGCTCATGCAACTCTTCAAAATAAACAAATAAATACGAACCAAAAATCAGGGTCAGCTTCTCAGACCTACCCGGCGGTTTTGAGCCTGGGCCTCACACTTCCTGTTCCCTCAGTGTATCATGCTTTGGGCCAAACCCATTCTTCTTCTTCTTTTCATCTTTATTTTTTAAACAATTTTCTTTTTTAATGTCTATTTATTTTGAGAGACAGAGACAGACAGAGAGTGTGAACGGGGGAGGAACAGAGAGAGAGAGAGAGACACCCACGCACACAGAATCCAAAGCAGGCTCCAGGCTCTGAGCTGTCAAGCTGTGAGATAGTGACCTGAGCCCAACTGAGACGCTTAACCAACTGAGCTACCCAGGTGCCCAATAAACCCCTTCTTCTTTTAGCAAACTCCTACTCAGGCCTCAGAGCCCAACTGAAGTATCACCTTATCTGCGTCCAAGAGTCCTTTACAGGGCTCTGAAAGCACATGCTGCTTTCTGGACCCCGAGGCTCGTCACAGCACCTTCAAAACCTCACTTACTTCTCCGATTTCTCCTCTAAACATGGCCTCTTGAGGGTAGCTACCGAGTCTGAATCACTTAGTATTTCATTTGTGTGGCACAGGGCAAGACGTGGATGGAGTGGATCCCCAGGAAAGTTTTGTTGGTGAACAAATGAACGCATGAATGAATGAAGGGGAGAAAACCTTCATTCATTGTCTGTTTACAATGACAGAGGACGGGAATTCTGGCCTCTGAGCGACAAACAGGGGTTGGGCCACCGTTCCTCTGCTCGACTTATCACTGCCATCTAACACCCAGAGAGATGAGACACCCTTTGCTCTCCTGGGCAGGAAGAGTGGCCCTCTTTTTGGCAGTCTCCACCGCGCCCTGGAAATAGATGAGAATCACAGACCGGCTTCCCACGTAGCAGCAACGCTTTTGGACCGCTGCGGCACCCTCACGAAGATGCTCGCGTCTCCTGCAAGGAGAAAGGTGGCTGGTACAGTTCACTTCCTGTTCGTGAGCTTGGGGGCAACGTCGTAGACCGGGGCAGGGTATGCTTGGGAGACACGAAGGAGGCCCCTTCTGTTTTCCCACGAGCCAAGACCCTGCCCTTTCTCTCACGAGGACGCCGCCAGGGACACGGCCACCGCCTGAACGGATGCCACGCCGGGGAGCCCCCTTGCCCTTACTGCGAACCACGGCAGTCACAGCGGCGGCTGTTCAGTGGACGATTTCAGATGAATCCCCAAAGTTTCACAAGAATGCCAGGTACAAAAGAGATGAAGGATGGAAACTCACACGATAAACCAAAGTGAAAACAAAACCATGTCACCGAACCCCATGTGAACTGAAACCACAGGGCAGGGTGCTCTGACTCTCCAGACACAAACACTCTGACCCGCGAGTGAGTCACCCAGCAGAGCCGGAATGCAGCTAGGGAGAGAAGGCCCAGTTTGAGGAGGGTTTGCCCATGGCGCTGTGGGGACCCTCCACACTTTCCATTCCCTAGAGATTGGAGTAGAAGGAAAGAGAATACGCACGGAGCACCCGCCCAATCCCATAGGCTCTGGTCAACAATACAGATGGAAATGTCCAGTGGGTTTTCACCATCACCCTATCTAGGAATGAACTGTTCTCTCCATTCGCACCCGAGAACATGGAACCTAGAGATAAGACAGAGATGAATTTAAGTTCTTTGAGGGGCACCTGGGTGGCGCAGGCGGTCGAGCGTCTGACTTCGGCTCAGGTCACGATCTCACGGTTCATGGGTTCGAGCCCCGCGTCGGGCTCCGTGCTGACAGCGCGGAGCCTGGAGCCTGCTTCGGATTCTGTGTCTCCCTCTCTCTCTGCCCCTCCCCTGCTCTCTCTCTCTCTCTGTCTCTCAAAAATAAATAAATGTTAAAAAAATCTTTTTTGAATTTAGGTTCTTTCCTCCAGCTATACTTCACCAGAATGAGAGTCAACACGGGCAGGAGGCTCCCCTGCTCTCTCGGTGGCCCCCAAACTGCTTTGATCATGGACCAGTGCAGCAAAATTCAATTTTGAGCATACCCTCAAAAGTTGTCCACTTGTTTATCTACAAACGATGTAATAACGCCACGAGCTATGATATTACCAAACGTTCAAAGAAGTGGGAACTGAGATGAAATGAGATAAAAGTTAAACGAAACAGGAGCTACAGTTCTGCTTTCCTCTAGCCCAGGACAGGCGTGGCCGGGTACCCAGAGGCACACACACAGGCTGCCCAGTTAGAACTGAGACAGAACTTGGCTAAGAAAAATTATGCACTGTTTATCTTAGATTAAAATGTAGGTGGGCATCTTGTTTTTGTTTTTTTTTTTTTAAGTTTATTTATTTATTGTGAGAGGGAGAGAGAGCACGCACACAGGAGCTGGGAAGGGGCAGAGAGAGAGGGCGGGAGCGAATCCCAAGCACTAACAGTGCAGAGCCCAGTGCGGGGCTCGATGCGGGGCTCGATCTCACGGACCCTGAGATCGTGACCTGAGCCAAAATCAAGAATCAGACACCCAACCAACTGAGTCAGCCAGGCGCCCCGGGAATCTTGTATTTTGATTTGCTAAATCTAGAAACCCAAAGGGTTAGCAAGTGTTTTCGGTTTCAGGTCCAGAGGAATATTCTAGGCTTTAGGGAAGGGGTGGCTTCCCTTCTCCGTGGCTACTATTCAACTTTCCACCCGGTGAATGCAGCCCGAGGCAAATCCTGAACGATGGGGGGGTGGCTGTGTCCCAATAAAACCTTATTTATAAGAACAAGTGGTGGGAGAGATGTGATGTGGGCTGAAGTCTGCTGACCCCGCCCTAGTGATTCCTCCTTGGTACCTCGCACCTAGGAGAGCCCCGGCGTGTAAAAGAGAAGGGCCCGCGCGTGCACAGCTCTCCAACAACACGACACAGAAGAGAAGGAAGCTCTTGTCTTGTCTTTTCTCCAGGGGTTGGGGGGGGGGGGGGCTGGCGAGCAGGCAGAGCAAGGTGACGACAGGCCCTTGTGTCACAGGGGAGGGCAGAAGGAGTGAAAACAGGAGCAGGTGAGTGTGTGAGCCACGCACACACACGTGCACATGCGCACGGAGAATCTGCTGCAGCCAAGGTACCAGCTGGGTGGACCTGCTCTCAGCGCGTCCAACTAAATGCTTCCCCTGCCCAATTACCAGCGACTCAATCGGCCAACTGGAAGCCATAACAATGCATTAACCTTTTTGCCAAATCAATTCCACCAAGTCCCCGTCCAGCACTAAGAGAAATTAAATGGCACCCCCACGCCCGGGAGGAGGGGCACGCTCTCAGTTACCATACACGTAGGGATCCCCTTGTGCAGCTGGAGTCCTGAACGGTGGCCTCCGCCTCGGCCAGAGCCACGGGAGCCGTCTTCCCGAGGCTGTCTGCCCCCCACCCCTGCGCCCTGCGGGGGGGCCAAGGTCCAGGCGGATAGCTCCTGCCAAGCGCCATCCACGGGACTGTCTTCGCAAACCACGCGGCATTCGCTCTGCACCACATGAAGCAGCTCGAGTCAACTTTCAGGAGCCCCCGGTGGGCAATTTCCCACGGACGCACGTGGGCACAGCGCACCTGTGAGTCACAGCAGGGTGGGAAGCGTGCCCCGAGACCCCGGCCCTTCCGGAATCTCTCTTTCAACTGCAGCTCGGGGGCTCGGGGCGGGTTTTCTAAGAAACCCGGGTTTTCATCTTGCAAGATGAAAAGCTTTTGGACTCGGCAGCACAATGTGGCACAGGGGCTAAGGCAGACATGGGCTGTAATTCGAAGCAGTGGAGAGGGGCCATGGGCAAAGGAGGTCCCAGGTGCAGGTGGCTGAAGGTGGGACAATGCAGGCTACCCTTCAATACTTAGCTCCTGAGGCAGGATCTTGTTTTGGGGGACAGCGTGTGGTGTAACTTCCTGAGGGATATTTGTGTGTGTGTGTGTGTGTGTGTGTGTGCGCGCGCGCACGTGGGTAACGAGATGGGCAATTCTCCTATTTTGTCTGACCCCAAATATTCAAAAACACAGCCACTGTTTCCTTGTAACAAGGAGTCTCTCAATAGCCACCCCTGCGCAGACCTCTGTTCAACAGACCCTCTGTCAGGCAGCCCGCTCCCTTCTACAAAACCTTCTCAGTGCTTGGGGGACCCTAGGACTTCTGAAGATGGGTGGTTTGCTTCCTGAAAGCTCGTGGCCCTCGGTAGGCTCCTCGGTAATGGCTGCCTAAACATGGTCCTGCTGTCCCCCCGCAGGCAGGGGTGGAGAAGGCTGGGCTACCACACCCGGCTATGACCAGCTTGCGCTGACCGAGCTGAGCGAACATCCTTCCCTGAAGCATCACCAAGAATGCTCTTCGGGGCCCTGCATTCACTCAATAGACACCTTTGGAACGAGGTACATAAGCATCCAGGAAAAGAGTTACAGCCTTGGCTTAGGGGAGGTCACTGTGCGGCTGAGAAGTCACCCAGGGTACAGAGATTACTCTTGGCCTGTCACAAGCCTCCGTGACTTTTCAGCCATGGAGTATGTGAGTCTGGTGACAGAGAAGGTACGGTCAACCAGGAAGCCATGACTCCTCACCAGTGAATTGTGTCTCATCATCCTATGTGTCCTAGAGCCAAGACTAAACTGCTGATACAGGGGCCCCTGGGTGGCTCAGTCGGTTAAGCTTCCAACTTCAGCTCGGGTCATGATCTTGCAGTCTGTGAGTTTAAGTCCCACATCAGGCTCTGTGCTGACAGCTCGGAGCCTGGAGCCTGCTTCGGATTCTGTCTCCCTCTCTCTCTGCCCCTCCCCTGCTCTCTCTCTCTCTCTCAAAAATAAACATTAAACAAATTCTTTTAATTGGTGATACAGGACGTGGCATTTAAGGGACCCAGGGATGAGGGAAAAGAAACAGCAGAAGCCAAATGGGCACAAAGTCATGAAGAGTGGAAAATGTTTAGAGGAAGATTCCTGTCCACCCCCTACCTCTTAATCTTCAGGACGAGGGCAGTGTGGTTAGGACCCTAGGACCAGGCAGCTGTGTTCTGAGCCCAGCTGTGGCCTCTGTCCACATTCACATCCGTCAAATGGGCAGTCTCACCGGGCTCACCTCCTGCCTGTGTGGCCGGGAGACGCGAATGAGATCGTGGCAGGGGGGAGGCTTCCAAAGCCTCAAAGCATAATAAAACACATGAAGGAGTGTTAAGGGGGCCACGGGAGTAGCTGTTTTGTACAAACATGTACCTGTCTCATCAAAGTGAGAAAAATACAGACACATTCATATTTTCATACGCCAGTTGTCCCAAAGCAGTGGAAATCTGGTTATTTAAAAATTCCCTTTACGTCGCCCAACTGAGGCCAGATGTCGATTTGCAAAGCCCAGAGTCATGTATAAGCGATAATCTTCAGATTAGCAGTTATACGTAAATACCGATTTTTTGTGTCCAATTATTGATAATAACCAAAAAGCAATAACGACCACGAATCTATTTCACCCAGCGGCAAGAACACACTTCGTATAATGTTAGGAATGAAGACAGTTACATTTTCAATGCCAACAGCCCCTGGCAGCTGGAAATGGCTGCAGCCTCTCGCTGACAACCTCCTGAACTTTTACGAGCCGCGCACACACAGGGGCTTAAAAATGTCACTTGTACCTAATAGAACTGTTTTTCAGAAAGACATAATCAGAACCTCTAGCTTTCTGGAAGTTGTCAGCTGCCACTTAGGAGCCCTGGAGTTGCAACCTGGAGTTGCTTAAGGCCACACAACCCAGCGTGGCTCCGACAGTGAGGTCCCCGGTACATTAGAACTCACAGAATCACGTTAGCGCCTTCCTCCTGGGATGGGGGAGATGGCTTAAGGGCAATAAATACTGATAAACGGAACCGACTGACTGGGAACGTGTGGCCTTTGGGAGGGACAGGTGAGGGGAAAGAGTGACCTGGAGACAGCCCGCCCAGGATGCCCCCCCCCGAGCCTTACAGGGATTTCTTCAGTCTCCGCGAGACAGGAACGTGGGGAGAAAGAACAAAGGCAGTCAGCAAAGGGGCGGGCAATCATCGGCGATTCCTAGAGTTTTACACCTTTTTTCTCTTCGGACAGAATCCAGGAAATTTAATTACATTGAGGCCTCCCTTTGTCACTCTGCAAATCGAGTCTCGGCCCTGGAATCTGTTTTATGGGCTGCTGTGACTAAGGCAGCAACAAAATGGACACCAGATACCTGAAAAATGTGGTGAGCTACGGGTAATCTTCAACTTGGGTGTGTGTCTGTACGAAAATGAGGCACCCAGGAGGGCTGAGAAGAGGGCAAAGGGCGCCGACTAGAAGGAGAGAAGCAGAAAACGTTGGTTCCCCCACCATCAGATCCTCATTTACTAGCCACTGGGCCGTCTCCCAGTTTTGAGACCTTCTCTGGGGAATTATCTTTGGCCGATGTCCTTGCTCACCTCACCCGAGACACCTGGGAAGGAAAAGCCCCTACCAGGGATGGGCTAGGACTACCTCCTATGGGGGTTCAACAGACTGGCCCTCGGGCCTCTAGTTGGACCAGCTCTGAGGTGCGATTTGCACCCCAGGAACCCCTGGCATTGAGACAAAAGTAGACACCACTTGAGGCCACATCTTCCCTTGACTCCTTTCCCTTCTCCTACTTTGTTTTCCTCACCCATCACCTCCGAGAACACACCCTCCAGGAAGTATGTGCAACCAAATCCCTGTCTCAGGCTCTGCTTCTAGGTGACTCAAGCTCAGGCAGTTTAAAAAACAAAATCAGTAAAAGCCAGAATGTCTTGAGGTGGGCCTACCAGGTATCTGACACGTAAACTGGGAGGGCCTACCTACTGAGAGGTAAAAGGAAGGATGTGGAGGGAGACAAAACTGTGTTCAGATCCCTGGTCCATATGTGGGACAGATACTTGCGTGGATTCGGCCCAGAGAGCATAGGGTATGGAGCATGTGAGATTCACAAGGCCCCAACCTGACGCTGCACGGCAGCAGGGGAGCTGGGCTTCAGTCCGCAGCATTCTGTGGAGTCAGAGGCCACTGCGGCCATGACAGACAGGACCAGTGCATAGGGCAGGTGCCGCGGTAGCTGAGGACGGCATGGTGACTCCACGAGAAGGCGAAGATGCTTAGAACGGGACAACCTGCTGCCCTCTCCTCAAATATAGGGCGGGTCTGTGCTTGCAACACAACCCTAGACACGTGCTCTGAAAACCTATACGGCTGAGTGCAAAACTGGAATGTTTATAGTTAACATCTGAAGGATCCCTAGAATCAAAGCACCTCCAAACAGGACATTGCCTCTGTATTAGTCAAGGTTCAGCAGAGAAACAGAACCTACAGGAGATATTAACTGTAAGAAATTGGCACATGTGATTACGGAGGCTGAGAGGGCCCCAGATCTTTAGTTGGCCAGCTGGACAGCCAAGGGTGTAAATCCCCAGTCTTGAAGCTGGCAGCTTGGAGACCCGAGAAGGGCTGAGGCCACAGTCTGAGGCCAGAGGCAGCAAAAACACCAATGCCCAGCTCGAGGAACTCTGGCAGCAGGAGTTCTCTCTCCCTTACTCCTGAGAGAGTCAGCATTTTGCTCTAGGCAGGCCCTCAACTGATTAGACGAGGCCCACTCACTTTAGAGAGGGCAATCTAATTTACTCGGTCCACAAATCCAAATGTTAATCTCATCCCCAAACACCCTCACAGACACACCCAGAATACTGTTTGGCCAAATAGCCGAGTACCCCACGCTCAGTCTAACTGACGTATAAAATTAATCATCACAGCCTTAAGTTACACATAAACCAGCCCTGCCCTCAATCTCGGCTAGCTCAAGGACCTCACGTACTTCCGAAATAGGTATGGGGGTGGCTACGTTGGCTAGAAATGTCAGCCAAAAGCCCTCTAGGAATGCAAAAGACAAATAGGTTCATTAACACAACAAATATTTATGAAATTCTGATTAGGAATATTATGGGAAAGGCGTTCTGGGCAAAAGTGACATACAGATATTGAAGGCAAATTTGAGACTCCCGAGACTGTACTCCCGAGACATACAAGAAGAAGGAAAAAAACACCCTTTTCAATTCTCTCACAATCCTTGTACTTACCATAAGAAACAAAAAGAATCTTGCTTGGGTGCGTCTTTAACGCCTAACACTTCAATTTCAGACTCCCTGGCGATCATAAGTAGCTAACCAGAATTGAATACCACTGGTTTTTTTCCCTTTATATTTATTTTTATGAATATTTTGTATTTATGACAAATGAGACCGCTCTTCCATTTATGTCAGGAATATAAAACTTTCCTTATAAAGAGCTTCACATAATTATCCAAGTATTTATAAAGATAAATTAAAACCAAATAATATGACAGACGAGCAAAGAGGCCAATCATGGTGAAGGTGGTATAAAAATCAAGCTTGGGAAACACTGTTTTACAGGATTAAATGTGAAAACTATAGAAAAGAGGACGGGATGAGCGGGTCAAGGAAGGAGTCCAGAAAAATCTAGCAAGAAAAGATGGGAAGTGACAAATAGCCATCCATTCAAGTCTGTAACAACACAAAATAAATGCTGTCTCTTTATTCTTTCTAAAACATCAGGCTACGTCTCAAGAAGGGAGGGGGTCAAACCCAATGGAGGCAACTCCTCCTAAGCTTTTGCTAAGAATTACAGAAACAATTACTTCTACCTGCCATAGACTCAAAAGCCATAGGGAAATAGGCCAGCTCAGGAGTATCTAAACTAATTTCCATTGATCTACTTCTATGTTATTTAAATTAACTAAAGGATTGGAGTCAAAGTTCCTTAGAGTCAGATATGCCCATACCATATCCAGGTGGTTAATTAAGTATAAAGGTTTAATTTCTGATAAAAAAAATTAATTACCTGAGAATATTGATTAAAGCATATTCCAGGTATTAAATCTCTGTATCAAATTATCCCAAAACTTAAGAGGTATAAGACAACCACTTATTCTGTTCATGCATTTTGGGAGTCAGGAATTTGAACAGGGCACCACGGGGACCGTGACATTTGGAAGGCGGAATCGTCTGAAGGCTCCGTCATTCCCTTTCGGTCTGATGGTTGACGGGGCCTCAGTTCCTCCCCATCGGGGCCTCCCTGTGTGGTCCTTCCACGTGAGCTGGATTGAACTTCCTCACAGCATGGTGGCCAGGCTCCAAAGGTAAGCATCGCATGAGTGAGACAGACCCAGATGGGAGCCAAATCATCTTTTGCCACCTAAGAGAAATCCCATAATGTCCCTTGCACCACATTCTAATTAGTTGCAAGCGGGTCCATACAGGTAGCCCAGATTCAAGGATGGGAGGATAGGATTAGGCTCTACCTTTCACTGGAAGAATGTCAAAAGAATTTGCAAGCAGCCTGTGCAGAGGTTTAATAACAGGAAAACTGCCTCCTCAGCACCCCTCAACTCCCCCTTCTTACAAACTTCCTGGCCAACAATGATCATCATGGGAGTTGACCACACACATTATCACCTGGACACCAAGTTGGAGGGCTTTACTCTGCCTGCTCTCAATTTCAAGGTACTGACCTTCGCAACCAAAGAAGCACCCCCGACCCCTGCAGCAAAAAAAAAAAAAAAAGAGAGAAGAGAAAGTAGGTGAGAAAGACGCAGATGAAATTGGCAGAAAGAAAACACGAATTGACAGAGTGAAGACGGACAGAAAGAACAGATTTATACTCCTTCTCTTTGTAACAAGTGCATGCTGAAGCAATAGATGTTCAAAGGAATCAGCACCGGGGAGATTTCCCGAGGAGACACAGGGTTGGCCTGCATCTTTGAAGTCGCGCGTTCTATGAAAAGGTCTGGAGAGCATTGAGCTGTACCTTAGAAAGTAAAGCAACTGGCACCTTAATGGGAGCGTGCCTCTTGGCTCTACGTCGTACCCCCAGCTCTGCCGTGGGACACGCCATGCTGCCACGTCAAGTGTCGGGTCCTGTCTCTAATGCATTTGGCAATAAAATAACAGACACCAGGGGCGCCTGGGGGGCTCAGTCGGTTGAGCGTCCGACTTCACCTCAGGTCACGATCTCGCGGTTCGTGAGCTCGAGCCCCGCGTCAGGCTCTGGGCTGATGGCTCGGAGCCTGGAGCCTGCTTCCGATTCTGTGTCTCCCTCTCTCTCTGCCCCTCCCCTGTTCATGCTCTGTCTCTCTCTGTCTCAAAAATAAATAAACATTAAAAAAAATTAAAAAAAAAAACAGACACCATAAGAGCCACTGGAAAAGAGACAGCAGGTACTCCTGGGGCTTATACAGCTCAGTCAATCCAGATTCATGAAAAAGAATTAAAAATAAGCAACTTCCTACCAAGGATAGCAAATGATTTCAACATTATCTTAAAATAACACCCATTCCTACCAAGGATAGCAAATGGTTTCAACGTTATCTTAAAATAACACCCAACATAATGTGTTGGATGCTGTGGTGACACCGACATCCACGGCAGAGCAGATCTCACACTGTAAGTTGGGGACTTTGTTAATGATGATAATTGCTTATTCCAAGGGGAACACACAGAGTGATTGGAACTTTTTAATCACTGCCCAGTTTCTGTATCTCCTGTCGTTACTGATTCCCAGGATTCCTGGATTCCTGGTGGTTCTCTAATGGAACGGACTTCCCACATCCCATATGATTAAGCCAAGAAAGAAGACTATTTGTGTTCTTTCCCGAAAAGGCTTCTCCTGGACTCACATGAATGAGTCTTAAGAAATAACTCAGGTTATGGAGTTGGTGTGCTTAGCACAGCCAGCACATGGATTATTATAAGAAAATGTGGGAAGGAAGGAAGGAAGGAAAAGAGGAAGGGAGGGAGGGAAGAAGGGGTTTGAGGTGCTAGGCTTGTCATTAAAACCATCCTGACATACGTACTTTTTAGTAAGCAACTTGAAAATGTGTAACCAGAGCCTTAAAAACAAGGCAAAACAAAACAGGGGCGCCTAGGTGGCTGAGTCAGTTAAGCGTCCCACTCTTGATTTTGGCTCAGGTCATGATCTCGCAGTTTGTGAGATCAAGCCCCACGCCAGGCTCTGTGCTGTCAGCACAGAGCCTGCTTGAGGTTCTCTCTCTCCCTTTCTCTCTGCTCCTCCCCTGAGTGCTCCCTCTCCCTCTCGCACACACACAAAAATAAATAAATAAACATAAAGAACAAAACAAAACAACTTTATATTCTTGGCCCAAGTAGTTCTATTTCCCCAACGCTAAGAATTCCTCAAGAATTTGTGGTAAGGGGTTAAGCGAAACAACACAAAACAAAACTGAGGCATGTTAAAGTCACTACCTTATTTATTACACGGAAAAATCGGAAGTAACAAAATGTGCAAACACGTGGGTCGGTAACCTACAAGTCAGCAGCGTGACGGTATTAGTAAACAGCGGAGCAGTGACCTGAGCGGTTCTGGGTCTGGCACTGCCCTGCATCTGTTTCCACTCACAGTCTTGTTCAGACCCAAATCAAAGCCTGTGGGTTCGGCACCACAGCGGTTTTGCAGGTGAGCTCACAGGTGAGATGTGCTACACAGCAGGCTCGGGAGTCAAAACCGTGCGTTCAGATCCTGTCACTGACCTTCAGCACCTGAGCGACCTTGAGCATAGTCTCTACCTTCCACAGGAGTTTCTCGGAGCTGCCGTAAGAAATAACCACGGCTGGGGGGCTTAGAACAACAGAAGTATGTTCTCTCACGGTTCTGGAAGCCAGGAGTCCAAAATGAAGCTGCCATCAGGGGCTGTGCTCCTGCAAAGCCTTTAGGAGGTGGACAGACGCACCCCTGCCTCTTTCAGCTGCAGGTGGCTCCAGGAGTTCCTGAGCTTGTGGCCACATCACTCCTTCCCTGCTTCCGGGGTCACATGGCCTCCTCCTCTTCTCTCAAGTCTCCCCCTGTGCCTTTCTGACAAGGACACTGGTCATTGCATTTAGGGCTCACCTGGATAATCCAGGAATCTGTCCTCAGGTCAAGATCATTAACTTAAACACATCTGCAAAGACCCTTTACCCAAATAAAGCCACATTCACAGGTTCCAGGAACCCAGGACGTGGACGTCTCTTTCCTGAAGGGCCACCATTCAATCCACTACACTCTCCCTGAGCCAGATATTCCTGGTTAATGAAACAGAGACCCGCACAGGCCTCACCTCCTTGCACTCAGAGAAGACTAAACGAGGTGACCAATGCACCATTTCTGTATTCCTGTGGCTTCCATGTTACCAGGAGGAAAGTGGCGTAACAAGAAGGTTCAAATGGCACGTTTAAGGTCCCCTATCATGTCAGCATATGACTCTAGACGGGGACATGCTGGCACACAGTTATTTCAGAAAGGAAAGTTATTTTCCCTCTTGGAATCAGAGACAGTAAAGGCAGCAAGACTCTCGACACCATGAACACCAGGCGTTCTCCAAGTGTGGCCCGGGGACCCTATCAGAGGCTCTGTGAGGTCAGACCGCTTTTCACGGTAAAGCTAAGGTATTATTTGCCTTTTTTTTTCATTTTCTTACAAGTAGAAGTGGAGTTTCCCAGTGGCCACATGACATGTGGTATCGCAAAAGACCGAATGCAAAAGCAGATGTGAGAATGTGACTGTTTTCTGTAAAGCTGAGCGTTAAGGAGATCTGCAGAAACATATAACAATGCTGTCCTCCCCACTATTTGTCTGAAAATGCAGTTATGTTTCCTAAAAAATTTATTCATGTCAACATGCAATGGGTTTATGGTTTTTAAATGCATTACCGCATACAAACTTAATTGTTTTCTACTCAAATTGCTAATGCGGTAAGTAACAACAAATATAGTCCACATAAGCAAAAGTTCTTTGGGAAGAACTGGGAAGTGCTGATGTAGACCGAGGCTGGCGTCCAGTAAGACACACCATACCCTTCCTCGTCTCACCGCCGTGTAGACATCCAGGGGTGACTCCGGGTTCCCAACGAATCCTGTCCCAAACTCTCAGTCCTTTCCACATTGTGTTACTAGCAGCCAGGACTCTTTCCATTGCCAGTGAGAGAAACTTGGCATAAGCAAAAAAAAGAGAGAAAAATTTATGGGAAAGACACAGAAGGGTCCACAGAATCGCAAGAAACAGATCAGGAACTACAACAGCAGCTCCAGGGACCCCAGGGACTGGCCACCCTGGACTCAGGTCTTGTAGCTAACCCCCTCCCCCGCCCCGTCTCTCTCATTTCTGCAGTCTGTGGGATCCCCGACATATGGGAAATGTGTCCACAGGC
Source organism: Felis catus (assembly GCF_018350175.1). Classification (NCBI taxonomy): domain Eukaryota; kingdom Metazoa; phylum Chordata; class Mammalia; order Carnivora; family Felidae; genus Felis; species Felis catus. The sequence goes on along the minus strand of NC_058382.1, from coordinate 52,574,087 downwards.
AGCTCTGGAGTGACATCTTTGTATCTCCAGGACCAGATGGGGCAAAGGTTCTTCTGATGAGCCTTGCTGTCCACATTCGTTGGGTACACTCCGAGCGGTCTCTTGAGTCAAAAACCCACATCTGCGGCCGACAGCCTGTGGCTCTTGGGTGGGCCACAGGAAGAGGGAAAGAAACTCGCAAATGAAGATGCCGGTCTTAAGAAGGCAAAAGCATCCCAGGATGACTAAAGCCACAAACACCCTCCACTGTGCTCAGATGGGCCTGGCCAGTGGAGCCATGCTAGCCACACAAATGATACCCAGTCGACATTTCGTTTCAGTGCCACCTCCCTCACTCTCATTCTATAGACGGAGAAACAGTGCCTTCTGTTTTCACAAAGCTCTTGTGAACTACCTCTTCATGGGCCCGTGCACCTACCACAGCAGAAGGGAGATACAACCACAGCATCCCTGGCACATAGCATCTAGGATCTTACTTACACAAGTGACTTGCTCAGCTGGCCCCCATTCTCCATCAATTTAGACACCGTCCCTCAAAAAGAACAAAAGGCAACACTGTGTATCCAATTATGATCACACAAAAGGGAACTTCGATCCAGCTGAACCACCACCCTTCCCCTATCAGTAGAGGGTTGGCAAAGGCTGAGTCTGGGAGCAAAAGGCAAAGAGAAATTAAGAATTCACGTATGAGAACTTGTCCACCCCATTAATAAATATCACTACATATGAGAACCCAAAGTAGATTTGTCTCTTAGGATCTGGTTCTAGAAATAACTGGGAACCATGTAAGTGATCCCGTTTCCCTCTTTGCGTGCCCTGCTAGGAAGCTCAGAGTCCACTTTGACCTGATTTCCAGGTCCCCCTGATGTACATTTTATGAACTAGCCTTGGTCCTGACTTTGTGTTGTTTTTCCTACTCTTATGCCTTCCCTTGATTTCCCTGGCCATTCCTCCTACCCCAACTTTTATTATACTTCTGTTGGACACTCTAACTGCTTTTTACTAACACTGGAAAAGCAAATCGCGCTTTCCTGTACTTCCTCATTACGTTTCCTCAATGCGACTAGGTGTATCATGACCAAATGAAGCCAACTGACCACGCAGCAATGAGCATGCCCTGCATAGCTAACGCAACCTCCGTTTTCCCACAAAGGCTGTGTTAGCAGCTGTGGGGAAACCAGGGCTGGTATGTCTCCTCTCTCCCTGTGCGCGGCCTGCCAAGGAGCTGTGCCCAGGAGCTAGAGCAGTCTGTGATCGGATGCCGGAAGGGACTGGTGCAGAAGAGCCAAAAAGCCGGACAGTCTTCTCTTCCCTTGCTTCTTACCTACAGTGAAGCACTCATAATACAACGTACCAGAACACAATACAAAATAGGATAAGAGATCTGCTTGAAGAAGCTCTCTGTTAATGTACTAATCTTGATAGAGCTAGCTAACAAGGCAAAGGGTAGATGGGGAGGGGAGGCAACAGGAGGCAGTGTTAGCCACAAAAGTACAAGACAAAAGAAGGCTGAAGTTTCCAGATAACCCAAGGATAATCCAAATAAATAAATGTCCAGATAATAACAAGTCCCAGGAGCCCCAGAGGCCAGGCATGTCTCATGGTGGCCTTGAGAGGACAAGACAGAGCCCAAACTGGCTCCGATGCTAAGAGATGCTCCCAGAACAGCGGGTTCCTCAAGGGCTCGTGCCGCAGCGAACACTTCCCAAGGTGCCGGAAGCTGACCCAGAGTTTGGCATAAAACTGAGGTACGGTGTCGGCGGAAAGATGGGAGTCTCTGACCGTGTAAACCACTGGGCTCCAGGCACCGTGTTAAGTGCTGTACAAACACCATTTTGTTGATATTACTGGCTCCGTCTTTCACATGAGGGGAGAGCAGCCGTGGCCATGTTGAGTATCTCGTCTAAGGATGAGATGACACAAATTGTAGTGAGCAGAGATTCAGGCCCAGGCATGAGGGCATCACGCCATGATCTCCGTACAACCCTGTCACCTCCTTGTCTGCCCAAACACCCAGCCACGTTGTTTCTTTATCCACTTGTTCATTTGTTCCTTCACACCTTCATCCGTCACACACGCATGAGCTCAGGTATGGCGCAAAATACTGGGACCAAGCCATTGACGAGGCGTGGTGCTTTTCTGCATCAGATGTTGCCTATTGCGGAGGAAGTGTGTCACCCCAAATAATATGCTGAAGTCCTGATTCCTGGTGGCTGTAAATGTCACCTGATTTGGAAATAGGGTCTTTGCAGGTAAGATGACATACTGGAGCAGAGCGGGTCCTAACGCAAAAGCTGGTGTCCTCATCAAAGGAAGATAAAAGACAGACCCACAAGGGTAAGGCCGTGGAATGACAGGGGCAGGGACTGATGACGCATCTCTAAGCCAAGGAACACCAAGAGCCCCCAGCAACACCAGACGCTGAGGAAGGCACGGAGCAGACTCTCCCTGAGAGCCTAGACAGAGAGCGGGGCCCTGCCAACATCTTGATCTCGGACCGCTAAGCTTCAGAACCGGAAGAGAATGTATTTGTGTTCTAAGCCGCCTAGTTGGGGAGACCCGTGAAGCCCACCAATGCAGAAAGCACCTGCCGAACACCGGCTATGTGCCCGGGCCCTTCACTGGGTGCTCAGCCTCCTGAGTTGCAAAAGGAAACAAAAGAAACGCACCGTTACCCTTGAGAAACTCTTAGGGGAAAAGGTAGGGGGATGAGATACGTCTGAAACATTCCACACACACACAAAAGCTCATCAAATCATTTTCACTGCTCCCTAGAAAATGTCTCCTTGAGGGGGCAAGAAATGGTTGTGTAGTATTTATTCAGAGTTTACAGAATGTGGTTTTCAATCCCCAGGGCAAGGAGATGGTTTTGATGTAAGCCAAGGGGGAACTGCATGGAAATGCTTTCCCAGCTCTAGGGATTTTCATCTTTGTGTCAGGGGACTTCACGTGAGTGGGTCTGCCTGTCCAAATTCCCAAAACCAAGGGGCTTTGACCACCCCCACGGAAAAAACATAAGGACATGGTGATAACTCAAAAAACTGGGTGCACTGGCGATGCTTACAGCGGGTACAACATGCTAAAACTCTCTGCTTTAACTTCTGCCGGAAGAAGGAGGGGCAGGAACAAACGATGGAAAGAAAGATCATTCTCAGGAGCTGTTGCTAAAAGTTATGTCCCTGAAAACTCTCCTGTTTGAAGAGAATGCAGGAAAAGCTACACTGTAAGTTACTACAGAGACCATAGAATCCAACCACTTTATTTCCTCAATCAACACTTTGTTCAGTGCTGGTAACCAGAGCCCCAAGAAGCCCGAGTCTGTGACAGGCACTCTGTAAAGATTTAATTACAGATTATAAATAAAGGGGTGCATTCCAGAACATGGGGGTTGTAGTAAAGACAGGCTAAATCTTCACTGAGCCCGTTTCCTTCTTGGGCATCCCCGATTCTTGCCAGAGCGAGGACGGACATGAGGACACTGCTTCCAGGCTTGGGGCATAGAACATCCCCCATGGTTCTACACTTCCTCTCCCTCCGCTTCTGCTGAGCCGGGAAGAGAGGGTACCTTGCAGGCCCTAGTGGGATGGAGAGTAAAGCACCTGGAGAGATAAAACCCAGGTCTCTGAATGACCCACAATAGACTGTGACCACAGCTATAAAGTAACCCTTATTATATTAAAGATTAAATGCAAAAGCACTAACATTTTGGAGTTTTCACTTCCACCAACTGGCCTAGGCTGATACAAGGAACAAAGAACAAATTCCATTTTTGACCTTTACAGAGACGGGAAAGCAGGGTCAGGGGGGACCCTAGAGGGAGCTCCAAGGGCCAGATGAGCGAAGACGCTGTGGCTATTACCGAGAACCCTTGAGAGACAGACGCACGGATGCCGGCTGCGGGGAGAGGAAGGTCAGGGGCAAGTGTAAAAGAGTAAGAGGGGAGGAGGAAAACGTGCAGATGAGAACAACGTTCATTTCTACACAGCCTGGAGCGATCTGGTCTTCTTCTGGCCACCCTTACCTCTCCCGCCTCACACCTCATGCAGGAGGACTTTTCAGCAAAGGCCACATACGGGAGAAACTGGGAAATGGGAACGACTGCCAAAGCTTTCTTGCTTCTGTGTTTCATGGCGCTGGGATGGTTAAAAGCTTCCCAGGTGACTCCACTGCGTCACCCACATTGAGAACCACTGCCGTAGCAGGAACTTAACACATAAAGACAGGAAGGGGACCTAGCTGGCTCAGTCAGTACAGCATGAGACTCTCGACCTCAGGGTCATGATTTCAAGCCCCATGTTGGCTGTGGGACCTCCTTAAAAAAGAAGAAAGAAAGAAAGAAAGAAAGAAAGAAAGAAAGAAAGAAAGAAAGAAAGAAAGAAAGAAAGAAAGAAAGAAAGAAAGAAAGAAAGAAAGAAAGAAAGAAAGAGAGAGAGAAAGAGAGAAAGAGAGAAAGAGAGAAAGAGAGAAAGAGAGAAAGAGAGAAAGAAAGAAAGAAAAAGAAAGAAAAAGAAACATTCGGGAGCTACTAAGAAAGCTTGACCATCATAGGATACGAAGTCTCTGCTTCTGTTAACCACCACAAGAGATGGGGCAGCGGCCCATTCGACTAGCTTTTGCTTTACTTGTCCTTGCTCTCCCCTGGTCCTTATAGACGTCATCTAGTTTAGCCAGGCACACACAATTCCCAGCCTCCCCGCACCAGCTGCTATCCCTTTGCTTACTGTTGATAACGACTATCGTTCCTTTCAGTCTCGCTCCAGTTACAACCCCCACACCAAGCCCTGCTAGTCTCCCATGACCTTAACCACTGGTGAGCCCTCGGAGCCATCAGACACACCCTGCAGCTGCTGGAATGACGCCTCGCCTCGTGCTCCCATGGTGCCCCGTGGGATAACACACAAGGGTGGCCAGGCACTTCCTACGAACCAGGCACTGGGGCAACTGCTCTTTATTCCAGTCACTTTGAGATAGATGTCATCTCTCTCAGTTAATCCTCGGGCACCTCCATGAGTTAGATACTGCGATCGTCTCCATTGTACAGACGAGGGAACTGAGTAAAACTGCCCGACATCATGCCATGCAAGCAGTCAGTGGCAGAGCCGGCCTTGGATGCAAGTCTGCCTGACTATACAGTCAGTGACCACGACCCCTGCAAGAGGCTGTGGTCAGTACATCCGCCCCCACACCTCGTGTGCATCTGGCCCCAGGCCTTATCACCTCTGCTGGAAAGACCCATCTCAATCTTTTTGGCAGGTCTGGGCATGCAGAGCTGCTTCATGGATGCTGGATGAACAAGCAGATGAACAAGTGAATGAACAAATGAACAAGTGAATGAACAAAAGAACGAACAAATGAATGAACAAGTGAATGAACAAGTGAATGAACAAATGAACAAGTGAATGAACAAAAGAACGAACAAATGAACGAACAAGTGAATGAACAAGTGAATGAACAAATGAACAAGTGAATGAACAAAAGAATGAACAAATGAACGAACAAGTGAATGAACAAGTGAATGAACAAATGGAACAAATGATTCCACATTTTGCTGGGCCTAGGGTATGCATAATCGTGACCTTAATCAACGCATGTGAAGGAAGGTAAGATATTGGTCAAAACTGAAGTTTCTTGATTTCATTTTTCTAATGTATTCATTTTTGAGAGAGAGAGACAGACAGACAGAAAGAGTATGAGCAGGGGAGGGGCAGAGAGAGAGGGAGACACAGAATCTGAAGCAGGCTCCAGGCTCTGAGCTGTCAGCACAGAGCCTGACATGGGGCTGTGAACCACGAGATCATGACCTGAGCCAAAGGAGGACATTCAACCGACTGAGCCACCCAGGCACCACTGTAGTTTCTTGATTTACACACACACACACACACACACACACACACACACACACACACACACACGTCCAAAATGCCACCTTCTAGGAAAGAAAATGGCTGGACCCTAATTTAATACTTTACATAAATAGCTCCTTAACAGGCAAGAAGCACCAAAGGTCACATACATACCGTTGGGTTTACTGGGATTATGGGGACACCAAATATTCCAGCTTCTATACAGATGTTGGTATGTGGTTGGTTTGCCTTACTCGTTGCGACAGAAAGTAGGGTCTCTCTGTTGCAGCAAAGGAGAAGGGAATATCTGTGGAGCACCTGTTCTGCTGCCACTGTGTATACCTTCTCTCATCAACCCCCAGAGCACCTCTATGAGGATGCTACTGTCCTCTCAATAGTTCAGAAAAGGTTCAGGCAGGGTCAACTCTTTCTGTGAGGTCACGCAGCCAGTCAAAGCACATATCCTTTCTTCATAGAGTGTATTTCTAAAAGGAGTGGTTCAGACTGCCCTGAACTTAGGGCTTCTAAAGAGGAGAAAATGCTCTGTATTCTCTCCCCAACCCTCGGAGAACACGTGATCAGTCTGCATAACATCTGGCCTCAAACATCCCCATGCGGTAATAATAATAATTGCTACCACCATATAGATATTTTTATAAAGGACCTAGGAATTAACAAGGTAAATGTAAAAAGTATTATGATATATTTAAAATCTGGAGGGGCAATGGGGAGTTAGAATGTTGGGAAGAAAAAAATCACTCTTTTCATTATGGAAAAAACAGTATTTTTCTGCCATATAGACACAGGGCATAAAAGTTAGACGTGATGAGCTGTAAGATATTTATGGCACTTGCCAAGTGCGAGACACAAACCATGTGGTCCCCAAATCAAGAACCACAGTTTAAGGAGATGCAGGGCTAGGAGATTTATATAAATATACATCTACGAGTGATCACCGATAAACCACCCGGATCGCATAGACTAACGGGATGCAGGCGCTGGCAACAGTAAATCCGAAAGCTGGAAGGGAGCCCCTCCTGGTAAGTCGACCTCAGCGATCCTGATGGCGGATCTGCCGCTGGAGACGAGTTCTGGGTTTCATTCCGAGAACTGAGGGGGATGTACTTATCTTTCGGTTAGGACCAAATTAATTTTAAGGCAGCTTTGTGGCTCCTGTTTAAACAGCTGTTTATTCTCTCCCCAAGAAATTATCTAATGTGCTTTTTAGAGGCAGCCACTTGGATGCTGCTTGTAGAGCAGACTCGGGGAATAACCCTAAACCCTGCAAGAGACAAACAAGCAGAGGCCAGGGGAAATTTATGGCGTAACCCAAGCTCGCAGAATCATAAAACTCGGGTGTTTTCCTTAATATAGCCAGAGCCTCACATTCAATTCCAGGGTCAAGAATTTGAAACATTGGCAGGCTTCCTACGACAAATATGGTGGTCTGAAATCCTAAACATCTGGCCCTAGTTCTCGAAGACACATTATAATATAAGATCCAGAGGTAGAGGGACTGATTCCTAAGGACTTTTCTGGAACAATAGTGAGTGTCATTTTAGAAAAGGAAAGAAAAGAGAAAAAAAAAAACATGGCAAATTTTGAAGCATAAAGTGAGGCAGAAGTTGTGTGTTGTGTTTTGTGTTGTTTTGTTTTGAACAGATATGGCCACCGGCAAACAAAATTTCTTGGGAGAAGCAAGAAAATAATTTAGAAAGAGCCATATACCTGTCATGCCCAGACAGTTATTAAGATCCTCTCTGTCTCACACATGCACATAATCTTCAAGTCTATCAGACAAATCACAGTGGGCCTAGAGTCTTCCTGGTGGGGTCTAAAAGAAACACATCAATTTTCGAACACTAACAATTTTAAATTAGGACAAGAAGGAATATTGTTAGTAATACCGGGAAGCAAGAGGGAGGCATTTCAACTTGCAGAATGACAATACGATTAAATTGAAATTGTTGTTTTCCGAATGCAGTCACTTTATAAAATGTACAGTAACGCTTTTATATGTAAATTATCTAAACTCGGAAAACCCTTCACTTTAAATGGAATTGAGACTGGCTTAACGTAGAACACTTTGGTGAAAACGTGCTTAAAATGAATAAAACTGCAAAGTGAAACAAATAATATTCTGCAGACAAATACTACAAACAAATGCTAGGTTTTTTTCTCCCTTTTTTTTTTCTTTTTGGTTGTTGTTTATTTGTTTTGTTTTTGATTGATAGGTGTTACACTAAGAGAAACAGACAGAACTCCGGCCTGCAAATGTATTTTTAACTTTGCTGCTGCTTAACGTTAAGTGATATTTTCCATTTAAGTGATATTTTCCAGTTGGCAACTTATAAATGTTACTAATGCTGCTTCACAGAAGAGAAGTAAAGGTGTAAATACTAACAGCCAATGTAGATGGGGCGAAGTAACTTATTTGAATCAAGATGCTGGTTCCAAAATGCCCTTTCAAACACATCCAGGGGTCTCATTTCCTTCGTCAAATGTCTTATTTAAAACCTCCCTTTCCTTAATTAACAACATGCGTGTCCCCCGCTGATGAGCATTTCAAATCTTGGCACTTTTCCTTGGGTGAATGTTATAACATCTGCAGGCTTTCTCAGTGCACATGTGACCGTCTCTCCAACGAGACCACGTGCTCTTTGGAGGCAAGCGTGGCATCTTTGGATTCCTGTTCTTTCCCTGAGCCGACACTAACAACCTGATCGAAGGTTTAGCAAATGGTGGTCTCCCAAGAATGAACGAGCAGGGATGGTTTGACGAGCAGGGGGGCTGTGTCCCCAAAATAACCCATCCACCGTAATCACTCCCACCGTGGTGATGGCTACATGCCAGGCCCCGTGCTTAACACAATATGTGCAGAGACTTAGAAAAATGGGCTTTGACAGAAAAGTGATTACCCATAACCAAACAGTACGAGGGGGTGGGGGGTGGGGCTTGGATCTGAAACCAGGTGTGTGTGATGGGAGGGCTCAAAATCCTGACCAATCCCCTTTAGACCTGCTGGGCAGGGTCTCTGCGTGTCCATTCATCCCCTCCACACTGTGGCCCTCTATAGTGCCTGGTACCTTACAGATTAAAAAATAAATAAACGTTGAAACAATAATTTAAAAAACGGAGCATCAGTTCAAGTTATTTCAGAAGGAGCCCTGGATGGTATTTCCCCCAGGTCACGGACCAATGCCACCCATCCTGTCTCCTTTTCACCTCAATCTCAGTTCTCTCAGTTCCTAGTTACATTCTCCCCACCACCCAATCAATAGAACAATTCCCCGCACATCGTCAGGGCTTTGTCACCTAAATAAATGCTTCCTTTACACACACACACACACACACACACACACACACACACACACACACACACACACACAAATTCCTTAGTAAAACTAGGAGTCTCCCAAGGTGTGTACCTTCTCCATCAAGAGTACGGAACGGGGCAGAGAATTTATCCATGTATGTATTCATCGATTCACCTTGGGACAAGTAGTAAGACATGCTTTCCATGCATGTATGGACCATGGGCCGAAGCTACATATCTAGTTTTTAAAGTCTGACTGCAACTCTATAAAGTTAGCGAAAAAGAATCAAACCCATTTAACTCCCAACACTGTAAAAACCCAGTGATAACTCCTGAGCCAGTCTTTTTTGTTTTTTTGGCAGTACAATAATTCTTTTATGATGGTACCCAGTGAGAATCCCTCATGGAATTTTCTCTTAACATGGAAATGCATATGGCCCTCTGTGGCACACCAGCTGCATAACTACATAATTGTTTACAAATGCGCAAAATAAGTACCCAAACCAATAAAAAATAATAACTTGGGCGTCCATAAAGAAGAGATTCTATAAACATGCAATGGCCCATACTTTCTCTATAAATAACTGTTGAGGCAAAAATACAACCACCAGAACCTCTTATTTCAAATCCCTTTCCATAAAGTAAATGGCGTTGGCAGTCTGGCAGGCTAATACCATTGTGCTTTCCCAAGCGAAAATGCTTTTTTATTAACATTTATCATTTAGGCACCATTAAAGTAACTGCAGTCAAAGTGGGTCCATTTACAATAAGACGCTTGGTGTTGAGTCCACTACGTTCTGAGTATGTTTCAAGCTGACACACAGCTTCCCGCCATCACCAAGGAGACGGGGGCCACAGACAGGGAATTCATGAATATGATTATTCATATTCATATTCACTAATATGAACTGATGGTGAGGAGGAAGGAGAAAAATATGGATCCTTCCAAATACGCTTCCAACTACTGTCCATCGCAATCCTCCCCTAGATCCACGAGAGACCAACCCAAAGGAATTCCGTAGCGGAGTCTCCAAAGAAGCAATGAAGGCTTGCCCTTCAGGGCTTCTCTGCCTGGAATGCTCCTCTCCCTTTCCAGTCCACCTCCTCCGTGTGTCCAGGACAACTCCTATTCACTCATCAAAACCCAACTCAACTATCTTCTGTCCCAGGAAACATTCCTTGGCCAACATCAGAGAGAGTGAATCATGCCCTTCACAGCAGTTCCTCGATCAACTTCTGCACTCAGTACGCAACTGTTGACCACCTACCAAGATCCAAACACTGTTCAAAAGGCACTGGAGATACGATAACGAACAGGATGGACAAAAACCTGGTAGTCTCCAAATACAGAGCTAACTAAATAGTATAATATCAGGTAGGATGATATTATTTCAGGTTCTATAATTATTGTAATTATTGTACTGTGTCTTCCAGAATAGACTATCGACTACCGTATCTCTATATTCACATGGTTTCTCAAGTTACCAATGTCTATTGAACTGATTTAAATTAAATAAAAAAAATTAGTGTTTATTTATTCTTGAGAGAGACAGAGTGCAATCAGGAAAGGGGCAGAGAGAGATCTAGACAGAATCCGAAGCAGGTGCCAGGCTCCGAGCTGTCAGCACAGAGCCCAATGGAGGGGCTCGAACTCACGGACCACGAAATCATGACCGGAGCCAGAGCTGGAGCTGGAGCCAGACGCTTAACCAACTGAGCCACCCAGGTACCCCTGATTTAAATGAAATTTTAAAAACCACATGAACTATTAGCATAGTGCGGGTCACGCCCTAGGCTGAGGGACAGGGACTGGATTTATACAAAATACCCCTGCCCTCCAAGAGCTTACAGCCAACGCCTGGGCAACTCTGGTCAAGGTAATCGTGATCACAGTGGGATAAAACCGCTTAACCTTTTATACCTTTCAGAGCAAACACTACTTCCGGTTATGCTCACAACAATGGGGAGAGGTGTTATTAGTTGAACATCACTGAGCATCAAGGCATTCATTCCCTAACCACGTATCTTGGGAAAAGATACAGGATACATCCCTTTTGCAACAAAAACAGAAGAATCAACATGAGGCTGGTGAGATCACGTACAAAACACCTGGCTAAAGAAATGGTGGCCCACAAGAAGGATGACGGTTGACCAGGAGGGGAAATGAGGCTGGAACATGGCGGGTCATGGAGATCCAGCACGAAAGGAAGGCCCTGCAGCTGGATAAGGGTCACACCTCCTTGTGGCCCACACCTCCAATGAAATCTCCCTGGAGACAGTCCGGTGGGCCTCACGTTGATGTCACAGGAAAAGCAGTGTAGAGACATGAGGGTTGCCAAAGAGCCACAGACATGTGTCCAGCAGCGGCTGTGGGGATATTGGCATAGACTCAAGCACAGCATAGCATGGGGATCCTGGCGCGGGGTCCTCATTTAAACCGCAGGTGCATCCGGGACAAGGGTCTTGGGAGGGTTCCTCTACCACATAAGTCTAGTCTCAAAGGGCCAGTGGAACTTGGCAGGTGGGCTGGTTCCTAGAAAACCTATACCACATCTCTACAAACTGTATCAGAAGAGCAGCAGAATTATCGTTTCTCAGTCATGAAGGCCAGAAGTCTGAAATCAAGGTATCAGCACAGCCGCCCTCCCTCTAAGCCTCTAGGGGTGAACCCCTCCTCACCCGCCACCTTCTGGTAGCCCAGATGTTCCTTGGCTTGTGGCAGTACGATACCTATCTGTGCCTCCCTCTGCCTGTGCTGTTCTCTCCATGTGTCTCATCACATCGCCCTCCTGTTCTAGGTGTCGCCTCTGTGTCCAGATGTCCCCTGTGTGTAAGGATGCCGGCCAGACTGGATTAGGGGACACCCTAAGGACCTCATTTGAACTTGATCGCCTCTGAAAAGATCCTAGTTCCAAATAAGGCCACATTCTGAGTTGCTGGAGGTTAGGACTTGAACTTGACCTTTGGATTTTTTGGGCGTGTGTGTGGGGGGGTGACACAATTCAACCCTCAGTAGCAGAGCAGCGGCGGATAAACGGTAGGTAAAGGGAATGTCATCCTTTCCCAAAACACCTGGGTTGGAACCTGCCTCCTCCACTTACTACTTGTGACCTAGACAAAGTCTGACCCACTTTGTCCCTGTTTTCTCATCTGTAAAATGAGAAAGTTAACACATACCTCATAGGCTAGTTACGAGGGTTGCATGAGCTAATTCAAGGATAAGGTAGATGAGTAGCTGATGGGCTCAAGAGCTCCCTCCCCCCTCCTTTCTTTTAGACATTCCTCTTGCTGACAGTATTTATTAAGACACATCCTTTCTGAGACCACATGATTTCTTGCTCAAAGCCCTGCAAGACCTCACGTGGCAGACATCTTGGTTGGTGGCCCCATCGGCCTCCTCTCCTGCAGGGCTTTCCCAGTATCCCTCACAACCTAGGAGGCCACATGAGGGATTCTGGAAAAGCTTTTGCCTTTCCTGATAATAAGGTCAGAGCCAGCTGGTACCATGCCCTTCTCCTTCTTCCCAGCTGGGACCCAACTGGTATGCCTACCATGGTGGTGGCCATCTAAGAGCCCAGAGCAATGACCTAGAGAACCACAGGGCTGGTGACCCAGAACTCTGACAAGTGTTGGGCCGCTGAGCCAGCTGAGTCACTGCCAGCAACTGCCTCCCTCTGGGCTTCTTATTAGGCAAGAAAAGACAAAGCCCTATTCGCTTATGCTAATTTTACTTGTGTTTTCTCTAACCTGCTGCTGAACTCACTCCTATCTTGATAAACCTTCTCATTGATCTCCGCGTTTCCAACCCTAAACCATGACGATCCATTCTCTCCCCAACAGCCCTGGTATTGGCATGAGTCCTGTCATAATATAGCATTATCATATGTGATACCTTATGTCAAACGTATGTCACATCCTGTATCGCAGTGCATCCTATGAGTCTCTAGCTGAAAGCCATCCAGCGGTTCCTTACTGAAACCAGAGGCAAGTCTCAAGCCGTCCGCTTACAGGGCTCTGCGAGATGTGGCACCTGCCATCAGCTTTCACCTGAAGCTGTTCTGTTCCGCCTCCAATGAGCCTCTCGACTCCCTCCGACACGCCAACCTCCTTTTCAGGTCCAGAGGTCTTGACAACTGTTTCTTCTCTTTCGGACACGTTGCTGCTGTAAATTTGAGTACCTGGCTCTTTACCATCCTCCGTGTCGCTCCTAGAAGAGCACCTTGAACAGGGAGGGCTGTCAGGACGCGTTAGGTGAACCAAGGAGAGAAAACCTAATATCCACGGAGCACAACCGTGTGACACAACCACAATGTCCAAGGGGACCCCACGGAAGAGCTCTGGGTTCATCCAGTCATCTAAAATCCACACTTTGGTTTCTTTTACCCGCTTTCCTCCTCATCCCACCGAGTATGGTCTCCTGGAAATTAAACCTGGACGCGTGCGCACGTACCCACAAAGCCCTCCTACTGGGGTCCACCAGGGTGGCGCTCCCCTGCTCCCTAGAGTCCCAGGCCCTAGCTCCGCCTCTTTCTCTCACTATATTCACATCAGGACCCGTGCATTAGTCTGCCACCTGCCATGACAGAATACACACCTTGGTGGCTTAAACAACACGTATTTCTTTTCTCACAGTTCCGGAGGCTGGAGGTCAAGGTGTTGGTAAGTTTGGTTTCTTCTGAGGCCTCTCTGGCATGTGGACGACCATGTTCCCATTGTGTCAGCTCAACACATCACACATACCAAATAATAACAGCCTCGAAGGACAGAGCTTTGCTGGCCTGGTTACCAGGAATGATCGATGTCTTACGGCTCACGCTATGACCTGTCTGTCATTCCTGGCAATCTGTCTCTTGAGGTGGCCAGATCATATTTTCTCAGAGAAATTTTCAAACGTACCTCACAGTAGAGAAACTAGTTACAATGAACCCATAATGCACCAATAGCTACCATGCTTTCCAATCTGGAATTGTGTAACCTGTCCTCCAACTATCTTTTTTCTACTTAAAAAAAATTTTTTTAATGTTGATTAAAAAAATTTTTTTAATGTTTGTTTATTTTTGAGAGAAAGAGAGACAGAACGTGAGCAGGGGAAGGGCAGAGAGAGAAGGAGACACAGAATCTGTACTGACAGCTCAAAGCCCGATGTGGGACTTGAACTCAGGGACTATGAGATCAAGACCTGAGCTGAAGTCGGAAGCTTAACCGACTGAGCCACCCAGGCGTCCCTATGTTTCTTTATTTTTGAAAGAGAGAAAGACAGACAGAAAGCGAACCTGGCAGGGGCAGACAGAGAGGGAGACACAGAATCCGAAGCAGCCTCCAGGCTCCGAGCTGTCAGCACAAAGCCCGACGGGGGGCATGAACTCGTGAACAGCAAGATCATGACCTGAGTCGAAGTCAGATGCTTAAGCAACTGAGTCACCCACACGGCCCCAACTATTTCTTTTTATTATTTTAAAGCAAATCCCAAACATCTCACTGGTATACTTTTCTCAGTATGAGTCTCTAATACAAAATGAATTTTATTCAAAATATTATCATGCTTACCAAATTAACAGTCCTTACTTAATACTATTACCTACTCCATATTCAGATTTCCCTGACGGTCTCAGAAAATTATCTTTGATGGTAGGTTCATTTAAATCTAAATCAAAACAAGCTTCACGGATTGCAATTAGATGCTGTGTTGCTCACGTCTTTTTTAATCCATGCAACATTTTCAAGTCAGATGCACACCGCCTTCGCACTCAGAGCACTTTCTCACTTAAGACGTCACGGCAGAGTATTCATTACCCAAGATACGGGAGCCCAAGAGCCCAGGGTCCTATGAATGGGAGGGGGCTCAGGCCGCTTCTTCACTGAGCTCGCACAGATTACGGATGATTTAATGTCCAGGAGGGCAGTGCTGCAAGATATGCTCTTTCTCTTTCCAAGTGAGCTTTGTTCTGAATTTGGATTAATTTAAATGGCGCGTGCACAGAGGGAATTTGTATGATATGTTTACGGAATAACTGTGATCAATACTCATGCGTTTATAAGTGGGAGTGTGTGCGCAGTAGGCTTTGAGGAGGTTCCTGTGTGCTCACTCTTTAACGGTGATCAATACTCATAGTCAATCACCGACAGGGGACTCGGAGCAAACATTTACATTCAAACTGTGCTGGGTCCCCTTATGGAAGGTTCTTTCATTTGGTCGGTGAGTCGCAAATACATTTATCAGACTATGTTATACGGGGATGGAACTATAAAAACACATTTTTAAGCATTAAAGGTTTATCATTCCGTCATCTGTTCACGCTTTCATCACCAAGATCTTTGGGGCTGGTCTTTCAAACTATTATTCCTGAACAGCTGTATGCTCTAAAATTGATAGTCTTCTTAGTTGATGGATCCACAAAAAAAAAAAAAAAAAAAAAAAAAATGTTAAATATTCAACAAGCTCTCAATGGCTGCAGCCATCCAGTCTGAATATTTCCCTTCAGAGCACATATACCAGTCTGATAAGAGCCTCTTGCTCCCTATTTGTTGAAGCAATTATTCAGTCCGGTTATTACCGAATAAACCCCCCCCAAAATGGTAAAGTTATGCACAGGGGAGAGTGATATATTTGAAATGTGCATACCTGCACAGGGCTTTGAATGTTACAATTTCCGTGTGACATTGGAGGATTCTCAACAGATTTGTTTCTCTAGCATACAAAGGCCAGACTACCAAGAACAGAGCGAGGCACATTCTTTGGTTAATTTAGCCGGCTGGCTTTAAAGAAACTCATTTGCAGTATGTCCCTATGGTGACCCTCCGTTTTCTAAAATTTCTACTGAGTGGGTCTTTAGGTCCCCATATCTGGCCTCAACAAACAGGTAAGTTACTTGTGGTCCAGATGTGAGTAAACGCACAAGCAGAAAATAAAACTGTGCGGAAACAAAGAATGCACACTCTCTATAGCATTAATCTGTCATCTCCCGCGTGCGGCCATCCCAGCAGGGCGACATCGGAAAGGCTCGGGAGGGTGGGCACGTACTGGGGGGGAAGCAGGCAGGGGCGAGGCCGTCAGCTCGTATCAACGTGCCGCTTCCATAATCAAGTCTCCCGGCAGTTAAGTGTATATGCAGTGGGGTGGCTCTCCATGCTGTCCGGGAAATGAGTCTCCAGCTGCCCTAAATGCATGGGCCGTTGGGTGATTTGAGGGTGCAGTTTGATGTGGGTAAGACACCTGTTCCCAGGGCTCCAGATGGGAAAGATGAGGTCAACTCCGGGGACATCTCTATGAGGAGAGTCACTGCCGGGGAAAGATAAACAGCCACTCCTGGCTGCGGCCGCCCGGCAAGAAAGCCAGCTGCCTCTTTGGAACAAGAGGCCGCATGAAGCACGTTCTTTAGGAACCAACAAGTGCTCAATCACACTGCAGTGTGTTTTCGTCACTTGTTAAGAGGCCCCAAATGAGAAGGGCACGGCAGCACGTTCACCTGAGAAGCTCGTGGCAGAGCCGTGCGGACAGGCCAGCGGCTGGAAGACGTTCTAATGAAGAAAAGTCGAATATGCTCTTTTTATCACCCAAGAGGGGCTGCGTCAGAGACGAACCGAATTCCTCTGCAAGACCCGTATCTCGGGAGGACTCCGGCGGGGCCCGATTACTTTCGGCAGGCTGGGCCTGCTCCCCGGACCCCCTGAACCGGAATGGCCCAGGAATCTGCAGTCTCTCCATGGGCCAGGCACCGCCAACGTGCTTCTCCCTGTGATCACTGCCTAGCTTAAATGAGTTAATCTCGTTTTCCAGATGAATTGTTACTTTGTCTCCCGCAGGCTGTGATTACCGGATAAAAGTACTGTGTTTAACGGGAGGGCTGGGGGTTTCCAGAGTCACCTCCCACGCACCGCATGCGGAACAAGCTACTCTCCACTCACCTTGTCTCCCCTGTCTGTGTTTAATAGGGTTAAAAGAACCAGAAGGGGAGTGGGGAGCCGTGGCATGACACGCGGGGCGGTACCCCTTTCCGATGAATTATGGCCCCTCATAAGAGGTCAGAGGACCAATTTATCTTCATGTTTTGAAACACAGTTTATAATCCTGACAAAATTTAAAACACATCCAGGGCAAAAGAGCCGTGTAAACGACACTGAGTCTTCCACTCCTTTCTCTGAGCTGCTCTTGAAACACATCAGCCAGCAAACAGGTCTGGGCTGGGGGGGCCTGCTACCCGGAAAGCATTTTCTCTGGGGTGCTTTCACAGTTTGTACGTGTGCTTGTTTGTTGGTTTTAGGAAGGCCAACACCTGGGCTCTCCCCTCAAGGAGCTTTACGCCTCTGTGACTGATGGTGAGCGTCATTCCTCTTTTTAAATTTCTAAAAATTACTTTGGACTGCAGACCATAATATATGGCATTGGAAGCACAATCTCTGGTCCTAAGCCCGTTCCCCACCTTCTTTAACTGCGAGGTCTCCAGAAAGCCGCTTGATTTCTTGGAGCCCCAGTCTGGCATCTGGGAAGGGGTAATAACTACACCAACTTTCAAGGCCATTGTAAGGATATGCAATAAAGCACGCTTTTAGAGGGTCACGAGTATATAATGAGGAGCAGCTCCAAACAGTATTATTACTTCCTACAGTAGTTACTGAATCATAGGCTGATATCAAGCCTGTGCGGTAGAGTAGGGAAGAAACGAAAAGAGGTCGTAGGTGGGTGCGGGATTTACCAAACAAAAAATATTGGATACCTATTTAAATTCTAATTTCAGATAAACAACAAATAATTTCTTAGTAGAGGTACAGCTCATATATATATGTGTGTGTGTGTGTGTGTGTGTGTGTATACACACACACGAGCTACACATACACAGGCTAAATATCATATATATATATAAATTTATATATATATATAATTTATATATATATAAATTTATATATATAAATATATAATATATAAATATATATAATTATATATATAATTATATATATAATTTATACATATAATTTATATATATAATATAAATATATATATTTATATATATATAATTTATATATATAATTTATATATATTCATATATATATAAATTTATATATATATATAAATTTATATATATATAAATATATATATATATATACACACACACACACACACACACACACACACACACAGTATAAGTATGGGACATATAGGTATGTCCCAAAGGTTGCATGGCTACATTTACACTAAGAAACTACTGGTTATTTATCTGAGATTCAAATGTAATTGGGTGTCTTGACTTTTATCCGGCAAGACTAGCTGTAGGATTTGAGGTCAGAAGATCAAGACTGAGTCTTACTTACCAGCTATGTAACGCAGGGACAGATATAATAATTCTCTGAGCCTCAAGTTTCCTCGTCTATGCAATGAGGCTAAATGTAAACATGACACCCTGCGTAATTCACACAGTTGTGGGTGGGGTCAAATAATGTACGGGAGCATGATTTGTAATGCAAAGTATCGTTCCGTTTTAATTTTTTTTTTCTGGATCGTTTATTGCTTTAGAATAGGAACAGCCTCAATGTTCAGCTAATTTTACAGAGGGGCCTGGGGCCTGACTGGGATATCGAGGGGAGACTCTCTGCCCAAGGCTTCCCTCCACAGTGAGGGACAAGGCATCCTCCCTATCCCAAACACACAATGGCACGTTTCTGAGGACTGTGTCCTTCCCGAGGATGGTCTCTGACTAGCTGGGTCTGAAGTGGATGCTTCCCAATGAGAGGTGGCCCACATTCCAGAAGCTGCTGAGAATAAACAATGTGTATATTCGTTATTCCCTCCTATTCTTTGAGGTGGTGATTATAATCTGGGCATGCCAGATGCTCCACGATGGGAAGGCTCGACGCATTCTGAGCGTCTCCAGCATTGAGACCAGCCTGGGGTAAATCCCGGCTTCACCACCCCCTACCTGTATGACCTCAGGCAACTTGAAGAATCTCCCGTGAACCTCGGTGGACACAACAATAGTCAAGGAGAGCTGGCTGACTGAGTGGATGAGGATGTGACGCAAGGTCATACATGCGGAGCATGATCTCACCGCCCTCTTCCTTGGTACACGCTTAGTATAAAATGACTACTTTTCAGACCGTGGGTAGGCACACTAACCGATGAAATCCTTGATTATTTCAGGTGGTGTCTCTCAGTCACCAGGTATAAAAGAGTGCCAGCTGCGGAATACGGGGGAAGACGTCCTCAAACATGCAAAGCTTGAACACCACTGACTGTGGACATCCCTGGCCCTCGTTCCCCACTCCGCTGCTGACCCAGCGGAGGACAGCTGGGATTCACAGACCCTTCTGGTGCAAACATTCCAGAGCAAGCCAAGGAGGAAGCTGCAAAGAGTAGCCCCTGATACAAGACGCCACACTGTAGGTGAGGAGGCATGGACACACACACATCGCCCGTGTTTTATACCCTGCACACCTGTTTTCATAGATTTGGGGGGTTTGGCACAATGTCGGGCAAAAGATGTCTTGGAGACACGTAAAGTCTGACTATGGCAGCTTTTTAAGATATTTGAGGAATGCTTTTGTTCTCAGATGAGTAATGTTCTGAATGGGGCGAGGGGTGGAAGGAAGGACCACTTGAGTGATCAGAATGAACGCGGCAGCAAGGCTTCCCTGACAACCCAGGATGTCAATTATGCAAACAATTTGTTCCTGAAGGGACAAAAGTTTATCTTCTGTTTAAAACATGCAACGGTTTGCGCAGAATGTGGTCTCTTTCGACTGGGGAACTGATGGACTCACTTCTAGAGGCAGTTTGTATCTCAGTCAGCTGTAAGTGTGAGAACCTTCTGAGAAGGTTGATGATCCGGCCAGCACCGGATGACTTGAACACAAGTCACAAGGGGGACGTCAGGCTCGAGAATGGCCATTCTCTCTGCTGGATGGACTGTCAGAGCTTCCGTAACTGGAAGAGCATCTACTTCGGGGGATAGAGATGCTTCGGAGGCACTGAGTTCTCCTGCCACTTCCATTAGCTTCTTTCCAGCTGACAGATGAGAAGGTGGAGAAAGAGAAAAGAAAAGGTTGACAGAGAGGACGGTGAGGATCCAGAGAAAGCTGCAGAGAGAGGGAGCCCTCGACTATAGAGAGAGACCGAGATGGAATTGTGGCAGACTCAGGATGCCCCCGGAGAGAAGATTCTTGGAGAAAACACCCAATCGAAGGGCAGAGGCAGACAATGGCACAGGTGTGTTAGCCCGACTCTGGAATAATAAATGTCTTTAAGGATGTGTGTGTGTGTGTGTGTGTGTGTGTGTGTGTGTAAGTTAAAGGCAACTGTCTTCAAAAAGCTACCCTGATAGTCTGAAAAAGGATACAGGTAAATGTTAATCAAAAAAGGTGCACATATATGTCTAAGGTATTTTCTGATAACCTTATTACATATTATTTAACTTTATTAAACTTGGGACTTGTCAATGGAAATGTTTTAAATGAAAAATTGTATTCTTTTTTTAAGTTTATTTATTTATTTTGAGAGAGAGACCGAGAGAGAGAGAGAGCAGGGGAGGGGCAGAGAGAGAGAGAGAGAGAGAGAGAGAGAGAGAGAGACAGAGACAGAGAAAGAGAGACAGAGAGAATCTCAACTGGGCTCCCCACTGTCAGCACAGAGCCTGACACAGGGCTCAAACTCACAAAACTGTGAGATCGTGACCTGAGCCAAAATCAAGAGTTGGATGCTTAACTGACTGAACCACCCGGCCGCCCCAATAAACATGTATTGTGATAAGTAAGGTGTGATTATGTTTATAATCGAATGTGGACAAATTCGTATTTGAATTTTTGAAAAACTACCATCTCTGACTGCAAAGTACATTTCACTGCATGGTAAGCTTCTTGAGGATACAAACCTATCTTACTCACTGATATCTCCGCACCACCCTCCACTCTCAATAAATGCATTTTAGTGAAAAGTGAATGCCTCTTCCTAGCCGGTCAGGTTCCTTAACAAAGATACACTACCACCACCTAGTGACGACATACCAGAATTGCAGGAATAGGGTTTTTGGTTTTATTTTTGCATTATTTTTAATGCAAGGGCACGCAGAAGCAGTCTTAATCTGGTGGCACAGGAGGCATTACACAAAGTCACCAAATGCAAAGGACTCGAAGCAAGAAAGCAAATAAATATGAAACCGTTTTGTTCGTGTGATCCCAAGCAATATCGGCTTTTGTCCAGTCCTTTCCTGTCATGTTAAGTATTTGTTTCACAGAATCCTCCCATATTTTTTAGTCTGCACAACTGCAGGCTCAGAGCAGAGACAGAGCCTGGTCTTCACGTCAACTTAGTGGGCCCTGTAAGGGGGAGGAGAGCTTGACTGACAGCTGGCAAACGGAGACCAAAACAAAGACCGAGGCTTCACTCAGAAACACTGCTCGGTTTTTGTTTGTTGTTTGTTTTTTGTGTTTTGTTTTATTTTATTTTATTTTATTTTATTTTATTTTATTTTATTTTATTTTATTTTATTTTATTTTATTTTATTGATTTTTTTATGGCCACATTTGCTTTCCCTTATTTTCATATCCTCTCAAAAGAAGACCCTTTGACTCTTTTTGCTTTGTTTTGTTTTGTTTTTCATATAGACCATGTTGTCAGTGAGGTCCGGAAGCTACAATGAATATAAAGTACTGGGCAAAACAACATTTGATAAATGTAAACAATATGCATAGAGAAAACCTCTCAGATGAAAAACCCACATACATTTTTAGCGGCCGTCAGACTGAATGCAAATGGCTTTCAAAAATATAAGTGGTTGGCTTTTTAATATCAAAGAAATCACAGCCTTTTCTCTGGCACTAAAAACACGGCTGCGCTAAAAAGAAATAAGTAACTAAATGAACCAGGCGGCTGATTTTCAGCTCACAGAAAGTCACGGCCTCTGCCCTAACCTCAGAAGCAGTGTTGGACTTCTAGAAATGTTAAACGGGTCGGGGGGCGGGGGGGGGGGGGGGGGCTATGTTGAGAGCACCAGAAATGCTGCTATTTTTTAAGGCTGCCTCTCAAAAACAAACGTGCTTCATGTTTTAGAGGAAGAAGCAGCAATTAAACAAGGAAATAAAAGACTTAGCCCAGGCTCACAAATGAAGCCACGCAATGTCACTGCTTTGGAATCGCTGGGCCCCAGTTGTTTTCCAAGGCGGCGCACAGGCAGTCTTGCCCGAAAGAAAGGAGTCAGTAGGGAGAAAATAAATAGAGCGTTTCCAGAACTCGCCCAGCAGCTCGGAAAACTGTCTGCTTACTATTACACAGTTTGAACATTGTCATAATCATTTTCACAGTAAAGATACCCTTCCTGCAGTTTAGACCAAGAATGCATGACTAATTTTAACCACTTGTGCAAATCTCCTAATGGAAATTTCAAACAGCTTGTATGGATTAGAGTTTTGTAAACTGTATGGACAGAGCGGCCACGATACCAAGTGGCGGCCGTCCCCACACCAACCCCGCCAGTGCCTAACGGGTTCCCAAATGACAGAGAGCAGTCACACAGCATGCGCGTGCACACACACACACACACACACACACACACACACGCCAGAATTCTCCTTGACGCCACATGTAGCATATGTCATATGTGTACAGGAAGTACATCCAAGGGTCCTACAAGGGCAGGGAGAGGAGAAAATGCAGGCAACTGGTCATGTGCTACCATTTCAAGAGGCACCAGTAAGTCCGGGAGGTGAGCAAAGTCTAGAGGTCCCCCCCATATGCGATCTCACCAAGTTCAAGATATACAGCCTCAGCGTGGGGAGCACAGTTCCCATTTTACAGACAGAAACTGAGGCTCAGAGAGAGGTGAGGACAACGCAGTTGCTGGTGGTTAAAGAGAAAATTCCACCAGGATCTGAGGACCATCTCGAGAACGGACACCCACGGCTGGGAGACTGAAGAGTCAAGTTTGTCTGCGGATGGATAATTGCAATAATCCCACAAGAGTGTGAATGCACGAAATGCCACTGAATTTGCACACTTAAAAAGGGTCACTTTTATGGTACATATATTTTGCCACAATTAAAAATAAACAAATCAAGTCCACAAATGGCTTTCCGCTGAGATTGACTGGTCATAGTCACGTGTGTGAACAATCTTCTGTCATACCCACCTCTTTGCCCACAACTCTGCCTGAAACTCAGAGCATTAAAGAAAAAAAACAAAATAAGGCAAATGCTTCCCCTTTAGGAGGTCAAAGTCAGTGGGATAGTTGGGAACATATTTTATTTTCCCCATTGCCCAGATTCAGACATTTGGGGTTTCTGGGGCTTTTTTATCCTCCTTCATGGAGATTGTAATTTCTACCTTGTTAGCAATTTTCACAGGAGAGCGTGGGGAGAAGCAGAAATCAGGACAGGAGGCAAACACTGGGAATGGCTGCCTGCGTGACCAAGGGTCCTTACGAAACAGCGAGAAAAGAACCGGGTCTTGTCTGGAGGGAGGAGGGGAGAGGAGAAGAAGAAAATGGAAACTGATGGCCTCCCTCCTCCCTCTTCCCTCCTCCCTCTTCCCTCCTCCCTCCTGGGTCTTGATTTCCCTCCTGGCTAAAGTCAAGGTCTCTCCAGCCCTCAGCCTAATTCTCTGTCCTCGGGGGAGCCTTCCCTGTCTGTGATCCCACTAATTCCAGAGGCTTGCCTTTCAGACTGATCCCCCTCGGGAAGGGAGCAAAAAAGTTCCATGTTGACTTACAGGAGAAGCTTTGGGGCGGGTGTCTGCTCCCGAAGCCCCACACTGCAGCAGGCGGGCACGGTGGGCAAGGGGGAGCACTGCCAAGGCATCTGCTCTCAGGGAATCCCACTCTGGGCCCTTTGTCGCTCAGAGAGTGGCGCAATTCAAATGGGACTGGAGAGGGCAACTGCTCTGAGTAAGAGTTTCCCCTGACCCCAGAGCACACAGCTGCCTCTAAATATGCTCTGAAAACGTGTCCACAACACATCTGGTTCCTCTTCCATGTCTCCTTGACGTTCTCAGTTCCTCTCCTTCCTCATCTTTGGCTTTGCACCTAGAAAAGAATCGCGTCACTTGCTCCTCTACGGGCTGGTGGTGGTCAGGAAGGGCTACTGGCCATTTCTCCTCTCGCCTGCCATTTGCAGGCCTTCCCTCCGGCTCCACACGCTGCGGGTGGAGCCACCATGGAGGGGACCTCACGCTGCAGCCCCAAACGGTGGCTCATATCACATTCCATGGTCCTGGATGGCTTAACCTAATTCCTGGTTTATGATGTGGTTCAGACACATGACCTTTGTGTATTCTCTTTCTCCGGGGAGCCCCCCATGGGGAAGGGGGGAAAGAATGAGGTAGGTGGGGGAGACATGGGGGGGGGTGGAGGGAGATGGAATGAAGGGCAGCAGACTCGGGCTCCCGTTCTGAAGCTGCCACCTGCCGGAGGGCCATCAGGTCCTCAGC
Organism: Felis catus; assembly: GCF_018350175.1. NCBI lineage: Eukaryota > Metazoa > Chordata > Mammalia > Carnivora > Felidae > Felis > Felis catus. The sequence continues at coordinate 52,549,522 of NC_058382.1, read as the reverse complement.
TTCCTCATGTGTCAAATGGGGTGGGGGAGGGCGTGAGCTGGGGGGACTACAAAGTAGGGTCACCAAACAATCATGGCAAACTGCTGTGCGGGGCTCGCCATGTGCCAGGCCCTGTGAAAAGTGCTTTATAGAACCTGGCAGGCTTCATTTTCACCGTGAGAGAAGTCCTAGTGTCACACTGCTGCTTGAAAGATCAAGAGATTGGGCACAGAGAAGCTGCACAACTGGCCCAAGGCCACACAGCTGCACATGGCAGCCTGGCTCCGGACTGTGCTCTTCCCGCATCACTTACTCTCTACGGTGGCGCCCATTTAAGGCCCTTAATAAATGCCAAGTCCTTGCCCCCTGCCTTTCGAGATTCTTTCTGCCAGAGTCCTTTGGGTCAACTTTCAATAAACTTCAATCCTTTGGGTGCTGTGCTGCTTAGCTTTCTTCCCGGTAGCTGGAAATCATTCAATAACTATTCATTAAGCGCCCGTTCTGGGCCACCCACCATGCTAGTGAAGGCCCCTCTTCCAAGTCCTGGCTCTCAAGGCTACGGCCGGTGTGCCCATGAGGTGTTTGTGGTGAGGCCCACTGCTCACCTGGAAACGCCTTAAGAAAGACATCGAGGAAGCCTAAGTTGGTGGAGCAGGGAGGGATGGTCCTGTCTGCCGGGGGGAAATAGGAGTGCTGGCCCGGCCCCTCCCCAGGTTCGTGGTTTCTTGGCCCACTGGCCTGGCGTGTCTCTGATGTGCGCAGGCTGCACTGCCCAGAATGTGGTCAGGTGTCTGTGAGGGTCACCGGTCCACCTACTAGCGTGTTGTCAGAAAGACGGCCCTAGGACAGTGTTTCTCGATGAGGGTGTTGCCGCCATCTTGAGGAGCGACACGTCTCTGCCGTGCAGGACGAGACTCCACATCCTGTCTCCCAGCCACCTCCCCTCCCCGAGGCACAGCGAGCCTTGGTCACCTTGGGCTGCTTAAAAATGCCAAAGGTGCGGGGAGGGGCCAGTGCCACCCTTACCTATAAGAACCGGTGTCTTAGGAGATGTGACCGCAAGTCAGATGACCCCACGAGAGATACCCCAATACCATTCTGTGGTCTGGAGAGACAGAAGGTATATGAACAAAGCCCCGAATTCCGCCAAGTTCAAAGGTGATTTAAAGTTGGCCGGAAGACAATTACATGGAAAATCCCGAAGAAATGCAAACCTCAATTAAGTAAGGTGCCATGTGGTGGAAGGTGGGGATGTCAGTGAGCAGAGAGAATAGGTGATCTGTCCTCTTTAGGAAATAGAATCAGTGATAATCGTCGTGTCCATAAAGAGGCGGTTGTCCTAGAAGTCCAGGTGTCCATGGGAAACCAGTTCTCATCTCAGCCAGGAGCCTCCCTGGTTGTTAAGAATTCTCAGTATGCTGAGAAAGCAGTCCCAAAAATGGCATGGCAAGGGAACCCCAATATTGTTTGGTAAGACATCTTGCTTCCTTAATGCACAGACGTTGTTTAACCACAGGAAGACTAACATATAATCAAGCATGCCGGTCTTACAACCACCCGGTGAGATAAATACTATCATGATTCCCTCTTTAAAATGAGCCAAATAAACACAGAGAGGTTAAGTTGCTTGCCCAAGGACACACAGCTAGATATGGCAGGGACTAACTCTAAACCCAGACAGGCGGTGTTTGAATCAAACATAAAAAGTAATGTTTTTATGTTAGAATTAAACATAAAAATATTGGCATAATCAAAACAAGAGAAATATGCTATTGTATTGGCATATCTTCAGGTACGTGGTATATTATGGACTTGTAATGTTTGAATTTGGCTTTCAGGAGGAGAGCCGGGAAAACCAAGGTCTTTGGGCCAAATCGGGCCCACCACTGTTTTTATGAATAAAGTTTTATTGGACTACAGCCAGATTGTTCATTTATATACTATCTGCGGCTGCTTTCACATAAAGGGAGACTTGAATAATTGTGACAGAGACCATCTGAACTGCAAAGCTGGAAATACTATCTGGTCCTTTGCAGAAAAAGTCTGCCAACACTTGTTCTAGGCTTAGGCATTAGCGTATAAGTTTCTATTTTAAATACGCAAATGGTAATTGCTAGAGAATTGTGATCGTCAGGCGAAATATTTATAAAAGCATCAGAACATTAAGAAAACTTTAGGTTAATCATGTTTGCAATTATATTTATTAGTTATCTACAAATCATTTAGCTTCTTGGGAAGTTTGTCAGTTACAGCGCTTGAAAAGGAAATTGAAAGAGCAAATTCACGAATGTGGCTTAATATTTTTAAGATCTCCACCTAAATTCGTAAGTGAGCAGAAACATTGCTCTAGAGTTCCTCAAAACTGGCTGCTAAAATTTCTTAGGCTTGTGAGCACAGCAATAATCTTTGGGAAGTTGCACTAAAAACCATCAAGAAGAGCCAGGATTTGAAATTTATGATGTGTACCCGTTTGCATTCCCGCCAACAGTGCAAGAGGGTTCCCGTTTCTCCATATCCTCGCCAGCATCTATAGTCTCCTGATTTGTTCATTTTAGCCACTCTGACCGGCGTGAGGTGGTATCTCAGTGTGGCTTTGATTTGTATTTCCCTGATGAGGAGTGATGTTGGGATGAGCACTGGGTGTTGTATGGAAACCAATGTGACAATAAATTTCATAGAAGGAAGGAAGGAAGGAAGAAAGGAAAGGAAAGGAAAGGGAAGGAAGGAAGGAAGGAAGGAAGGAAGGAAGGAAGGAAGGAAGGAAGGAAGGAAGGAAGGAAGGAAGGAAGAAAGAAAGAAAGAAAGAAAGAAAGAAAGAAAGAAAGAAAGAAAGAAAGAAAGAAAGAAAGAAATTTGTGATGTGAATGAAATGAATCTTAATTTTAAAAACCTAGGTCAACATGCTCTTCTGCTCACACAAGGCTACCCCAGCAGCCACCAAAAAACCCTATTAACAATCTGGATCCTGGATCTCCTCCCCTCTGCTTGTCAGGAGTCAACCAAGCTGGGTCCTCGCTGACACCAGTGACTGAATCCAGACCCCATCTGTCTTTTCTGACCCAGTTCAGGTTGTGAATCTTTGTGACAAATGGGACTGCCCTCAGCCACAGAATCCCATATAAAAGAAACATCAAGGAAAAATGCCAATGTAAGATGATTTTTAAAGTATTTTTATATAAAATAAATAAATATTTCAAATATTATATATCAAATAAGCCTTTTTATGAAATATAGGTATTAATGTGCAATACACATGATATGTGAGCACATAAATGTTTTACAAAATCACTTCGTGATTTCATATAGCATTTATAATCCATAAAGCCCTTTCAAACACACTATCTCTCTTGATCCAGTAAAATAATGTAGCAACGCAGAGGCTAACGTGAGCTTTGAATGGAGTGATGCCTGCCTGCTAGCAGCATGGCCTCAGGCAAATTACTAAACCTCTCCGTTTTCTCAACACTAAGCAAGGGTAATAATCACACCCACTTCATGGGTTATTGTGGGGATCCAAACACAGAGTGTCTGAAATGAGTGCTCAGCGCACAGTACTGGCACACAGTAATGGGAATGTGGATCTCAGCTGCTGTCATCGTAACTACTATATCATTCTAGAAAAATCCTGTAAGGTCAGAAAGGCGGGCATGATTATCTCCCTGTTGGAAGAAGCTGCCAGGCACAGAGAGCTGCAGAGACTTGCGCAGCGGAGTGGTATAACTGTATTTCTGATTCCCATGCCCAGTGTAGAGAGCCTCTACTGTGCTCCCTACCTGTCCTGTTGCCTCTCAGACTTGACCTCTATCAGAATCACCTGGAGGGCTTCTGGAAAGAAGCCACCCCCAGAGATGCGGATTCAGGAGATTTGGATCTGGGGTAGGGCTTTAGAACGTGCGTCTTTAACAAGTTACAAGAGATGTCAGTGCCGTTGGTCCAGAGACCCCACTTTAAGAACCACTCTGATCGAACTCAGTGGAGCGTCTTTAGGGAGTCCCACCTGCCCTTCTACAGCGTATCTGGTGCAAACTCATGTGTCATTAAAATGTCTGGCACTGGGCCAATGCCCAATAGATGGCTCTACTGTACTTAATTATTTTATTTTACTTAGTTGCATTTTTGCCATGGTTTCAATCTGGCTCTTGATTCTCTTAGCTAACAACGATTGCTCTTCTTCCTCTGATCCGTCCGTGCACTGCCCCTCCAATCTGGAATACACTGTTCTCTTTCCAGCTGTGACCTTGGCTGCTCTCCACAAAGACTGCCTTCCCAGTTTGGCTCTGCCGTCTCTAATCCGGCCACCTGAACCTTCCTTGGCAGGCCGCAGCCTCACAGGTGGGACCTTCGAGTTACTCTCTGGTGAAGTCGGCTGGGCCCCTCGCCACCCACCTGTATCAGGAGAGACAAGGGCATCGGTGCCCCCCCCCCCCAATCCTGGTAGAGACACGGCAGATATGGCAAGATGGACTCACTCATTGAGGAAACCACTCCTTGCCTGTCTGATTTCCTGTCTCCTGCCGGTAAAACAAGGGAGGGGCACAAGAGAGGATTATGAAGGAATGGGGGAAGAGAGGGGAGGGGGAGGCTTTGCTCCCCAGAACTCAGACCGTGTGAATGTCTGTGGATACAAATACTATAAAAATAAAAATGATAATAATAATAATAATAATAAGAGGAAGTAATACTAGCAGGGCTCTCATAGCTTAACAATATTTTGACAACAAATGTTCATATTTCATTTGAAATTTATGAAACCTTTGTGCCTGTAATCCCGTGAGCAGCAACGGAGCTGGCAGTCTAGATTAATAATATTTCGCTTCAGCCTGGAAGAGCATTTGAAAGAAGCAGCTTGCTTTATCTATCCCCCGTTTTTACGGTCCTGGACTTGGAACAGACGGGGGCTTCAAAAATTGGCTGGAAAATATTCATAGAGGTGTTATTAATTTATGGGAAACTGAAGGACCCACCTCGAGGTTTAAGTAGGCCATTTAGAAACAGCAAGGAGTAGGTGTGAGATACACAGCAGAATGCAGGGGGAACAAAAAGCGTGCTGGGTGACTCGGGGCTTAAATCAAGAGCAGGAAGAGTACCTTCGGTAAGCTAGAATAGTTGATATTCTAATAAAGCGTTCTTAGGAGAAAAAGCAATCTGTTCACATATGAATCCTGCCATATGTTTCCATCTTTTCATGGTCTAGGAGGCCATGTCAGTAATTTCCGGTACTTACATGGGCATGCAGGATGCCTTTGCTGGCTAATGTGAATAAATGGGCTGGATTTACTGTTTTTCTAATGCTCAGTACACACACCATGCGGGCTGCTACCAGAAGCAAAGTGGAATTTATGGATTCGCACTGAATTTCAAATGGATACGGGAGTAGAGCAACGGAAAGTGAGACTGACGTGTTGCCTAACATTTCTCCGTGGAGGCTGCAGCTCCCTTGACAGTGAAGGATATTGTCTGACGAGAGCCAGGAAAGATCCCCCCAAAACAGGGCTCCTGTCGTACCCTACGTCCAGCGGCGCTCGAGACCACGGCTGCAGCGTATGCAAGGATCACGCTCACCGCAGGCCCCTTGACCCCAGCCCTAACCCATGACCTTCGCACTTCTAAACTGTCTTTAAATCCTGATGTTTTTACATAGGGTTGCCTCCCTGCCAGGTGGGAAGGGTAAATTTCTCCCATCAATGAGCTCCACTGACTCGTTCTCATATCACATGATCTAACTTCGCGGATCTTAAGCCACAATTTTAGGCTAAAACGAGGGAGCGTACTCACAGCTTGACTAATAATTTGCAGCAGTGAAGAGAAGAATGAAATCCTACCTTCTCCCAGAAGAGCATTTCTCAACCTCGACACTATTGGCAGTTGGGGTTGGCTAATTCCTTGTGTGGGGGTTGGGCTGAGCAACACAGGACATTCAGTAGCATTCCTGCCCTCCACCTACTAGGGTGATGATGGCACTGCCCCCGACTCCTACCCTGGCGTGACAATCAAAAATGTCTCCAGCCACTGCCGGGTGGCCCCAGGGTGGCAACATCATCTGAACTTGGAAATGATAAAGGAAACAGAGGGAAAAAGAAGAGGAATATAGAGGTATACCCCTATGGTATATGGGAGGATGTGTGTATATGCTGTGTGTATAACGGAGGGCGTGGGTGGGGGTCTCTAGAACCATGGTAAAAACCTGCAGGTGAGGGTCAACACTGCCCAGCCACAAAACCAGGAAGGCAGTCAACATCTGAGTTGAAGACCCAAGAGGGGAGCAAATAAGTGCTTTTCAACGTGCACATTATCTGCAACAAAGCAACAGACCTTCGCAAGCATCTTGCTGAAGCTTTGGAGGAGAGAGATCTAAAAGGTTTCTGGCGAGCTCTGGATGGCAAATAAAAATGAATAATATGATGTCCATATGGCCGGCCTTTCAAATCCTTCCATGGGCATATCTCTCATAGCAAAGAGGATCCCCAGAGGTAGAGGTGTATTTAAAGACTCATGTTCTATCATTAAAAAATCATGCAAAAGAGGCATTCTTTTTGCTGTCTTGCTCTAAACAATATGGTTTGATCACCAAAGAGGTTGACTCTTAAGGAAAATGTGCTTTGATTTCCTGGGGCTTTCAGTAAACTTTGCAGTTGGGACTCCACCAGGGAAAACTAGGGATACTCATACCCTAGTTTAAGAAGCATGAAATTAAGATGGTCTTCTTGTACCATAGGGATCATAAATAACATATTTACGAGGCTCCGCTAGTGACCTTAGTCCCTCGACCCATTATATCCTCAACGGAAAGTTTAATAAACACGGGGGCGGGGGGGGGGGGGCGGATTCGGGAATATGGCTCTTGTCGTTGAGAGGAACAGCTATAAATCTACAGGTGCTACCCGTAAGAGTTTGTTAGATGTCTTAGAACCCAAAGGCAGCCATTCTTAATGACCAGATGTCAACCAGATGGGAGCCACTTTGGGTACTGCTCTCTAGTGTTTCCCTGCAAATTGGAGAATTGATGAAAACGAATCTCTGTAAAGGCAATGTGCACTTTTGGTGAGTATTGCAGCCAAGGAAGCTGTGGTTTCCTCGTGTCTTGAAGAAAATCTTTCAAGTTCAAAACTTCTTGGAAATAAAAGCTGCTGCTTCTTTTCACCCACCATTAGGATTGAGAGCAGGGTGGAGAGGTGGACCGCTGAAAGCTACTGAAAGTTAGTCCAGGGCTCAAGTTCAACCACGCCCCCTTCTTAGCACATGGGTTTCCCCGTCTACACACTGAGAGCGAATGACCGCTCTCTCCTGCAGGGTTGCTGCAAGGAAGGAGGTGATGCTTTTCAAACACCCTGTACACACAGTCCAGGTTTTCTTTCCATCGTCCTGGTCATGTGATAGAGCCATTCTCAAATGAAATGACTGCAAGCCTTTTGCAAGGAAGGAGTCCACCAAACTAAGACGGACGGGACTGAGACTCCGAGAGGGGCCTGATTCTACCAGGCAGTCTGAAATCTGGAATCACACAGCCGAGCACAGGCCCTGGGTGCACGTCTATTCCTCTAGACATACACACACCAAGGGAAATGCTATGCTTTTGCTTTTATGAACTTGTAAAGCAATAAAGACTTGTATTCAAAGCACTCTTACTTTCAAAAAGAAGTCATTAATACATTTTAGGAAGTCAGAAGCCATTAGTGACGACGTATCGAGTGGGTCTGCTCAGTGAGGATTATCAAAGGGGGTCTAGGAATGGTGTTGGGACATATAGATAGGGGCCTGGTTTTACAAACGGATGACTCCTGCAGAAGACTGAACACACAGGCTTCGGCCACCTGTGACATTTGAAAATACCCAAGGATTGATGTGGCGTTAAAAGACAACATCAAGCCATCCCGGGTAGGCTGATGGATGCTCTTGAAGTGTATGCATATGCAATACGTTCTACTATACGGTTCATACCTAATCACTGGCAGCGCTTAAATAATTCAGGGACTTCAAGGCAGAAGTTTATTCATACACGCATCCAGACTGTGGCTGGAAATTGCCTAGACGGAAGGGAGAAGACAATGAACGGGGTCAGGGGTATCTTTCTGAATTTGGAACTATGAACATACCGGTGTATGTGTCCTATTTCCACTTGACAATTTCAGATATTCATTCAACAAACATTTCTTACGTGACCACCACGTGCACTATGTATCTGGCCCTAGGCAACACGTAGCCCTGGCCCTCAAGGAGTTCACAGTATACTGGGTGGGGTGTTTTAAAAAAAAAAAAAAATTATTCTGACACCTGTTAAAATGGTAAGGAAGACTTTATTCAGGACGTTTCCATAGAGGTCAGGACCACAGCAATAGGGGAGTCAGACTGCACTCTTACTGAAGGCAGGCCTAGATGACTGGACACCAAGGGTGGCGGGATTCTCTCTAACCTGACTCAGCAGGATTCTCGCTAAGACCGGGCTGTGCAGACCCGGCAAGGATGGGGCCAAGGTTGAGGCCTAGTTGAGAAGTGAGCTCAGGGGAGCCAAGTACAGTTTGCTCAAGGAGAGTCTTTTCCCCAGGGGAGAAGAGAGGGTAGAAACTGCCACAGACACTATGGGAGTCGGCAAAGTTTTCTTAAACAGCCTTGTTTAAGCGCTCGGGTGTTTCTGGGAGCATGAGCAGGCATCAGCAAAGGGAAATTCAAGGCAAGCAGACAGGATGGCAGCAGAAAGCACAGGTTGGTGGCCCTCCAGTGGTCAGGCATGGCTAGACGAGGGCTTCTCAAGGGGGGAGCACTATTGAGATTTTAGGGCTGGAAAATGGGGAGGGGGGTGCTGTCCTGCCACTGTAGGGTGCTGAGCAGTATTCCTGGCCTCCACTCACTAAGATGCCTGCAGGACCTTCCCTCTCCCAACACGTGCCCAACTCATGGCAACCCAAATGCCGCCAGATATTGCCAAATTTCCCAGGGAGCGGGGATGGGGTAGGGTGGGTAAGACTGCCTATGGGTGAGGGACAGCGGGCCAGAAGGACCTGGGATTTGGAGTGAGCAGAGCAGAGAAGCTAGGCGCCGAGGACAGAACTAGGGGCCAGGGTCTAAAGTTTCTGTAATGAAGGCAGAATCTTTCGTTCTCCAACTACAGTGATTGAATGCGACAGAGGACGGAGAAACAGAGAAGTGAAATGGGTGCGTGGGGACTTGGAAAAGTCAGAGCTGTCACAACTTTTCTTTAAAAAAAACGAAAGGTAAAGAAAACAGCAACTGATACACTGAAGCATCATGAATGATCTTTGTGAATTAACCTTTCAGGTAAGTTTTCTATTTCTGATTAACAGCTAAGAATGAGGATAAAGCAACAAGAAGAAACACAGATGTTTTCTAGGAATAAACTAGTCACCATTTTCAAAACATTTGCAGGTCTTGTCACTTTTTTTTTTCCAGTTTACATTTGACATGGATTATTATTACGAAAACCTTAAAGCATGGACTAAAAAACAAACAGAAAACAAACCAAAAAAACCCAAAAACAAAACTCCTGGTCAGTGTGCTTGATTTCAGCAGCAATCAGCAGCAAACCAGGTAGCAAGTTCATTTGTGCCATACCAGATCTGACCTCACTTAACATTTTCTTTTTCACTTCTGCTAGCACAATTAGCAGAAGAAAGGGAGTGGCTATTTTAACATGCCTTTCCAGCTAATTTTTAATCTGTTCTAATGTATGAATTTAGAAATGCCTGCTTTAGAGCTTCAGGGATTACTAAGTAATAAACCCCGAAGGTTCCAAAATCCGGCTAATAGTCAGACCTGCAGAATATGAAATATAGTGTTAATTTAGAATAACGTAATGCCTAAAAATGAAGCAAGTTAGGTCTAATTGAGCTATGAACTGCTTGCCTTGTATTGTGTAATGGAGGCTATGCTAACCAAGGGTTGCTGAGCTATAGATAACCATTACTCTTAGCAAATATGTTTATTGGGGTCTCTCTCTCTTCATTACCCAACCTCATAAAGTATATGCCTGCATATTCCGATAAAACATAAAACGGCCAGGCAGAGTCACAATTAGGACGCCCTGAAAAGCTGCATCATAAAATGGTATCTGTCTCCAAATGATTGTTCACTTAACCATGATAAATATTTATCAGTGTGCAATAGAACAAAACCCTAAACAACTATGGTCCATGTTGAAAACGAAGGGAGGATGTTTACATTTTCAATTCTCCTCTTTTGATAAATATAATGCTCGAACCTAAAAAGTATCATTTGGCATAAGGATGTGGATTCTACATTATAATTATGCCATAGGAAAGCCAATGACATATTAGGTTCATATTTCCGGTATCTACCTGAAGCGACTGGGGTTTGCTCTTATATCATGAGCGAAGGCAAGGGAACCGTGTGAATGGATGGGAACGAAACAGTGCTAATTTGGGTGGCAACTCCACGTACAACCTTTTACGTTGCCAGTACTCTCGTTGGAAGTGTTTTAAGTGATAAAATAAAAATGAAAATGAAGTCGTTAATGATCCCGACTCTCTTCTTGCCATGACACGCCAAGTGGGGAAACGTAAGCTCTCAGATACACATCCCGACATCCTGCAGAATTTGCACGGCCCCGGCCATAGCTGCTTGGACCTGGAATCTGTATGCTACCACGTGGGATTGTGTGTGGTCCAGGCAAGAAGGACTTCGCCTTTCCTCGGTGAATTTCAAAAAATGAAGTCTGTCTCCTGGCCAGAGATACTGGTTTCTGTGGGCAACTTCTTCTTCTTTTTTTTTTATTTATGTATTTTGAGAGGGAGAGAGAAGGGAGAGAGCACGCACGAGGCAGGGGCACAGAGAGAGGGAGAGAGAATCCTAAGCAGGCTCTGTGCTGTTGGCACAGAGCCTGACACGGGACTCAATCTCACAAATTGTGAGACGACCTGAGCCGAAATCATGAGTCACCCAGTCTGCCCCAGTCTGTGGGTCAACTTCTGCCTATTGGAGAGCTGCAGAAGGCATGAGACAGGGGCATGGTAGAGTTCCCTATAAATATAAATGCCTCCCAACCGTCAGGCAGATCGTACAAATAGCCTGAGACCCGTGGGAGGAAGTCCTATAGAAGTGGTTCTCAAACTTGGGCATGTGTCAGGACCCGCTGGAAGGTTTGTGAAAACCTAGATGGCTGGGTCCCCTCCCTAGTTCTTCTGATTCAAGATGTCTGGGGTGGGGGCAGAGAATCTGAATTTCTAACAAATTCCCAGGTGATGCTGATGCTGCTGGTCTGGAAACCATGCTCTGCAGGAACCGGGTTCCTAAGGCAGTGGCAGTGTGGGGAAGATGAAATAACAAGGGAGCCTTTGACGGTCACAGCACGGAGGTCTGTTCCCAGTCTGTAGATCCCAAATCGATTTTCACTTTCTTTTCCTTTCCTTTGTGCCATTCCCTTTATCCACTCCCCCATTCTTTCTTCCCTTTCTTTTTTGTTTTACTTACATCTCTATTTCTAATTTCCGATTTCTATTTCTCCTCTTCTCCTTCCTCCTCCTCTGTGCCCTTTCTCTCCCCCTTTCTTTTGTTCTTTCTTCTCTCCTCAGTGCCACCCCGAGATTTTTTTCCCCAGCAATAATTAACCTCCCACCAGGCTCTCGACAGCGACCAAGATTACAGATGGACCCCCCCTGGCCTTTCCCCTGCCATGGGAGATACACATGGGGCCAACAAAGATCTCAATCCTTGGCAAATAGAATGAGGGGGCAACTGTCAGAAGAGTTTCAAAGAGGGAAGCTATGAACTTGGTCCTAAGCAGTCAATAGAAAAAGCTTCTCTGCTTTTGCATTTAGCACTACATAAGCAAAAAAAAAAAAAAAAAATATATATATATATATATATATATATATATATATATATATAGTTACTGTTGGTGGATGGGGTAGCTTTTCAGCATTAATTCTCATTTTGGGGGCTATACTTGCAGTTTGGGATGAATAGTCCCTAGGTCTCCTTGTAACTTGCACTTAACCCCCCACGCTGGATGGAGATTTATTACAAAAGCGATTATTTCGAGATCACTCCTAGGTGAAGAGCTACCCTACACAGGCTTAGCTCTTTATAGCCTGATTGTGTCAGACTCTGAATATTGGCCACATACACACGAAAAACTCTCACAGAGAGAGTTATTAGGCTGCAGAACAGCTTCCCAAGGGAGGTCCCGGGGCCTTATCGCTTGAGTCATTTGAAACGAGACTGGACCAAACACTTGACTGCACCATTAGGGAACAATCCTACCCTGGCTGAGGACGGACAAGATGACCTCATAGATCTTTCCCGTTCCCTCCCAGGGTCGTAAAATCTGAACGGAAATTCTGACTAGTCATCTTGCTGCAGTGTGAAGTGGAGACTCCAAGAGGCCGGACGGTAATTATCTCAGGGGGTGGACCAGGTCACAACGGAGGTCAAAGAGAAAACAGTCTCCTGTAAGGCTGGGGGCGAAAGACGGCCCAGAAAATAAATCAGAGTGGGGACATTCCCGAAAGAAGCCCGTGATACGCTTTTCACGGACGCGGGCATAAGACGCTAACGCCCATGTGTCGTCCCAGGCCTCCGTCCATACTAGTGAGCTCCTCCATGCTCCGACTGTTAAGAGGAGTCAATTGCCTGTTTTACTTTCTGGCTCCCTCTCTTTTTTTGAAGACATGAGCGCCTGGCTGAAACACAGATGGGAATGAAGAGAACCACAGTTGGGTGATGAGCGTGGCATCTCTACAGTTGGATACAATGGGGCCCATTCTAATCACAGCTCAAACCAGTTGAAATGGAGACTAACCTGGGGAAAGATGACCGACGAAGTCAACTGGTTGCACAGGGCCCTTCCCAGTCTTTAGCAGGGAGCCTTCCCTGAGGTTCTGAGAGGCTCCACGTGGCACCCCCATCCCTAGGGACATTGTGGCTGTGAGCAGCAGCCCCCCAGCAGGCATGCTTGCACCACGTGAAGACCCGCTAAGAAATCTGAGGCAACTGTAAGCGGGTGGGGTGTAGAGGACTCTGGACCTGGTCTGACTCAACATGCTGCAGCCCCCATTCCGACTCAGCTGGCCCCAAACTGCAAAACCTCAGGACGCTGGACAGGCCAGTCATGCCTGCTCCCGTTCACTTGTCCTTCTAAGGGAAAGGCCCGGAATCCATGGGCCTCCCACCTGGGTGGGCGAGCTCTTTATCAGCTGACACTATCCCTTCCCCACTCTGAGTACAGCTGAACAGACCCCCGGTCCACTTGCATCTGAGCCAGGGGCACTCAACCCCAAAGCCTGGGCTGCGATTTACCGATGGCAAAGAGGACTCCTATCCTTGAATTCTTGCACTCAGGTAATCAGGAAACGTACCCTGAGCCTACGGAGGCAGGCACAGCTCATGAAGACGTGCCATGAGGTAGAGCTGAGTTGCCCCGTCTGGAGCAAAAAGGAGAGATAAATTCTGGGCAAGCGGAATGAGGGGGCAAATCTAAATAAATCTACCAGTGGTGGAAGGAGCCAATCAGAAAAAGAGAATACAGCAAATACATGGAGGGATTCATAGGGGCAGGTACCTAGAGTGGCCTCGCTTCCTCACCTGCCAAGATCCCTTACAGTACACCTTTTTTGTTTTTTTAGAATAACTGACATAGTAGGACTTGGCTCCTTGTGACTGAAAAAGCCTAAGTAAGACACTCGGAGAATCTGAGTTGTATGTCATAATGAGCTCTTAAGGCTCAAACCACTACCGTTAGGATATTTTTTTTATTTTTTTAAACTGTTCTATTTTTTTATTTATTTTTTAACGTTTATTTATTTTTGAGACCGAGAGAGACAGAGCATGAATGGGGCAGGGTCAGAGAGAGGGAGACACAGAATCTGAAACAGGCTCCAGGCTCTGAGCCACCAGCCCAGAGCCCGACGCGGGGCTCAAACTCACGGACCGCGAGATTATGACCTGAGCCGAAGTCGGCCGCTTAACCGACTGAGCCACCCAGGCGCCCCCGTTAGGATATTTAATATCAAAACTCACACAACTCCTTGAAGACCGTGGCTTATCGAAGGCATTAAAAATAAGCACAAGTCACACTCAGCATGTCTCCCCACCTGCCATTTTGGAAACTTGAAAGGGATTTTGGAAAAATTTCAAGGATGGAACAGAGGAACATGGCATCTGGACTTGAATCCTAGATTTTGAATGGCTCAGCCTTCCTTGCTTTCTTTTGGAACAGCCTAGAGACTCATTTATTAAAATTTCCAATCCCAAAACAGAAATGTCATCCGCATAGCATCCTCTACTCGGTGATGATCTGTCTCCCCCTTGGAGCTGACGGCCAATCACAAAAGCATGTGTTTCCAGAACACCCACTTTGCATTACCCACAGGTACCGACTACACTGTCAGCGGTGGGCAAGTACATCAGAGTGTTGTCCTTCCTCCCACCTGTAGAAGAATGAGTGGCACAAGGGACATCAGTTCCTAACCACCCTGAAAGGGAGAAGTACCTGGTTCAGGAGTGATACTGATTGCACGCATGGAAACACACGTATCCTCACTGATCCAGAACGACTGTGCGTAGTAAAGTTCTTTAATGGCTTAAATCCAAGATAAGTCCATCAGAGAACAGTAGCATGGTACCCTAGGCCCGATTTTTAAATATCAAGCTATTCTAGCAGATCTTGATTTGTGAGTCTAAAAATAATAATTAGTAAAAATAAAATAATAGTAATAGCAGATCCCACATACAATCATTTCCTCAATTCCTACAATACTTATGGACTTGAAGAGTACCTCTTTACAAAAGAAGAAAGAGAGGCTGAAAACAAACAAACAAACAAACAAAGGCTGATCCACGTGTGGCCGAGGGCTGGGAACACCACCATTTGTTTGAGAGCTTGCTAGAAATGGGGAGTCCTGGACGCCAGCCCAGGCCTAGAGCATTAGAGGCTCTGGGGGTGGGACCCAGGAATTGTGTTTTAACAAGCCCTCCAGAGCATTCTCATGCCAAGAAAAGTTTAAGAAAAGAAGCACTGTCTTAGAGAGTAACTTTCCAAGGCCGGGGAACTAGTGAGTGGCAGAATCAACATGAAAACGTTTGTGCTGAGTATTGGAAACGGCCCTACCCATGCCAGGTAATTAACGAGGAGCCAGGCTTGGCCTAATCACATTAACACCTGCAATATGGGATTCCTCCGAGATCAGGACTGGGAGCCCTCAAGCCCCAGTCTTTCCCCAGAGACTCTCTGTCTTATCGGGCAAAACACTGTATGACCACACTCAACTTCCTTTTTTGCATATGGGGGAGCCCTTGGGTGGTTACCAATTCCAATTTATTCAAATGATGATTACAGGGGCTCTGATTCAGGTATGGAGGATGCCTCCTTTTTTTTTCTTTTCCCATATAAATTAAAGAGAATAAAATCAAGAACCAATACAGCATCCAGTGTGCAAACACTGAGCTAAGTACCTTAGAAGAGCGCAAAAAGAACTTTCCCGCAGAGATGGAAATGGTCTATATCTGTGCTACCCAATGTAGTAGCAGCCACCGGCCACATTTGGCTGGTAAGCACTTGAAATGTATGACTAGATTTTTAATTTTATTTAAATTTTAATTAGTTTAAATTTAAATAGCCCCATGTGGCCAATGGCTACCTTATGTATTGGATAACTCTAGATGCCTCTGATTTAAACTTCCCTTCTAAGCTTGTAAGGGCAAGGGCTAACAATATGCCCATTTCACAGATGAGAAAATGGAGACTTCCAGAGGCAACATAATGAACCCCAGCTCACATAGCCAGTTAGTGGTAGGGCTGGGGTCTTAACCCTGGTCTGCAGCTCCAGATTTACAAGGCACAAAAGCACTCAGCTGCCATTGAGTAGGTAGACCAGAGAGAGCCATTGTTCTCAGCAAAGACAACAGCAATGACTGCGGCCCCTTAAGAAAGCTGCTTCTGAGTATCTCTTTCTCCAGACAATGACCAGTGCTGCCATTCTCTCGGCAGCGATGTTTGGACTTTATTTTGCTATTATTAAATGTACATTTTCCGCGTAAAAATAAGGAGTTCTGTCACAAATGATTTATATGGAAATACTACTACTCCTGGCAGAGAAACAGAAACAGAGATTTTTACTGTTTCAAGATTAACCAAAAAAGAAAAAGAAAAAGAAAAAAAAAAGCTCGTGTCGATATTCTATTCATTCTTTAATGTTTTAGGTCTGCCCCACCTTTCGACCTCCCCCCATCACCACTGCCATGATGAGAAATGGGTTCCAGGATGTCAGGTACCTCTGAACGACATCTGTCGGGACAGACAAGGCGGGCCAGCGGGGGACACCATCCTCCCCAAATCCATCACCATGTTCAAGACACGGTGCCTCCCCCCAGCAGCTGTATCAGATGGCAGTCTTGAGGTTCTAGAAGCAAGCTCTGCACTTGCCTGCATCCCTGCTCTCCCACCTCCCTGACACGGGAGGCAGCGTGGTCCACGACCTTGCCCACCGTGACCACATGTGCACTGCCACCCCGGGGGGGGGCGTGGCTCGCCCTCTCTGAGCCTCAGTAATCTCCAGGGTGAAATGGGAAGAACAGTGACTCACATGGGGCTTCCCTGAGCCCTTGACCCTGTGTCTGGCCAATAAAAGGGGCTGGCAGAAGGTGAGTTCCCTCCTTTCTAGCCCTTAGTCAAAATCCTGACCCTCCTTTAGGCCTATTTCAGATTCAATCTTATTTGCCAAAATGTCACTGCCCTCTTAGTCTACTTGAGTTTTCCTAGTCTATAGATCCCTGTCTACGCCTATGCTAGGCGTAGATGTTCAAGGATGCACATCACAGTTTGTTTACAATTATTGTATTTTCAGCATGGACTGTGGGCATGGCCGTGGCTTCCTGAGCAACGGACCTCTGCCTTGCCCATCATTTCCTTCCACGATGCAAGCAGCACAGGGCCCTGTACATACTAGGTACTCACATAAATACTTGTTGAACCGAATTTCTGTAAAGATTGAGGCCAATCTGTAATAAGCAAATCCATCCCATCCATCCATCCATCCATTTACTTAATATTTATTGAGCACCTACTATACCCGCTAAGTGTCAGGCATGGGCATTGGTACTCAGAACACAGGAGGGGCCAAAACAAACAAATCCCTGGGCCTTCGTGGAGTTCACCTTCCAGTGGCAGAGGGGAATGGGACAATTACCAAAGGAACGGATAAAAGAAAGAAACGGTGTCCCTCAATACATGCTACAGAGAAGAGTAAAGCAGGGAAGATTCAGGGAGAGCAAATTTCAGGAAGAAAATCTGCAATTTTAAATAGGGTGGTCAGGGATTGCGTCCCTGAGAAGGAGAGATTTGAGCAAAGGTTTGAAGGAGTTGAGAGGGCAACTTTTTTGATATAAAATTAATTTGGAAAACAGGAAATTGTATGCCAAAGAAGTGCCTGGTTCTCTGAAGGATTTCACAAAAAAAAACCAAAAAAACAAAAAAAACAAAAAAACAACAACAACAAAAAAACCCAACCACACTGATTTCACTGGCTAACCTCACTTCCCATGATTTCATCTATGTTAATGCCAGCTGATGCTTACTGATATCTATCATGTTCCAGGCACTGCCCAAGCGCTTTATATAACTGAGGTCACTGCCAAGAGCAAAGGTATAGACCGGGGATGAAAAAAAATGGATGCTCACAGGCCCCAGGCAGGAATCAGAAAGGGCTAAGGCCACTTACATGACGGGGAGTGGTGGGGACCTGGGCACCACAATAAGAGATGCCCCACCGTCCCCACGTCACCTGCCTCAGCAGCCCGGGATGAAACAGGCTCAGGACCGTTTGATCTTGTGTCTTTTTGAGAGACGTTCAGAGGCTGGATTTTTACGTGACATTTTCCAATTCTAAAATGCCGCCAGGCAATTAGAACATATCATGTTTGCTTAAACATTTGTTAAGAAAACATCCAAACTGTTTAAAATATATTTTCAGGATGTATTTGGTCTGAACAGAGCTTTCAACCTCTGGAACAGATAGGCCGAGAGTAGACAGAGAACCAAAAACATTTGCAAGGAGCCTGTCACACAGCCACTGCCCTTGACCCCGAGGCTGAGTATAATTCATATTTGAAAATAGCCTGCCTTCTGGGGGCCTCTTGTGTGTCTGCCCAGGGGACAGTGAGCTTAGGGATCTGGGAAACACTGTGTCCTTGTATGTGGATGGAATACACTGCCTACTGGGATTTGAAGGCGAAAACAGCTGATCGTTCATTAAAACAATAAAAGTACTTTCGGTTGCTTATTGTTTTTTTTTTTTAATCTGCGTACATTCCACCAATAAAAATGCATTTGGAAAAATCATCCAGAGGAAACTGTCTTTATTCAAAACTGTTTTTCTTCCCCTTTCACTTGCTATTTCTAAATTATCTTATCAATAATGTATTAAAGTAATACTCAAAAATGGAACAATACTGCACCTTTAAGAAAATATTATTTTTCCTGAGGTCCTATCAAGGTAAATTTCATCAGTATTCAAAGAATGAGCAAAGCACTTCAACAATTTATTTCAATAAAAGAAGACTTAGCTGAAAGGAGTATAAATGATGAGAACTTGCTTTAAACTGATTTATTCCCTGCAGCAATAAAAGGAATGTTTCTTCACTCAGCTGTTTAATATGCAAATATGCAGAACATCCAGCCCCTGACAGCACATCATTAATAAAACCTTGCACTGAGCAGAGCGCCCGATATTTCATTCTGATGAAAATACATGATGATGATTTTGGACCGTAGACTTTTAGAGCTGGAACAATGTGCTTTCCTGGTGATGAAACCCCACTAGTCACTGGGGGGATAGAAGCTTTTCAAAAACGCGATCCCATTTCTGCAAGAGGAAGTCTCCAGGTAAAGAAAATAGTAAATCCTGAAGGCTGATAACAGTTCGTGCAACCAAGACCCAAGTGACATGATATAAATGGGGGCAGCGAGGGGGAGGGGGGGGTCAAAGGACGGAGACCGACTTCTTCTGGGGGTGGCAGAATGTCATTTTTTTATGTTTTGTTTTGGTGCATAGCAAACGTCCTGATAAATGATGCATTTGCAGCTACTTTTCTATGCACTCAAAATAAGACAGCAAAGCTACATAAGGAAGACGTGGGGCTCAGGGTTCTCAACCTAGTTACTGCCCTGGATTGGCTTGTGGTGTAGCAACCTCTGAATTACTCTCAGACTCTTAAAACAAGCAAAGTGAAGACCCTGGAAAATATTCCTTGTACGAGATCATGTGTTTTCTCTTTCCATTAAAATCCTGGATCGGCGGGATTATAAGGGCTCAATTTTTTTTTTCTTCTATGCAACTTTTTATATTTTCCAAATTGTTTATAGTGAGTATGCCATATGTATGATCAGAAAAATCATGTTATTAAAAATGTAATTTATTCATATTTTTAAAACTCGTTCATGGGCTAGTGCCCAGGGACTTATACGATTGTAAGCACTAGGGATTGGGTCTGCCAGCATCTTAGACCACTCCATAAACCCTTGTGCTTGCTCTCAAAATAAATATTTGTTATATGGTTAAATAAATTACTAGCTGTAAGTGCATAGAACAGTGCCTGGAACATGGCAAGCCCCATAAACGTATTCGTGAAATAAATAACCAATAAGTCAGATTAAATATTTAAAGTATTTTAGTTTGCAGAGGTGAGTTTTTATAAATATTTATTTAAGTAGGTAGAGAATGAATATAGAAGTGCTAGTTTTCCCCCTTTTAATGCTAAGCTTACTACACTGTATGTATGACTCCTGTCAAAAGTATGACTCCAGGGGCACCTAGGTGGCTCAGTCCAGCTTCGGCTCAGGTCATGATCTTGCAGTCCGTGAGTTCGAGCCCCACGTCGGGCTCTGTGCTGACAGCTCGGAGCCTGGAGGCTGCTTTCGATTCTGGGTCTCCCTCTCTCTCTGCCCCTCTCCCCTGCTCGCACTCTCTTTCAAAAATAAAAATAAACATTAAAAAAAATTTTTTTTAAAGTACGACTCAAGCTTGGAGAGCTTTTGGATTAAAATCCCAGCTACTACACTTGGTTCTGTGTGATCTTGGGCAAGTCAACTGCCTCCAGAAACCCTGCTTTCCTCATCTGTTAAATATGCATAATAGTAATCACACTTATTTTGATGAGGGTTCCGAGGATTCGGTGTGACCATCCCTGTAAACACTTGGCACAGTTCTGGGCCCGGAGTGGAGGCTCAGGTTCACCCTTTGTGGAGTGCCTACTAAAAATTACACACTGTACATATATTAATGCTAATCTTCACGAGAACTCTTCAAGGGAAACGCTGCGAGCCATGTTTCACCAAGGGGAGGCTAAGGGGACATGACATGAAGGAGGCCACACAGTTTGGTCTTGAACCTGGGTCTGTCACCAAATCCTACGCCATTACAATGGCTTCACCAAAGATCTGCCTTCTTCGAGACCAAAAAAGAAAAAAGAAAAAATCAGATGCGCTGATGGTTCCAAAATACATGGAAAGAGTACATTTCCAGTCATTTACCTCTATTTTCCAGTTATAATTCATGCTTGAAAATTCTCCCCTTATCAGTTTCTTACTAAAGTATTTAAAAACAAGGCAGGTGATGGGGCAGGTGGCAGGTGACCAAGAGAGACTTCCCCAGTATCTTAGGAGATGGTAAGAGTGACCATGAACTTCCCTGCAGCCGCACTGTGATTTCCAAGGCTCATTCATTAGAGAAAGTCCATATCACGTCTGTAACTTGTGAGATGTTCTTCCATTCTAGCCAATTTGAGGATAAGACATCCGTGAACTTGTTCCTCCTGTTTGTGATGGCTCCTCTTCCAGAAAACTTGAGCCAGATGAAAACAGTCACATGGCAGGCACTCACTCCCCACACACACCCACTCGCGCTTCCCCTCCCTCTGCCCTGATGTTCCCTTTATCCAACCAAAGAATAACTCTCTGTGCCAAAGGAAAGAGGACGGTTGGGTTTTATTTCCAAATATTTCAATTATAAATCAATCGTTTAGCAAAATTCAATGAAGTTTGCAAAATTTCCCTTTGAATCAGCTCCCACTGAGGATCGGAAAAAAGTCTTGGGGGCAAAATTTCAAGTGGTCTCTTGCAGGTTTTAGTAAACTTCTCCAAGCTAGTACTTTCCATGTTTCTGAGTTTATGTGCTCAGTAATACGCCCTCATAACTCAAATGGGATGAACCAATTAAACATTTCCCTGTAGTCTTTAAAATAGCTGCTCTTGGCATGTTTTTTGCATGGCAGAAACCTCTGCGGGAGGATACGATAGAAATCTTGCACTATTTAAATATAGAATTGGGACATCAAAGAAAGGGTTGTATTGAAATAACATGGATAATTAAGGAAGTGGAGAACAGTAATAACTGATTTACATAAAATGCTAATGAGTCTCTTGACTTGTTTGGCAATTTGCACTTTAGGCTTGGTAAGTGTGGCTCCAAATTTATGATCTAATTTTTATTTTAATATTTTCTTTTAGCAACTTGTAACCAACACTAATGGGCGCCTGCCAACACCGAACTTCTCCGTCCGTCCTTCAACCACCCAGAAGCGCCTTTCCCAATCGAGTGCGTGGGGCCGGGGCGAGGTCACGGGTCCGGGAGCTTCCTGGACACCCTGTTTCCGTCGCATTTCTTTGTAGCTAATGGTGCTGGTGTCGTTCCAGATGATCGGTGGGGTTCAAAATCTTCACGGCTGGCTGGGCTCACCCAGATGGACAACTTGGAAAACAAACGTAGCGCTCCAGAGCGATTGCCTGCATAGCTGGCTCCTTGTGACTCAGAGGGACAGGCTGGGGCAAGGCACCCTCGCGCTCTGGGTGAGCACTTATGCCGCACTGTTCTCTGGTGCCTTTCGCAGCTGGGAAGAAATGATATGCTCTGGAAATTCCTGTTTTATTGTACTCTTGCAAGGATCTCGCCTCACAGGGCCACAGCCTCCCGTGAATACGAATGAGGGTTTGAGCTGTTCCTTCGGGACACGTCTGCGCGCTGACCTTCAGCGTACCCTATTTCCCTCCGAGCCTTCTAAGCATGATCCATTGCTTTCTCTGGCCATTCCCCCTTCACCCCATTGACGGGCTTCAAAGCTACTTAAATTTCCAAGCCCTGACGCGCTGCGGCGGTGACCAGGGCTCTGCCTTGCTCTCTTATGGATTGTACAAGGTCACCGCTGGGGAGAGGAAGGAGGCAGGCAGAGCATTTATCAGGATGTATTGCTTTACTTCTTCTATCCATCACCAAGGCGATGATTCTATTTTAGTGAAAATCCATTGAACTCCGATCAAGTCAGATGGCTGTTATCATTGGAAACTCAAGAGCTGTCAGGCCATAATCGGTACAAATGCCGGACCCTGGAATGGGGGGCTCCGGGCCAGGGATGGTCTTGTGGGGGATCTTTTGGGCCCTTCTTGTTTTTAAAATTTCACCTGGTAATTTTATTTTAAGCATTTTTTTTTTCCAGCTGTTCGGTTTGCAAGTGATAAAATCTGGTTATGCAAGGTAGAATGAACCGATTACAGGCAATTTAGGCATAGTTTGGAGACACGATGGTTTCTCCTGTCATGCTACACTGCTTACTGTGGTCCTAATAACCTAATAACCGACCCATCAGAATACTGACGCACACCTGAGTGATCACAGAGGCCTGAACGTAAGGCCAGCACGTACACATTCCCGTCTTAGAAAGAAACCACCAAACTTCAGCTACGCTCTTTTGTGGTCTCAACGTACAAATTTTCTGATCACCACACTTGGCTACAGAACACAGTGCTAACAGGCACTCTGTCTCCCTGGGTGTATTTGTATGATCAATGTCCCTACTTCCATTTGCATGCATTTGGGAAGGTTTTGGTCCACGGTTATCATCTTGAACGTGGTGGGGCGGCGGGGGGGGGGGGGGGGGGCGGGGTGAGGTGGGGTGGAAAGAAAAATGAATTCCAAAGCTCCCTGCAAAATTCTTTTAGGCTTGTCTTCTGGTTATGGATTTAATTAAATCTGACATTTGAAGAAAACCATTTAAACATATTTGCTGCCCTGCCAGTATTCTAAACTTTTACTAAACTGGGGGTGGGGGGGGGAATTAGGATGACAGAATGATTTTTAAGCAGGACCCTGTAGCTCCAAGTGATACTTAACTATCCAAAAGCGAATTATTTTCCCTGTGGGTTGTAAAGGATTGTATCTCTTCTACTGCCCCGGTAGAAAGCCAGTCCCTGCCGGGGTGGGCTAAAAAGGAACCAAGTAAGGCCCCCCGAAGCTTAGTGCCTATGCGGTTCATCTCACCACTTTTCAAAATGTAAAGCAATCTTTCCATTTATTTTCTCTTTTGTAATCCATATCTTTATTCTCCTTTATTAGTGAGGGTAATTGAATATTGACTGTGCATTTTAAATACATTTTCATCCTAAATAATAGCGACAATAATAAGGGCAGTTATTTATTGGTCACTTACTGTGAACCAGGCTTTGTGGCAAGTCCTTTATATATGTCGTTTCACGTAAGTCTTAAAACCACCTCCAAATGCGACAGGGGCATCTCCATTTACAGATGCGGAAAGAAGGGATATGAGGGCATCAGCGATTAACCAGATTATCGCCACTCAGGAGTGGCAGCTGTGTGACAATAATACTCACGTCCGTCCTATAGAGCTGTATTAAATAGTATCTGCATTAGTTCTCTAGGGTCGCAAAGGAGGAGGCCTGAAATTTGTTCTCTTGGAGTTCTGGAGGCTGGATGTCTGAGTCACAGGGATGGTGCCTCTGGGGCTCTGAGGGAGAAGCAATCTCAGGCCTCTTCCCCAGCTACTGCTGGTTGCTGGAGACACACCCCCTCCAGCCTCTGCCTCCACCTTTACAGGGCTTTCTCACTGTGAGTCCATTTCTGTCTGTCACAAGGACACTCTCCTTGAATTGGGGGCCCACGTTTACAGTTCCATCTGTAAAGACTTTATTTGCAAGTGGAGCTGTATTCCGAGGTTCTGGAGAGCCAGGAATTGGAGTAGAGGAAGGGACACTATTCAGCGGAGTTCAGCATCCATCTGGAATCCAAGTCTGGGCCCATCAGACCCACCACACTATAATCCAAACTGAGAGGGTGGCATGATTGTCCCGGGCCTCGGATCATTCCATACATTTCTCAACTTCAGCTCTCCGACATTTAGTTCTGGCTTACTCTTTGTGGGAGGGTCTGCCCCGTGTATTATGGGATGTTGAGCAGCGTCCCTGGCCTGGACCCACTAGGTGCCAACCTCCAGGCCCTGACTGGGGCAACCAAAAATATCTCAGATATACTGAAATGCCCTCTGAGGGGTGACACGATTCCCGGATACCGCTGCCCTAGCTGGAGGAGTCAGAAAGCTAAAAACTACCTTTCCAGGACTTACAGCTACCTTCTAGACACCGGTCTATCCCACCAACTGCTAGGTGCTGTCACATGAGACCTGAAGAGGAGAAACGAGGGAAGGGCCTTACTCCTGCTTCTTTGAAGCATCTCCTCGTGCCCAGCCAGGGAGGGCACATGCAAACAGTTTTTGGTCTCACTCCTCTGGTGCCGGTCTCTAATTCCCTGGGTGGTGGTATTAGGGCCACAGCAGTGGAGGTGGCTTTGTCTTAGTCTGGCTTAGCTCCAGTAGTGGCTTCCCTGGAGGGTTACGTCTGTATGATTCATTGGGCCATTCTTGGAGAGGACCAACTTCGATTCCACTCCTTCAGCTTTTCCAATAATTTTGCAAGCACCACGTTGCCTTTATTAAACCCCTTCCTGTATACAATTTATAGAGAGGTTCCCATTTCCTGCACCAAGCCCTGGTGGAGATAACCCATCAGGGAGTATTTATCAAGTTATGATCAGGTGTCTCCTCAGAGAAACTCAGGCATGCTCTGATGACACCCACGTCTGGGCCACCATACCCACTGTTCCCTCTGCTAAGTGCACTTCCTTCCTTTCTTCCCCTAGAGCTCAGCTTCCCAGAGTAGTCCAGCTGCCAACACTCACATAGATGCCAATGTCTTCTTTTGTTTATTTTTAAGAGAGAGAGTGAGCAGTGAGGGAGGGGCAGAGAGAGGGGGGGGGAGACAGAGAATCTTAAGCAGGCTCCATGCTCAGCAAAGAAGCCCAAAAGGGGGCTCGATCTCATGATCGTGAGATCATGACCTAAGCAGAAATCAAGAGTCAGATGCTTAATGGACTGAGACACCCAGAAGCCCCTCCAAGACCCCTGTTATGCATAGCCTTCTCTACGGTCAAGTTTCCTCCTCCAAACTGCTACCTCCTAACTCTGTTACACCTTCACCCACACTTAGCAAAGGAAAGTATTCCTTTCCCTCTCTTGCCTACATTCTTGGTACCTTTGCATTGCATTTACCACACCGAACATTCTAATTGTATGTCCATATGCCTTGCCCTAACTAAACTGTAGGATCCTAATTCCTACTTAAGCCCCACCAAGTGCGAGGCCTAGCAGGGCCTAACTCAGGGTAAGCTCATAGTGAATGGTAGTTGAATGAAGAATAGATCAGCAAATGAATGGATGGAACCTTGATATCATCCCTGTTTACCTAATGACATTTTATCTCACAGCCTTCCCCTTGAAGGTCTCATGGAATACCCAAGGGAAGCCAAGACTAATATAGCAGGAAAGATACCCCCAGGGGCATAAGGATTAAGTTGTATGGTTTTGATGGCTGTGTATTTAAGAGGAGCTTTGGCTGAGGGCAGAGCAAAGTCTAATGTGAGAATCAAAGTGCACATCCTAGAGCCTAATGAAAGACTCGTTTGGAAGAACAGGAAGGGACCAAACTGGTGACGCCTTATAGGATAGGCCATCAAGGCTCAACCTGGTGTGAAAGAAAGGGACACAGAGAGGAACAAAAGGGAGATTGCTCAGATGAGTTCAGTAGAACAACAGACAGAGCCTAGTAATGGGGCTCTGGTCAGTATCCTGTTATCTTCATCATTATTATTTTTCGTTTTCCACACCAAAAAAACCCTAGAACCCAGCAAAGTATATCTATATTGAGATAATCCAGTACATAACAACGTCAACTTGTCCAAGTCTAAATATGGGGTTAAAGGAAAGGCAGAGCCCTACTTCTAGAAAGTCTATGAGGAGCAGGAGACTAAAGTTTAAATGCCAAAGATTTATAGATAAGTTCACCCATGGACCCTCAGGAAAGCTGCTAGCAAATATATAAAGCAGTGTTTTCCTCTCCCATTAAACAGAAGGAGAAAATTTATATGCAAGGGGCTTCCTAAGAGTCGAATACAGTTCTTTTCATGATAGACTAGGTTTGTATTAAGCACTGTTGTAGGATTTTAGAAGCTACGGTCCTTGTGCGCCTACTTTTAATTAACTATGAGAGCCAACCCCTCTGTACAGTTTCCCGTGGCAGAGGTTGTAGGGTGAGACACCAGGGGGAGGAAGAGTCTGGGCACCTGGTCCATCAGCCACCAGATGAGCAGCACCGAGTAAGTCACCCACTCTGATGCCTGAGACACATCTGCAGAGAGCTCACCGTGTTGGGCATGGGGCTGTGAACTGCATACCAACCGCCTTACTGACGACGCCACGTTCTGAGATTGGCAAAGTCACTGTGCCCATCTTACAGATGAGGAGCCTGAAGCACAGAGAGGTCACCCCATGGTCACACAGCTTTGAAGCTTTGACAGAGGGGATTGAAGTCACGTGTTCCTGACTCTGCAGAGGACACGCTTCTCCACACCAGAGTCCATCACAGACAGCCCCAGACAGCCCCACCAATGGAGGCACCATCTTGTAAAGGGTAAGTCACGCTGGACCTAAGCCCTGAAAACCCACCCTGCCGGGAGCTGCCCCAATCAGAAGTCCTGGTGTTGTGACAAACCATGCTGCTTGTTTGTTTCAGATCCACTGAGTCAGCATTTTCTGGGACTTTCCGTGGCAAAGACTGCGCCCATCCGTACACAAGTGCTACCAGGAAAGAGCACTTAACTGAAAATTCCCTTAGTGACAAGGCTGGACTGAGGGTCCTGCCCGCATTTGTTCACCTACTTTGCTTCTCAGAATCACTTGATGAGCAAGGTGCCAAGATGCCACCTTTGTCCCCATTTTATGGAAAAGAAAACTGAGGCTGAGAAGGTTATGGAATAGGATCGAGGCAGCACAACTGGCTTCTCCCAGGGTACCATTTGAAGACTGCGGAACCCTGTCTGAAGGGCTTTAACACACCCTGCAGCGACCTCACGAAGACAGGCTATGTTTTACATCAATGAAAGACCACGTCTCTCCAACTTGCAGCACTGAGGGGGGTAAAGACTGCTGGGGAGAGGGTGAGAGAGAAAACTAGTATTTTCGAGGTGACTGAATTCAAGAAACGAATGCAGGAAGAATGCATATTCAACTCCCCCCCCCCCCCGATAAATGACATAAGGCACTTTGAAATCGGCCAGCAGTTGGGGTTTCAGGTTAGAGACGACAGCAACACAACTCAACTTCCCTAGAATCCTTTTTAAAGCCCCTTTGTTATGGAAATGTCACCCCCTGGACATTGATACTGTCTTAGGAGAATCTGTCCTCTGGCTTAAGTCTGAATCTACTATGGAGCTTCCTTAGCAAGCCTTCTTAGGAGGCTGCATGTCACAAGAATTAAGAGCAAACTTTTATCTCTCTTTTCTAAATCTCCTGCTTTCAATCACTAATCTCTCCAGGAAAAGAACACAACCAAACAGCCCCATTAGGCAAGAGGCAGATAGAACTGATGGAAATCCCCCCTGAATTAATGGGCCTGCTCTGTACTCCCCACCACGGCCTTTCCCAAGATGACCTCCACAATCAGCAGATCTTGCTTGTCTGCATCTTCCAAAGACTCAGGGCCCCACTCACCGAGGAAGGCGTCTGCTGAAGTTCTCAGGTGGGCACCCCCCTCAAACGGCTCTAGACGCTAACTGAAATCTGACATCTACAGATCTTTAAAGTAATTTTTTAAAAAAAGGGCAGATGGCAATATTCCAACCTTGCAACGTGGGCTATAAGCGTGTTATGAAGCAACCGATTGTTCTGGAGTTTTTCGCCGTGATCGTCAAACGAGGATCCCTCTGTGCCTAATGATGGGTATGAGCTGTGAGGATGGGCCAGGGGATAACCGTGTAACAAGCAACCCTCCGAATCTCAGTATCTGACGGCCATGAAACAGAAGCATAATTTCTTTCTCTCTGTCCACCCTGGGTCCATTGGGGTTCTTGTCTTTGCCCTTCCTCCAGGACCCAGAGTGACAGGGCAGCTGGTGTCTGGAACACTGCCAGTCAGCACTGGCAGAGAATACGTGCGTCACCCTCCCAGGCTCTTAAAGTTTCTGCCTCCATGGGGCGCCTGGGTGGCGCAGTCGGTTAAGCGTCCGACTTCAGCCAGGTCACGATCTCGCGGTCCGGGAGTTCGAGCCCCGCGTCAGGCTCTGGGCTGATGGCTCAGAGCCTGGAGCCTGTTTCCGATTCTGTGTCTCCCTCTCTCTCTGCCCCTCCCCCGTTCATGTTCTGTCTCTCTCTGTCCCAAAAATAAATAAACGTTGAAAAAAAAAATTAAAAAAAAAAAAAGTTTCTGCCTCCAAGAGATGCACATCGCTTCCAGTCCGAATCCATTGGCCGAAGCAAGTCATGGGACAGGGGAGGCCAGTCGTAACGTGTGTCCACAGGGAGCGAGAAGCCCAATGGTGTGAGCAGCCCTACAGGCCTCCCAGTGGGTGCAGAGGCATCAAGGATGGGGGAACGGTCTTCTCCAGCAACCCCAAGGATGTGTGTGTCAGGATGGGGCAGAGTCAGAATCCAGCCCATGGCTCCTGAAGCCGTTTTGCAACTTGGACACACAGTGCCCCTCAGCAGGGCTTACGCCTGCAGGAACCCAGACCAACTCAGAAAATTCCACAAGGCCCCGGCCTCTGCTATCTTTTGTCCCCATCACGTTTACCTAATAGATGACCCTACCAATTCCCATTGGCAGCCCTTTGTAGTGTAATGAACAGGATGCAGGCTGATGAATGCAGCCACTGCACAGAAAACGTCAGTTCTTTCATTAAGCAAACCTTCCCAAGTTCATTGTATTGAACCAGGGTTTAGGCTATTAGGCTGACACATGACAGAGCCAATTCTAGTCACATTGTAAGTGCCTATTCATGTTTGGCAAATTCCGTTTTACGCACACGCACACATTTAGAATTGGGCTCTTGTTGCCTGCGACTTTTCCCCCCCTGAAATCTATTTTCCTATTTTTAACTGTTAATAATTAAGAAAAATGCCACTTTCATCACGGAGCCTCAACAAGCCTAATTGAGGGAGAACATAATGGATCGCCGTACCAGGTTTCTATTCTGCGGGCCACCGACGTGCTTGCTCTTCCCAGATGCACTGATATTGATATACCGCGCTCATTTGCGGAAAGGAAAAAAATAAAATATTTACGCACCCAGTTTTGACACTGCTGGCTCTTCTTTCTGCTCACATTTTGAAAGGAAAACATCACTTATAAGCTGGGAATCCCTGCTAGTGAAGGGGACAGGATTAAAGGCATCATTCTAGGGGACAGGCTATGATGAGCCAGCCCGCAGAGGAAGGAGTTCGGCATCCAGAGCTCGGAGCCTGGCTGCTTTATCCGCCAACCAGCCACTTCCCGCGCGGGTGGTCAATCCGTAACACTCATGCGGCAGATGTGCGGCGGGGGCCTCCCGGGTGGCTGGCCCACAGTGCGTATCGGGATGGAGACGTCACAGGGTCTGTGTTCCGGGGGAGGGAGGCCATCCGACAACCACAGTGCACCGAGCTCAGTAGGATGATATATCCTGAATCTAACCTCTTCTCTCCATCTCCGCCATCACCACGTGGTCTAAGTCGCCATTATCGTTCTCGTAGCCCATGAGATGCCCCCCAACTGGCCCTGCAGCTTCCGCTCTTGCCTCCTACAGACCGCAACCACATCTTTTTAAAACTGTGGGCAAAATCCTATCACAAACTTCCAGTGGCTTCCAGCACGAGTAGAATAAAGCCCAGAGTCCTCACAGCGGCTTCACAATCTGAGGTCTGCCACCCTCTCCAAACACATCGCCTATCACTCCGCCTGGTTCCAACCATAGTGGCTGCTTTCTCTCCCTTGAACAGGTTACGCACATGTCCATCACAGGAAACAGGCACTCGCCACACCTCTGCTTGGAATTCTCTTTGGTGAGGCTGGGGATGGGGAAGGGGAGTGACTGCTAATGGGCCCAGGGTCTTTTTTTTGGAGTGATGAAAACGTTCTGTAATTAGACGGTGGTGACGCTTGTACAGCTTCATAAATATACCAAAAAGCATGACATATATGTGCAAAGACTGTGTACACTTTAAAAGGGAGGGCGTTATGGTACTGAATTATATCTCAATGCAAAATAAAAGGATGTGTTTTCGCTTCTGAGATTAAGTTTCCCCAAGACTCTGGCTTCCTTCTAGCCCATCTTCTCGTGCTCTTCCGTGGCTCTCTTAGCTGGAAGGCAGCTGCCATGTTGCAAGGCGCCATTTAGAGAGGCCCACATGGCAACACTGAAAAAACAACAGTGGACAAAGGAACAGAGTCCCTCAGTCCAACATCAGCCGAAAAAGAAAAAAGAAAAGAGCAGAAGAAGAAAAAGAAGAAGGAGGAGGAGGAGGAGGAGGAGGAGGAGGAGGAGGAGGAGGAAGAAGAATTCTGCCAAGTACTATGAGTGTGAACTTGGGAACAGACCTTTCCCAGCCCAGCCCCAGTCAATGAATGCCAGCCCCTTAGTTACAGCCTGAGAGAGACGCTGAACCACACCTGGATCCTTCATCCACGGGAGTCATGATGTGACCTAAGTATGTGGTCTTATTTTATTATTATTTTTTTTAATTAGAAAGGACTCGCCCCTAGGGCACCTGGGTGGCTCAGTTGAACCGACTTTGGCTCAGGTCATGATCTCACGGTCTGTGGGTCTGAGCCCCACGTCGGGCGCTGTGCTGACAGCTCAGAGCCCGGAGCCTACTTCAGATTCTGTGTCTCCCTCTCTCTCTTCTCCTCCCTGCCTTGTGTTCTATCAAAAATAAATAAACATAAAAAAGAAAAAAGAAAAGGACTCTCCCTGAGTCACCCGGCTCTGAGCTGTTGGGATGCAGGCCTACTTACGAAGGTCTGGCTGCTCCCTTCACTGCCACACTGCTGTATTCATCACTCGTCCCTGGAATTTGTTCCCGGGGCACGATGTCCGAGGCATAGTAGGTGCTCAATTAGGTTTTGTAGCACTGAGTCAAATTTTCTAACTCTCTCTCCTCTGCATGTAGCTAGAAACTGCTCCCGACAAGAAAGCAAATGAGAGTAAAATATGTATACCCCATCAAGTTGTATTATTTTCCAATCCCCCGTATGCACATTACATTCCCACCAAGGTTCTCAGTGAATGCTGGTGACCCTGCCCTGACCCTGACGGTGACATTATTCTACGTACAGACAAGAGGTAGTTCTAAGATTTGGCCTTGGCTGTACTAACCTCGCTTATTTACTGGACAAGCCATCATCAGGGCAGGACCCCCTCCCCACTGTGTTTTCCAGTGAGGCACCCAATCCTTGTACGTGGCAAACTCCAAAGTCAGGGCATCACTCTCTACTATTAGAAGGCGACTTTGTTTCGGAAACAATTCACACGGACCCTTCTTAAAGCTTTTCCTTAAATAGGCCGTGCACAGAGCCCCACCTCTCCCTCTCCCCGCCCTGCTGCAACGTGTCTCATTCAAGAGAGATTTATTACGGAGCTGTCAACACAATTCCACCTTTACAGAAAAAGATAAAAATAAGAAACACCTTACAAGAAGATGCCGTGGCGAAAGCTAAATCATAAATGTTTGATAAGGAATGGTCAAATCCAGACAAATAACTGTTCAATCCCACTTTGTATTAAGCAGATAAAGTCATACAGAAAATCAATGTGATGTATTGAAAGGGGGGGGGGGGATTGCCAAGCTTGGGGATTGGGCTACACAGTGTTAGGAAGTAGTCCTTCGTAAGAACCTGATAATATGATAGCAACGTAAATTTTTAAAAATGGGGTTCTGATTGCTGACATGCCAGACCCGGCAGTGGCACCCCAGTCCTCTCTGCTGCTGCTGGAGGTAATTTCTGGGGTGGCATGCATCCTCATGGGAGAACGGCAGGGGAAAAAAGTGGTGCTGCCGTTTCAGAGGATCATTTGGAAATTCCTAAAAAAGTATTTGGAAGGTGCACTTCTGCTCCCGGAAGGGCACCCTTCTGACACGCTTGTACAAGGAGACAAAACACATGTGCAGAGACGTTTTGTCACCAAATCATGTGTAAAAGCAAAACACAGAATCGACCTAAATGCCTGCCAGCAGAGGAATGCATAAATTACGGGACCCTCACGTGATGGAATATTCTGCGGTCGGGGCGCACCGCCAGGTCGAGCTACACGTGCAGGCACCAAAGAATCTCCAACACACTATTACACAAACGGGGCAAGGTAATAAACAAAATGTCTTCAATGGTTTCGGGTTGCACATTTTTTTTTTCTTAAGAAAGCCATACATATTTGTATCTGATAGTAAATGCACATGATGCTTCTGGAAGAATCCACAATAAAACTTTCATGGTGGTCTCTTTTGGAGAGACGGCTGGGAATGAGAGATGGAAGGAAAATTTTTACTGTTAAATCTTATCGAAAGGTTTGAAACTGTCACCAGGAGCCTCTACTCCTTTGATGGTGTCTTTCCCCACAAGTGGGTGAATAGAGCAGCAATGACAACAACCCACACTAAAACAAAGCAACAGGATAACCTTTTCCAGGAAGCTGGGAAGCCCTGGCTTGTTTCGTGAATCATCCGATGGAGACTCAGGGATCTCCGGATGTTTATCACGAAAGCCCGCCCTGGCTTTAGATCGCGGCACGAAGGCCGGATCTTCCCGCAGTGAGGCGTGGCCACCTCCACCTCCAGGAAGCCGGTCCATGTCTCGGGTTTCCTTCTGCTTCTCCCAAGCCCTCACCAAACTCCTCAAATAAACGGAATGGGTTTCTGCCACAGTGCGGGGCCTTTCATGCACAGAAGTGCTTGAGAGGTGGGCTCGCGGGGGCCAGGTGACGTCTATCTCTGACCCTGTAGGACAATTGGCGCTCTCTCTCCCGCTGATGGCATTATTTTATAGACACTGTGATTTAAAAAAAATAATAAATAAGAAGAAAGACGCAGAGTTTGCCACAGCAAACAGATGAGGAGAGGCCTCCTGAACCAGAGAGTAATGAAAACTGATCAACAAGCAGGCACTTGCATGGAGAACAGAAACTACCCCAGTGTCACCATGGTGAGGGGCGTGTTGGCTTGGAGGTGAAATAATAGGAGATGAAGATCAATTAGCAATGTACCGATAAGCCTGAAATGACTTGACTCGATTACACACACTGACAGCATGTCCCTGGCCGGTGGGGCCCCTGGGACGTGATGGCAGCTGACAGAGGGGGACGGGTTGTCTAGTGGTTTGCTCTTCTGAAAGAAACATCTAAGAAGAGGCAGGCTGTATGTCCAAATAAGAGTGACTTACAAAAATGAAAGAACTTTTCTCAATTTATCTTTGAAATGACACTTTTTTAAATGCATTTATTCATTTTTGGGGGGAGGGGCAGAGAGAGACAGACAGACACAGAATCTCAAGCAGGATCCAGGCTCTGAGCTGTCAGCACAGAGCCTGATGCGGAGCTTGAACCCACAAGCTGTGAGATCATGAGCCGATGTTGGAGGCTTAACCAACTGAGCCACCTCTTTTTTTTTTTTTTACAGTTTATTTACTTTGAGAGATAGAGTGGGGGAGGGGCAGAGAGAAATGGAGAGAGGGAGGGAGGGAGGCAGGGAGGGAGGGAGGGAGGGAGGGAGAGAGAATCCCAAGCAGGCTCCACAATGTCAGCACAAACCCCGATGTGGGGCTCGAACCCACCAACCACAAGATCACAACTTTAGCTTAACGTGGATGCTTAACCTACTGAGCCACTCAGGTGCCCCTGACATGACACTCTCTATATAAGCAAAGACATGAACACTGTGATTTTTCAAAGATTTTTTTGGCACTGGTGAACGAGGGGAAGAGGCCCTTTTAGATAAATAAACAAGACTCCTGACCCAGCCTCTTGGAGTCAGAGGTTAGTACTGTGCTTTGTAAAAACCAAGTGCACTCAAAAAACATTCGACAGTTGGCTAACATGATGTCTTGAGAGTTATTCTTCTTACATCGCACTTTCATGAGACTGCTCAAATATCAGGACACCTCAGAACCTTCTGGAGGGTTTGTGAAAAGAACATGTGATGGCTGGTCTGACTTCCAGGGTTTCTGATTCAGGGGGTGTGGGGTGGGGCCAGAGAATGTGCATTGCTAACAAGTTCCCAGGTGCTGCTGCGGCCGGCCAGGGACTACACTTTGAGAACCACCAGTGCAGTGGTTATAAGCTTGGTCTGTGGAACCAGAGGGACTTGGTTTAATCCTTGCCTCTCCCGCTTGCTTAACTGTGAGTTAAACAGTCACTAAACGTCTCTGTGCCTCAGTTTCTTTACCTGTAAAATGGACTTAAGAGTGATACCTGCCTGCACTGGGTTAAATCCTCTTTCCACAAAATCCACGCACACCTGGCAGCTCGGAATGAGACCGTATTTGGAACCGGGGGCTCTGCAGGTATAATTAGTAAAAATAAAAGAAGTTCACAGTGAATTCAGGTGGGCCCTCAATCCAATGACCGGTGCCCTTCTAAGAAGAGGAGAGGGCACACAGACACAGGAACGATCGTCACGTGAAGACAGAAACAGAGAACTCAGTCACACTACCCCACACCGAGGAACACCATGGATTAGCGGCACCCACCAGACACAAGGAGAGAGGCACAGCACAGATTCTCACCAGAGCCCCAGAAAGAACCCACCCTGCCAACTGCTCGATCTCAGACTTCTGCCCCCCAAAACCGTGAGAGAATACATTTCGGCTATTTTAGGCCACCCAATTTGTAGTACCTTGTTATGGTGGCCCAGGACGCTGCTTACATTGCCTTAAGGAATTCTTGGGAGGGCTAAATTAGCGAATACTTAGCAAGTGTCTAGAGCAGGGCCTGGTAGATGATGAACAATATGCAAGGAGTAGCTCCTATTATTATTTTGGTTTTGCCAATACTGTCTTTCACTATTTTGGTATTAGAGATACTTTCTCGGGGCACCTGGCTGGCTCTGTCGGTTAAGTGTCTTGATTTCAGCTCAGGTCATGATCTCACAATTCATAAAATCGAGCCCCACGTCGGGCTCCATGCTGACAGTGTGGAGCCTGCTTAGAATTTTCTCTCTCCCTCTCTCTCTCTCTCTCTCTCTCTCTCTCTCTCTGCCCCTCTCCCACTTACACATGTGTACACGCACTCTCTCTCAATAAATAAATAAACAAACTCTTAAAAAATACTTTCCCTTGGAAGAAGAAAAAAAAAAAACCCATCAGAATTGCAGAGAAGGGTATACAGCAGCAGGGATGATCTTGTCCCCACCCAAGGGATATTTGGCAAGGTCTGCAGAAATTTTCTTTTTGTAGGACCTGAGAAACAGGTGCATGTTGCTGGCATCTAACGGGCAGAGGCCTGGGGTGCTGTTAAACATGCCACAATGCACAGGAAGCCACCCCCCCCCCCCACACACACAACGAGTTATCTGACCCAAAAGTCAATAGTGCAAGGCTGAGAAACTCTGGAGTGACGTGAAGAGTCAGTCACCTGGTCCCCAAGTTCGGCTTCCTAAGATGAGCACAGAAGCAGTTTGTCGGGCACCACACAAGTCTTCCTAGGAGAGCAACTACCGCCAACACCCCCCCCCAGATAAAACCAAGTTCATAAGAGTAATAAATAAGAACAACAACAAACCAAGGGTCGAGCGTGGCCCACGGCGGGGGCTCGTGCAACTCTCTGCCTCACCTCCCAAGCTACAGAAGGCAAAGCGGCCTTCGTCTCCACTGGGAATCACACGCTGGGGAAATACGGAGGGGCCTGGAATCTGTCATCAGGGTCTGAGCACACAGGGCAGAGGCCAGGTGCAATGTTGAGAAAGCCTCTGTGCTTTAGCTCTGGCCAGGGTCACACGTCAACTGAAGCAGAGACGCATCTAAAACCCCGGTCTGTTACCGTACTGTTTTCTTGCTCTGGTGATAGCACCAAGCGTCCCAGCGGCCGGAAGCCACCTGGACTGCTTCATGAACAAGCTTGTCCATGATTGTTCTTGACACGTTGCAGGGCCCTGTGACACGGGATCCTTTAGAAGCTGGGGGAGAAATCTGGGGAAGAAGCCCTAAGTCTTCTGTAGCACGATCTCCTTCCAATCTGTGGACCCAAGAGACCTGGAGGTGTGGAGACCAGAGAGAAACTGTTGCAATGACCCAGGTAAGATATGATGACAACCAGGACTAGAGTAGTGATGGTGGAGATGACGAGCGCCGACAGACTCCAGGCGGTAAAATGGACATGACAAGTGATGACAGGACCCGTGAGGGTGGGGGTGAGGAAGGTGCCAAGATGGCTCCCGGTTTTTGGACTGTGCAATTGGATGAATGGCAGGACCCCTCCTTTAGCTGGAGAGCACTAGGAGAGGGCTGCATTCGTTCCAAAATTAAATGAGTACATGAACTGAGAGGGAAAACTTGCTCATCAAACATATGCTCCAGTTTCCTGCTGCTCCAGTCTGGATGGACTCTGGAGCCATGATGGTCAGAGGGACTCTTGAAATGGCTTGTGTCCGCATCCTTTCCCCTAGTGTCCTCCTGCTTTC
Source organism: Felis catus (assembly GCF_018350175.1). Lineage (NCBI taxonomy): Eukaryota > Metazoa > Chordata > Mammalia > Carnivora > Felidae > Felis > Felis catus. The sequence goes on along the minus strand of NC_058382.1, from coordinate 52,512,764 downwards.
CATGAAACACATCCTATCTGGTACCCACCAATCTTCACGAGTCAGAGAAATCCATGTGAGGAGCTGAGCTCTTGGCTCTGCAAGGAATCACGTGTAGGAAGAGCCAGGAAGATTCAGGGGGAGGCACTCTGTGGATATGTCACCAAGAGAGAATGGAGAATAGAAATGCATTTTGGAGCAGTGACTGTGTATCCCAGAGGGCCTGATCAGATAGCGTGGTCTGCCACTGAGCCATGATGGGGGACACTGAGGCACAGAGGGGTGGTCTGCCTTTAACGCACACGCGTGCACACACACACACACACATTTGCAGTAAGAGAAATGGCAGAGCACAACTTTTATTCTCAAGTTGACATAATAATTTCATTTCCCTCCCACCTCACTCTGTAATGAAGCAAACCAAACAGAGGGAAGAATAAACCGCAAGCCCCCTCTCAAACACGCCTTTGATATCAAACCAAGATCTGACTCAATGTTGTGGGTTTTTTTGTTTGTTTGTTTCTCCCCCCCGCACCCCCCCCCCCCCCAGCAACCAAGGCATTTCCCCAGGGCTGTGCATTTTAGAGTTTAAGATGCAAAGAGATAACCAGATTCAAATACTGGGCCAGTGGGCCCCTGAGATAAGGAACACTCCCAGCCCGGAGGGTCCAGGAAAATCAAGCTCCTATCACCTAAATAAAGCCTAACTTCTAAATAAGGCTTCAGATCACAGATTTGTTTACTTTCATTTGGTGATAATTGTTCACAGCAGAACATATCAGAAAATTCTATAATAGGAACCACAGCCAGGAAATAGTAAATAATTAATCACCCTCCCTCCCAGCCTCTTGCATCTGTTGATATAAATGACCGTATAATTCCAAACCCAATTATCACTACTTAGCCGTTCCATTTTGTAGTTAAAATCCCACAAAATTAAAGTGCATCAATTGTTAATGGTAATAGACCAGACAAGGGATTAAAGATTATTTTAATGTTTATTTCCTGTCAAGAGATCGTTTGGCAGGAAACACCACAGACAAAAGGCTGCACGCTCAGATGAGATTCATATATTTAAATCTTCTAACTTCTAAAAACATTATGGATATAATTACTTGTTTAATTTACTTGTTCCCCCAAGATACAGGCTGAGGAGATCAAGCCAACTTTATTATATCAAGTTCTCAGAAACAAAAGGCATTGCTCCGCAGCGTTTTATAAGCTGTTTTATCCTCAATAATCAAATCCAATTTGATGCCTGTGTCCCAGTGTTGCCTACAGAGAGGAGAGGCAGAGGAGGGAGCAGGAAGGGAGACAGACCGGGTGTCGCTCTCAGGCCTGTGACCAGAGGGATGTGTGGCCAAGGTGTACTGCAGAGCTCCTTCCGGTCTCCGTTTCCCCGTTTGTAAAAACAAGGTTGATAAGGACCACTGTGTAGCCTGGAGGGAAGGCTGCAGAAGACTGGGGGGAAAGCAGGAGAGTGAGGCCAGAGGACCCCCGAACTCCAAACACACAGACATATGATGCGGTGCTGCTGGCTTTTAACATGATGACCCAGAGGATCCACACATACTTAATCTTTCTGGATTATCAAAATAAACATGTATGCACATGACCATCCACTCACTACCCACCCCCCCCACACACACACCCACCCTGGCCCACACAGCAGAAAATACACCTGTAACATCCAGGGGTCTCTGGAACATAACTGAAGAAACATCAGTCTGTTTCCAATAGTCAAGACAGGTAAATTGTTTCAAAATGTCCTGTCAATTTATTTAGGACATGGGTTAAGAAAGGTTAAGAAATTCACGGGCAATAACTAAGTAAAACATGCATTTAGACCATATATACACACATATCTATATAGAAAGAGGGATGGATGAATGGATAGATGGACGGACGGACGAACGGAGAGGCAAAAATATTAACTGCTCTCCTAACAATCCTGTTTAGATCATGGAGAAATCAGAATCTGAAAAGAACTCGGGTCTCTTTTCCTAAAGTGCTCAGTTTATTGTTTTACCTGCTGTTTGCTGCCACCTTCATTACACTCTAAAATTCGTGAGGGGAAAGGTTATCTATTTATTCACTGCTGTGTTGCTGACATTTGAAATAGAGCCGGGAACATAATAGATACTTGATAGGTACCAGTGGTGTGAACAAACCATAAGGGCAAGCATCATAATATAAAAAAATATAACCATTATATTCTTGCAAAGGGAGTTACATCCCACAATCCTCAGTATATTCACTCTGTTTACCAAGAGGGATCCTGAAAACCGGAGGGGCTGAGACCACAGATCGCATATCCAGGAGACGGGATGAAGCCAGTTGGAACTCACATTTCCTGAATCTAAATTCTCGGCTCGATCCCGGTGTCACCGCTCTGGCCCTCTGAGAGTACCTCTCCACCTGAGGATGAGGAGGGGCAGTTTGCTCTAAGTAGCAAAGAAGGTGACTTAAAAAGTGATCCAAACCCAACTCAAAACGCCTTATTCGGTGACCGCTGGAAGTCTAGAAGGAAACAGGCCACAGGCACAGTGGACTCCACAGGTCCATAAAAGGCACAGGTTTCCTCCCGTGACCCCTTCAGCGTCTGATTCATCTCAGGCTGGAAGGCCCCTTGAGAACAGAACGGCGGAGTATGCCCAGAGGCAGCAGAAAGTCTGTATCCTCCTTGGGTGCCACTCTTGAGTCAGGAATCCAGTCCCAGAAGGACCCTCCATTTTCATTGGTCAGGACCAGGTCACATGTCTCTTTCTAAACCAATCACTGGCAAGACATACAGGTTACCTGGATGGGCTTAGTTACGGGAGGTGAAAGGAGATTGGGGAGTCACCCATCGTGACTGGTGTACTTCTTTTACCAAACATATGAGGCAAAAGACATGATAAAATAAGCCTGAGTTCTTTTTTTTAATACAGGGCTCAAACTATAAAATACCCCAACTATCCAACAACAGAGGAGTTCATACGGTACAATCTTAGGAAATCATTAAAGTATTTTTTCCAGGCAATGTTTAGTGACATGACAAATTCTTATTAAAGAGAAAAAAGATGATATATATATGTGTGCGTGTGTGTGTGTATATATATATATATATGATATATATATGCATATATATCATATATATATAGATGATATATTTATATATACATATATATGTATATATATGTATATATATATATCATCTTTGTATATATATGTGTGCCCGTGTGTGTATATATATATATATACACACACGCGCGCACACATACACACACACACACACATATATATGTGTGTGTGTATATATATATATATATATATATATATATATATGCTCAACTTTAAAAAAAATAAATGCCATCATTCAGAAGAAAGAAGAGAACATACAAAAAATATTAAGAGCAATTATCTCAGGGCACTGGAATTAACAGAACATTTTAATTTTCTTCTGCCTTCTCCTTTTTCTACCACGCATATTATCCACTACCATATTAAAAACACAAACGCTGGGTTTTCAGAATAACAAGTGACTCTGGATGGGGTCGGGGAGGGGAGTCAAATCAGGTTCTATGTCTGGGTCCAGTCAAATATTTACTTGGATCATTAGTTAGGAAAGGTTAAGAAACTCACAGTCTAATATATGCACATATAAAAGAAATATCCACTTTTTTTTTTTTTAACTACAGAGAAATCAGAATCTGAAAAGAAATTCGGCATCACTCCCCCAGCACGCAGCTCTTGGGTGTGATAAACCCCGAGTCCTGGAGCAAGGGGAGGCTGGGCTGGGAGCTCTTATGGTAGTAGCTGTCTAGGTAACACACAGGAAAACCCCCAACAGGTTGAGACATGGCTGTGCCGGGATCACTAGGGAGCAGAGTGAGCTGAGGGGTCTGTGTGATTTATCGTGGCTTTCTTCAAAGCCCTCTGTCGTGTCCAAGATCACATTTGGCATTCATGGGACAGACCTTCCAGACCTGTTTTAAGTAACCCGAGCCTTGCTCTCAAGCTGCCTTCTGAACATCTGGCTTGTCATGAGGACTTGGGAGATATTCCTTGCAAATAGTCTCAGGAATGCCAATAATACGTTCATTTTGTACCTGATCTGGGTGGAAAATAATCACCGTGACGACACAATCAATAACAGTGACCATGTCGTCAACAGATAGACGCTATCTGACTCCCGCAGGAAACAGCTAACAATACTCCCCACTCTAGAGATGATAAAACTAAGGCTGGGGAAGAGCAAAGCTCATTAGGAGTCCAACCATTCATTTTGGTAGAACCCAGATTCATACCCAGCTGTGTCTGATTCTAAAGCATTTGCTCTTCTGCTTCCTGGTTTAGGGGAGCTGCAATGACACTCCTTAGCCAAGCACTGATGCTTAGCACCCGCAATGGTGACAGAACAGGGGACAGAGGACACGGCCTGGAAGGGGGAGCTGGGTCCCTGGAGGTATAGGCACCAAGGTTCTCTGGGAATAGAAGGAACCACTAAGCAGGTAACAGGGAAAGACAAGAGTTTCACCCTAGACCTAGGGTGAGCATCAAACATAGACCCTGGCATCACTCCAGCCCATCTCTGATGCCATTTTAACAATCTTCTCACATTTCCAGGGACCTGCGTGACTTCCCACCTCCAGGGGACACGTTCTTCTATCAGAGATACACTGAATAGCTGCTTGTATTCAACCTGACATCCACAGATACTTAAGCGTCTAATCCAATCCTTAGAACTTTTGCACAGACATGAAGGAACCACAGCTTTCTAGCACCTTGGGGCTCTCTCTCATCTGCCTTTCGTGTTTCAGCAAGTGGGGGTACACACACACGATACAGGGCAGTGTAAGGAGGGTATAATGGTGCTACTTTGGTTCTTACAATATAAGAAACTTTTGTGGGCTCCTGGTACCAACCAAGGGACACCACGTCCCTGGACCTTGGGTGCGGTGGGGAGGGTCCCAACTTCTTCATGAGCGCACCAACTGAGCAGATATGTAATGGCTTCAATAGTCAAAGGGCTATCAGATGAACACAAGAAAAGCCAAATTCCTGCCAGTCCGAAGCTTAGGAGACAATCTGTTAAGGAGATTCACGTTGTGATAAAGGCTTAGGATACACACCCAACAGCCAAGTCACTTTCCTCTCACTCCTTTTTCACTGGAAGGTGTGCTGTGCAGGTGCATAAACTCTGGAGTTTTCTGTCTGCATCGGGCAGCTAGCTTGCAAAAACCCAGAGTGGAACGTTTGTATGCCAGGAGATTTGTGAGATGGGGGAGATGTGGCATGGAAACCCATTCCATAACCTTTCACCAGGCATAAAATTTACTGTGAATGGGATTCCTAAAAGTCCATGTTAGCTTCTGATTTAAAACTATTAAATCTGGTTTCCTGAGAACACCTCCATTATAATAAATACATCACTATGACAACATATGCTAATTGCACAATCTCAAAGACCAGAGTGAACAACCTATACATGAAAAATGCATTTGAACGTGGCTGTCCTGGATTCATACCTCCGAGCCTTGAGATTTGGGCCGAGTCACTGGCGAATGGATGGACAAGCTGCCATCATGGTGGAGAGCACTGATAGGGCACTAGAACCCCAATTTCACGCAGGAGATAAAATTGGATCTATGTTCATTTGTAACGAAGGCGGCGGCATCTCCAGCTTATGGAATTTAAAGGGAGAAATTATCTGTATATTTACAGATAGGAGTGCACTCTTCTAAATGACAACAGGAGCGCTAAGCAGATACCCATACCTTTTCATCTTCAAAGTAAAGCTTGAAGAAAGTAGAAAAACGTTATGGTCACTATACGTACTAATCTTTTGAAAGGAAAAATGAGATTTTTTATGCAACTTAGGCAAGCTCTTTTTTTAAGTTTATGTATTTATTTTGAGAAAGAAAATGAGGGAGGGGCAGAGAATGAGGGAGAGAGAATCCCAAGCATGCTCCATGCTGTCAGTGCAGAGCCTGACGTGGGGCTCTATCTCACAAACCATGAGATCAGGACCTGAGCAGAAACCAAGAGTTGGATGCTTAACTGACTAGGCTGCCCAGGGGCCCTCTTTTTGTTTTCTTAATCTGGGCTTATTATTTCTTTTTTTCCTTCTTCCTCATGGCTCTTCCCTTCTTCCTCAGACATTTAAGCCCGTCCTATCAGCCTCTAGCTGCTACGAGGGGCACACAGTTAAATGACCCAGAACCTGCCCTTACAGTTAGATAGGAGAAATAGATCAACATGGTGGCCAGGGCCTCAGATGCAAGCAGACATAGTTTGGATCATTCACTGTTGCTGTAGCCTATCACCGTGGGCAACCAAGGTCACTTAATTGCTCTGACTGTCCATTATCCAGGCTGTGTAACATGGGCTCTGGGAACACATTTGTGAGGTACCCCTAAGGATTGAGATGATGAGTGAACCTACCTTGCACATCCTAGACACTGAACACATAAAATAATAATGCAACAACAGAATCCAATTCTTTTAACCAAGGTCAAAAGTGGGCAGAACCATAAGAGCAGGGCAAATGGAGAGGAAGAGACACAGGGTGGGAAAGATCAAGGTTGCGGTGTGTGTTGATACAAGGGGAAGGGCTGTGTGTGGAAACAATGAACCTAGTGCAAAGTTCTGTAGAAATAAACAATGGCCACCCAGATGAGACTAGAGGGAGGCCGTCCACTCAGAGCTGGGTGTACCAGGGGAGTCAGCCACTATCACTTGTGCTTGGCAGGGACTCAACAGGAGGCAGGGTGAGGGAAAGCTTTCTAGTGAAAAAAGAGAAGGTTTCAGGCATGCCCTGATCATGGAGGCAGGCTCTCCAGAAGCCAGCAACCTCTATGATTGGTTTCAGGAGCGTATTTGGCTTTTTCTGGTTGTTCCCGATTTGGAAGTGGAGACAAAATTCAGGGAAGCTGGTGTCACTGACCAAGTCCTGTCTGCTGTGGGTTGATTGCTACGGAGGTGTGGCTTGGCTTCTGGGGCTGGCCGATGTAGAACTTGTGGGTCAGAGTTTCAGGATCAGACGTGGTCTGGCCACTGTCCATTTGTACGGGCAATTTCTCATTAGCAGATCATCTATCTAATGACCAATGACTGTTTACCCCAGGGCTGTCCACAAGAAGGAATGTGATAAGAACCCTTCTCCAAAGCAGCGAGTGCAGGGGACTGGCTGGCTGTAGATGAAGGGGGACAGCCACCCGTCAGTGCTTCCTGATGACAAGGACACCACATTCTCAGAAGGCCCCACACAGTCCAGAAACTGATGCCCTGTCACTGTGGGCTTTTGTGTAAGGGATACACGTGAATTAGAGAGGAAAAAGGTAGTTTGACGTCCAAAAGAAATAGCTGTTTTTCACACAACTCCTGGGAGGTGGTAATTTATTCAGTCATCTTTCAACATAATTCCTGTCTGATTGATTTTCTCCCTGGCTTCATCTTCTCCAAGGTGTCACACACCTGTTCAGGGTGAATAAGAATAAGTATGGGTACACATAGGATGGTTCAAGAAGCCCAATGAATAATGGAAAGGACTAAGCTAAAGCAAATGAAAAAGAAAAGCTCACTGTTTGTATTTAAAAAAAAATCTGCTAAAATGATTACTAAGGGTGCTTTTTACAAAAATAGCAATAAAAACCTCTAGCTCCTGAGAATTAGAGAGAAAAAAGGACTGGGATCCCCCGAGGGCAGTAATACTTGGTTCGATGTCCCCAGCCTTAGCCAACACATTTTTGGCTTCTTTTTTAGAAGCTTCTGCTTTGGGTTTATGGTTTGACCCCCAGTCTGCCACTTACCAGTGGGAGACCCTGAGTCACCTTTAGGGTTGTTTTGAGCAGGAGAGAGGTGATGTTCTAAGGGCCAGTGTGATGCCCAGTCCTCAGTAAGCACTTAGGAAATGAAATGGGGAGGAATATGTCGACCCCTCCTAGGATGGTGGTGGTGAAGGTTTGATAACATGGAGACTTGGCCCAAAGCGGGCTGGCCTCCAATCTCTTCCCTGTGAGACACAAAGGTGCTTTGTAAAGGGCTTAATTGCATATTGAAAAGGGACCACTGTCATAGAATCATGTGCTAGTTTGTATAATGATATAAATGTGTAGAAAGGTACAAGAAATCAGAGTAACCAGATAGTCTCCAAGGGGGGAGGACGGGAAAGCAAGACTTGGAAGGGCAGTCATTCCATGTCCTCCACATGTGCCTGACCAGCAGTCACTGACTCCTCCCCCTCCCCAGCAACCCGATTCCTTTGGGAAACAGCCCTTGCCCCGGGCTCCATCTGTGTGTTTGGGAAGCTTGTGGTGGCAGATGACCTACACTTGTCCAATCGCTCCCACACGCCAATTGAAGGATGGCCCCCAACTAGACCAAAGACGGTCAACTGGTCACCCCTAGGTTTTGACAACTGGGATTTCATATCCTACAGGAGCAGCTGGCTTTGCCACTGGCAAAGGAGAGAGTTCCTGAGTTGACATAGTTTAGAAAAGCTAAGCTACGAAGGGGAAGAGACAGATTCTTGATATCATCTGAACAGCCAGGTCCAGTAGAACCTGAGCCAATTCTATCCCTGGATAGAATTTTGCTTCTGTGAAGCAATAAACACCCTTTGTTTTGCTTCAACCAATTGAATGATGAAGTTTCTCTCACAACCAAGACGGTCTGACTGACACAGCTGAGAAAGTTTTGGCTGAGGGGACAGAGATGGAAGGAAATTCTGAGCATGGCCTGCCTTCGGGGAGCTTACGTTCTAGTTGGAGCAGCATACCAAAACCAAGCGAACCAAAAAATAAAATGGAAACTATGGAAGGTTGCGGGGAGTACCACGAGGTGAAGGAAGTTAGAGCTGAGATAAAGAATCCTGGAGCACTGCTGTATTTACTCGGGACAGCATGGTAGACAGAACGCGGGTGCCTAAGGTGACCACCTTCTGATCCCCAAAACCTAGGACTATGTTACGTGACGTGGCAAGAAAGGGAGCTCTGCAGACATAAATCAGTTCAGCTTTTCAAGACGTGTGGAGCATGCTGAGGTAGCCAAGTGGGCCCAGGGGCATCAGAAAGGGCCTCAAAAGATGGAAAAGCCAGAGTTGCCGCAGACTCAGTGGGATTTAAGGATGCTACAAGGCCAGATCTGAAGATGGAACGTAAGCAGCCACTAGAAAATGTTCACAGATTCTACCCTGGAGCCTCCAGAAGGGACCGCCCCCTGCCGACACCTTGATGTCAACCCGGTGAGACCCGTCTCTGACTTGTAACACCCAGAACAGTAGGGGAACGCACCACATTGTTTACGCCACCGAGTCTGTGACGCTTTGTTACAGCGGCAACAGGAAACTCAGACAGATGGTCAGCACTGGCCTCTCTGACGGGCATTCATACCAAGGGCGGAAGCATGACGAGAAGAGGGCCACACCAAGGTGGCAAGACGACCACGCGGAAAACCCTGGGATCGGAAAGGGGCCGACACGTTTTGAGAACAGCACGAAGACCGTGGAGGCTGGAGTGTATACTGCTTAGCCTTGAGGTTCAGAGAAGAATTTAAAGCCCTTTAAATATTCAACGCGACCCAACTTTGGGGGGAAACAAAGCAGTCTTTAATGATTTCCTTGATTTTAAACTTGTTGAGGGCTAGGACCGGAGATCATCCATATATTAATAATAACTAGCACAAAGAATTCCACAAAGTGCAATTTTCCTTCGTAATTCCAATTTATATGCCTATTTAGATTCCTAACATGCATTCCAGATCTTCAGAATGTGTCTTATTCTCCTATATTCTGTCCTGTGGCACCCAGCAGTATATTCATGTGCCTGACCCGTAATAGGCACTAAATAAATATTTGTGGGGTAAATATGCCCGGGTTTTTGGTTTGAAAATATACCCCCTGATGCTATATATCCCCCTATGACCTGTTCTCCCAAGTCACCCTAGAAATAATTTGAATGTTTTGCTTTGGTTGGAAGAGGAAGGCGACGGACCCAAAGGCCACTGGCACTACCTGTCTGAAAGGAAGCTCAGGGCGGGGGGTGCAATGGAAGAGGAAGGACTAGTGATTTGTTCATAAAGTATTATCAAGATATCAAGCGAGCTAGAGGTCACTAATAATGGCAACTGCCTCATGCTGGGAAGAAAATATTTTTTTTTTGGAGGGGGGCTGTCCCCCACACCACTCAAGCTGCTGAGCAAGCAAAAAATCGCAATATGAATAAACTCTGCGGGCACGAGAAGTCTGGGGCTCCCTTTTAAATCAGTTCCTAGAAGGCGAGAAACCAGTATATCATAGTGAGACAATCATTTATAATGGGACCATTATTAGGAGCCAAGATATAAAAATTGTACATGAAACAGCCTTATAAGCAGATTCAGTGCGTGGCTGATTAACCTCCCTGTCCCACCGGGGGCCTGGGTGGCTCAGGGGAGTGGTAATGAGATGTGGAAGTCATTCGCCTCGAGGTCACAGGTTTAAAGCTGGACATGTGAGACGGGCCTAATTGCTACTCCTGGGTGACTCGGCACAGAACAGAGGGGCGTGTGCTGCCTTGTGGGCTTGGAGACGCAGAGACCAGGGTTCGAGTCCCTGTGCTGTCCCTGAATTGGCTGTGGGGTCACAGATGCTCCGGCGGCCTAGGTCCCGCAGCGTATACGATTTTGTTAAGGTTGATTCCTTTCTTTTTTTGTTGCAAGGTAAATGCGAACAGGCTTGGCACGTGGTAAGTATTTGACAGAGGGGGACTACTGCTGTTCTCTAAAGAATACATTTCCTTTTGCATCCTTAGCCATTGCAAGGGCTAGAGTAGCCATGAACATTACAAGTTCAAGCACCACCGAATCTTCTCGGGTCTGGATAGCTTCACAGAGCTCGTCTGCCATTTCCAGGGAACAAAGAGGAGGCCCTTACCTTCGGTTATCTGCTTTGGGTTACCAGGGGCAGGGATAATACCAGCGTTAATAGTCACCAAGAGCCTACTATGTATCAGGCAAATGTATTATACATTTTGTCTCCATTCACTAATTTAATCCTTGCAGAATCCCCACGCGGTAGGTACCATAATATTACTGTTACAAGCAGTAATCCCACGGGTTTATGCCTAGTAGGATGAAAGGCATTATGTGTACTCAGGCGGTAGGATTCCAGAATTTGTTTAACTACTGGACTGGGTCCCGAACAAGGGCTGGGAACAATCAGGAAAGATGCTTTGCCTGAGTATCTGTGATGAATGTGCCTCACGCCCAGGGTTCCCCAATGATGCATCCTGACAGGGAGCCAGGATCACCAGCAGCAAAAGAAACGGTGGTCAATGTGGGAGCTCTCCGTGGACCCACGAGCAGGTGTCTTTGCTGGCAGAAGCCCATGGTGACAACGCGGGGGCTTAGTATGCCCAAGCATCTTATCCATCAGATGGGTCGTGGTGGCAGGAGCATCACAGAAACAAATGAGTTGGGCACTGCTGGCCCAGGCAGCACTGAATTTGACCTGGTGCACCCAAGAGGTGCTCCACAAAGGTGACAGATGTCACCAAGACTGAAACACAAGTGGGGAGCCCAGAGAGTGAGGGAGGAGCAATGAGAGGGACTTTAAGCAAAAAAAAAAAAAAAAAAAAAAAAAAAAAGAAAGGCAATGGGAAGTGGCAGAAAGAGGAGGTTGGAAACCCTATCCCTGGGTTCAAATCCCACCTGTGACGTCTTCCTCCTTTTCTCTTTCCCCATACCTCCTCCCCACCGCCCCCTTCCAACCTGCCTCCTGGTCCTGGAGATAAGGGCAAATGCTTTCCGACAACATAGGAGAAGAGGTATTTGGTAACATCCCTGGATTAGGAATTCCAATTTGGGTATATGCAAAAGTGCTGTGTGTTTAAGTTTCTTGTTAAATGGAGAGAAACTGCATTATCTGGGGGGCAGGGGGTCTGCCATGCAGGTATGTCCCACCTAATCCAACACAGTACTTAAGTGTTAACTCTCCAGTAAATTGGTTGTTGTTTTTCCTCCTTGCCACCCCCCTCCCCCCCCCCCCCCCGCCCCAGCCCTGCACTTTCCAAGGACCCGAGGCTCTTGATGAAAAGGGAGGAATAATCCTTTCTTTGGTGTCTGCTATCAAGATCTATTTGGTAACCCACTCCTCTAATGCCGCCTGCGCAGAGAAATAATTTCAGCTCCCCGTTAATTTGAGTATTGAACTGAAATTCTGCAGCTGCTTGCTGCCAAGCCTGAAAGCAGAAATTAATTTCAATGACCCAGGCGAGTGGAGGGGAGCTCTGTCAGGTAATTAGTCTTTGTCTTTTGCTACTCAGGGTCTATCGCTGTGCTAATCCGTACATAAACCCAGGCTTTCCCCGAGTCGCTGGCAATCTGCGGGGCCGTTTGACTACCTCTTGCTTAGGTTCACCGAGAGAGCCCGGGCATCTGCGGCGAAGCGGATGAAGGCTCCCTTTCATGTTTTCCCTTCTTCCTTCCACCTATTTAGGGCCCCGCAGAATTCATGCAGCTGATCTACATGTTCTTTTCCTGTTTGATCGAGTCTGCCGTTGATTAAGTGGAACTTGGGGCGGGAGAGGGGAGGGGGGGGAAGGTTTCCCACTCCGGCAGCGTTCTGACTTGCCGGTTTATTAATGAAAGAGGCACCAATATTGATAGCCCTGACGCTTCGAGTGCCACAATTATGGGGTATGTCCTTCCAGGCTTCTAATTAAGAAGGAGCCTCTTCTACCCTGGAGGGGCTGTATTGTCACATTTGCATTGGATTCTGGCTTGGGTGGGGGGCTCCCCTGCCTTTTCTTTTAGGAAAATCTCCTAGGGGAACCCTAGACCTGAGAAAAATCAACACAGGTATGGAAAGCTTTGTTCTCTGTGGGGGCCATTTCGAAATCCAAGGAAAAGAATGATTTCTGGAGAAGGTACCTGTTCACAAAATACAGCCTACTTTCCTTCCATCCCTCTCCCAAACTTTTCTGGGCTTTGTGTTTTTCATGTTTTAAACCCTGAAGGAATTGGGTCGGGTGGTTTAAAAAATCAAATAGTTATGATCATTTTTTTGAGCACTTGGAGAGGACTTTACATCTGCTAGCGAAGTTCACCCTTAGAGCAACTGTGTGGGTAGGTTTCAGCGGTCCCATTTCACAGATGAGAAAACTAATGTTCAGCCAAGGGAAGGTGTGCAGCTCGTGGCTCTTTCTGACCCAAAGTCCCTCTTTCCTTCCACTCCATGCATGGAACAGTCAAAAGCCCACAGGGCCAGCCTGCAGGCCAGAATTCCGGCCCAGAGCAGCTGGCCTGCGGTGGCACGAGGATATTTCAAGAGAACTGGGAAATCTGGATTTTTACGTGAATTCCTCCTTAAATATTGGTAATTCATTTGTTAATGAAGCCTGCATTTGTGTGCAGATTCAGAGACCCTCTATGTGCCTTAGAATCAAGATAGATGTTTAACCCTGTCTTTATTTATTATTATTATTATTATTATTATTATTATTATTATTATTATTCTGAGCACCTCATCCATAAGAAAAAGACCCAGCTTTGTTTGTTGGCTTTGCCTTTGTCACTCTCAGGTCTGGATGGTCCCAGGCTCCGGAACTGCCCCAGCACAATGCCAAATTTAAAATGGTAACATCGGGCACCTGGGTGGCTCAGTCTGGTAAGCATCTGACTTTGGCTCGGGTCATGATCTCACGGTTCATGGGTTTGAACCCTGCGTCAGGCTCTGTGCTGAGGGCTCAGAGCCTGGAGCCTGCTTCAGATTCTGTCTGTCTGTCTGTCTGTCTCTCTCTCAAAAATAAATAAACATTTTAAAAATGAAACAAACAGTGGCCCCCAAATGACTTCCTCCTAGTCCTTCCAGGGTTAACCTCAGACCCTCGCTCTCCCTTTTTACTGGGTCTTGTGCCTTGCACGGGCCAGTTGCAGAGACATCAAGCAGGTGCATCCAGAGTCCGGGGCGGGGGGGCACTCCCCAGTCCCACCTCTCCTGCAGAGTCCTTGTGAACCCACCCTGGGGTTCACTCCCAAGTCAGTAAGGAACCCTGCTGTGTGACCTCGGGCACCTGATCACCTGCAGAAGCATCCTGTGTGCCTTGACACCCAATGCAGCCAGACTACACAGGCTTACGGTTCTGAGTTTTTTTCCCCTTTTTATTTTATTGCCCCAAACAGAACAATGGCGACCGAGCACTGGACAGCAAGCCAGTCTTTCAGCCTCAGTCTTCCTACCTCGAAAGTGGCCTCCATATGCCTCCCTCATTGCCTGTCGGGAAATTTTAAAAGGAAAGCAGAGCTGACACTCAGTAGGCCTGCAGGACATCAGGCTCCCACCGCCAGCTCCCAGACATCTTAATCCTCTTGCTTCAGACTCATATTGTTCAGGTTTTATTCCTCCCAGTTTTTTTCTTTCCTTTTCTTTGTTTTTTACATGCTTAGGACTGAAGACTGGGAATGGGAAAAAACGAAACAAAACAAACCCTGAATCTTCATAGGAGCTACAACTGTGAAATCTAATCATTTCTCATTTTAGGATGAATTCCTAGGCATGACAACATTCCCTCCCAAAGGGAAGAGAAAGACAGAGAGGGAGAGAGGGAGAGTGACTTAGTAACAGAAAAGCTCTAATGTTCTAATGCATCTCATTGGAACCAGAAGTGTTCCATCCTGCCTCTGACCCCCTTCTGTCCCTTCCGGCCTGCTGCTGGGTGGGGGGGGGGGGGGGGGGGGGGAGGGGGCACCGAGGAAAAGTCAGAAGCATTAGTCTCGTGTCAAGCAGCACTGCCATCCACATTCTATGAGAGTCAATTGCAATTAACAGGGCCATTCAGAAAAGTCAGGTACAGGCCAGACAAAGGGAGCACGGCCAGATCTTATCAGAACCCAAGGCTGGCAGGCCAAGCCTTTCCAGTGCTGTTTGCACAGAGGCAAAAAAAAAAAAAAAAAGAAAAAAAGAAAAAAAAATGGTGGTGGAGGGCTTGCTGGGCAGGGGAAGGAAAGCAGAGCCAAGGAGGAGGGGGAGGGACAGGGAGTAAGAAGGGACAACCAACTAGGAGAGAGGGTTAAAAATGGAATGGCAGACCCCTGTGCCTGCCCCTGGGTTCAGATCCTGACTCTTGCCCGGGGCTACTTAGGACACTTAGACAAATCACTCACCCCTCCAAGCCTTGGCCGGGTTATCTGTAAAATGGGAGGGTCATAGTACCTTCGCGCTTTTTTTTTTTAATTGTCTTATGTAAAACGCTGTGGGTAGTGCCTGGTGTGACACAGCTAGTCCAGCAGCTGGACTGGAGTGGACCAGGAGGTATGGAGATCCGGGAGAGAGGCAGCTTCGTGAAGCATGCACACATCCCAGGGGGGGAAATCGAACACTGCAGAGAGACAGGCGAGTGGGTTGAAAGTGACTCCCTGTCCACTGGTGGAACCAGGCATGGAGACCTTTCCTCCTCTTGGAGAAAGGAAAGGGCCTGCAAGGAAGTAGTCTTCCACGTACCCTGCACTTCACGGGTGCTGATACCGCCTACAGAGGTCCCCGATGAGCTCCCGCAGGATGGGAGATGGGGGTGAACACTGCAGCAGGCCCTGGGCCAGGAGAACATTACCCAGGCCACATATGCCCCACCACTACCAACAGCTCCATGTAACATCTCCCCCCCGCTCACTTCTAAGGTGCTTACGTTTCTTTCAGACAGAAGAGACAGGGCACCCACTATGTATTTAGTTCTGTGCCATTTACCAATGGACCCCCAGAAGAACAGCGTCTGTAGCCTCCTTTCCTCATTTCTTTGTTCTGAGGATGGCCTCAGGGACTAAGGGAGTGCAACATGGTAGAAAGTTCCAGAAAAATCTGATTTCAAATGCCAAGTGGGCGACTCAGGAGTGACGTGACTATGGCCCATCTGCTTGAACTGTTACAAGCCTCATCGGTAACACGGGGGCAGGAATACTTATCACAGGATTACAGAACACATGTAGAAAATGGAAGAGGTGTGCTGGGTGTTTGAGGCATGCTATTTATGTTTTATTTTTGCAGGTTCCTCGATGTGCTCTAGATGGACAGGCACCGGGGAGGCTGGACCATCGGTTTGCCTCAAGCGGGCACAGGCGCCTGTCAGGAATTGGGCAGGCAAGTTCAAACCACACCAGCCTCTTCGCTAACATAAGGAATTCTCCCCAGTACAGAGGCCCTCAGACTGGTCTTATGAATTCTTTAAGCGATGAAGCTCATGCCGCCCCAGGAAGAAGTTATCCGAAAGGGCCAGCCAAATTAACTGGAGGTTGAATACTTCTTGAACCTCTTCCAGAAACAAAACACACAACTCCAGGGAAGGTGGGGGGACTCCTCTCTATTTTCACTTCCCTAGCTAAGCTGACTATTTTTGTTCGCATGCCTCGGTAATTGAGCACTTACCTTTCAGACCCTCTTAGAATTCCAGAAACTGGAGGCTAAAAAATCCATTAATTTAAATTTTTAAAAGTTCCCATGGAGCAAGAGAAAAGGGGGTCATTACTAGGAAGCGAAAGGACTGAGCGTGGTGGGGGAGGAGAGCAGTCACTCGATTTTCTATCAGGAAAAAAATAACACACTGCAAAACCTCATTAAGCCGGTATCGGCTTATTCAAAAGAGCTTATCATTTGCAGCAACTATTCCCCAATCAACTGGATGCCTCTATTGTAATCTCCTTTAATGCTGAAAGCCTGATAATTAAATATATTAATATATCAGAGAGGCTGGGCTTGGTTCATTGGGTGGCACGGGCATTTTGCGGTGATGCCCCTCCGAAGCATCCAGCAAAGCACTCCGTGCGTAGTAGGTATTCCATACCCCTTCACTTCCTTTCCCTGCATTTTGCATTATCAAAGCTTTCATCTGGCCTATAACATGTCTAGTCCTTATCAAGAATAACATGTTTCCATTTTAATATACTACCTTTTATTAAACTGGAGCCACAAACTCTTAATAGCAAGGGCCTGTTCAGGGCACTCTAATCACCACTGGCGAGCAGATACCCCTCTGAGGAAAACACGGGCAGTGTTCAACGGCAGGGATGGGGACCGTCCGTCCACCTTCATGGCGGCAGAATGAGTTATGGGATCGTATTATCGATGCAATGAGGCCAGGCTCCCTCTGCACTTCACTTCCACAGCAGACCTCTGAGCCCAGAACAGCAAGAGGCACTTTCCTCTGTGACCTGGTTTCCAAGGCGTTCCACCCCCCCACCCCCAGAAAGTGGCCACCACTCATGTCAGCACAGGAAGGCCTACTTCTGAGACTTTTTTTTTTTTTTGTAATTGAAGTGTAACTGACACACAATAGCCTTTTAGTTTCAAGTGTACATCACAGTGATTTGGTATTTTTATACATTACTAAGCGATCCCCACGATAAGCCTAGTTATCTGTCACCAAAGTTATTACGACATTGTTGACTATATTCTCTGGGTTGTACATTACATCCCCATGACATATTCATTTCGTAACTGGAAAATCCTCTTCCCCTATTTCACCCACCCCCCGAAACCCGCTTCCTTCTGGTAACCAATGGTCTGTTCTATGTATCTATGAGACCCCCTTATTTTGTCTATTTGTTTTTTGTCTTATATATTCCATATCGAAGTGAAATCACACAGAATTTCTCTCTGTCTGTGACATATTTTTCTTAGCAACATAGCCACGAGGTCCATCCGTGTTGCTGCAAATAGCAAGACTGTATTCTTTTTTAATGGCTGCGTAATATTCCATTGTGCATGAACACCAACGACATCTTTATCTGTTCAGCTATCGATGGACACTGACGTAGCACCCGTATCTTGTCTACTGTAACTAATGTGACAATGTACACAGGGGTGCGTAGATCTCTTTAAATTGGTGTCTTCTCTTTCTTCAGATAAATGCCCAGAAATGCAACTGCTGGATCGTAAAGTGGTTCTATTTTTCATTTTTTTGAGGAACCTCCACTGTGTTTTCCATTGTAGTCACACCAGTTTATATTCCCATCAGCAATGCGTGAGGGTTCCTTTTTTTCTCTACATCCTCACCAAAACTTATTATTTCTTGACATTTCTTGGTCATTTTTGCTAACAGCTGATCTGACAGGTATGCGGTGATATTTCATTGAGGTTTCGGTCCAACTCCGGAGTTCTGTGAGTATCTGCCACTCACAGATTTTTCCCAAGGTGGACACCCACGCTTGGGGCAAATCAATGCCTCATGCTTTTCATGGTGATGGCGAGGCCAGCAATGGTGACCGTGATGACGATGAGAATGGCACTGATGACGATGAGGTGAACGGCGATGCTGTGAGTGTGTGCCGTACGAGCATCCTCTGCATCTGATCCTCGCAACGCTCTGAGGAAGAGCTCGGTACCGCCCCCATTCTGTAGATGGAGACACCGAGGCTCACAGAGGATAAGTGAGTTGCTCAAGACGCCCAGAAAGTAAATGGCCCAGCCAGAACATGGGCGCAGGTGGGCAACGTCGAGTTCTGCCTTAGCTAACACTACCTTGGTGTCTTAATCTACTCAAGTGCGGTAAGAAAACACCCCAGCTTGAACAACAGACATGTATATCGCACGGCTCTAGAGGCTGGGAAGTCTAAGATCCAGGCACCGGCAGATTCAGTGTCTGCTGAGAGCTCTCTGCTGGGCTTGCCCACGGTGCCTCAGGCTCCGTCCTCACACGGCCCTTCCTCACTGCACGCGCGCAAAGAGAGACGGCCGTATCTCTGCCCTCCGCTTCTGATAAGGGCGCTAATCCCCTCCCAAGGGTCCCGCTCTCGTGACCTCATCTAAATCGAATCACCCCCCAAAGGCCCACCTCCAAATACTATCACGTTGGTTAGGGCTTCAACATAGGAATGTGAGGGGACACGTTCAGTCCCTAACAACCCACTTCAAGCAACTGTGCCTCCCCTGCTGTCTGGGTGGAAACAGCACCTCAGAACCCCTGCCCTTCCTCCCAGATGAGTTGTCCCCAGGTCCCTAGGATCTAGTCAGGCAGCGTGGCCAAGATCTAAGCCCCCAGCCATCCTTCCTCGGGCCTCCTGGATGACCGATTAAAGGAGCAGCCAGGCATCCTTCCAACAGGCAAAACACCCGAGGCTTAGACTGAAAGGGTTTCGCACATCTCATCCCAGCCCAGAGCTGGACACCGGCTGGCCCTGCATCGGGCAACCTTCCACCGCAGACACTGGGGGGCCAGGGCGTGGCTCGGGCATCGGACACAGCTAGATGTGAAATCCAATGATACTGGGCAAAGTGGACAGCCGGGAAACGGATGCCGCAGGGGTGCAGCCAAGGTTGTGCGTCGACCTCAAAGGAGGTCACGGCACTGAGTCTGGTTCCGTGTGCCGTACAAGCTCGGTACGTGTCCACACCATTACAGGCCTTCTTCCTCCCTGGGCCTGTGCACAAGTTCAGCACTTGCCCCAACCTCCTACACACACATACACACACCCTGTCGCTCTCTCTCTCTCACATACACACTCCCTCACGTAAACACTCTCATCCACTTACATACGCACTCTCACTCGCACTCATTTGCACATACTTGCACACTCATCGTCAATCACATGCACACACACTCTGTCACACTCACACATATGCAAACACACGCACACACATGCACGCACATCCTGACCTAGTTCGGAGCCTCCGGGCCACTGGCTCTCAGCCTGATTCTGTTGAATGGTGTTTGCAGGGAGGCCCCCTCCCGGCCACCCGACGTCCCTAGAACTGTAACGCTTCCTCTGGCTCTCCCAACCAAACAGCGTTGCCGGTGCCCGAGTGAGTAAGTGAACGAGATACCAAAAGGACGACTTACGCATCCGTCAAATACACAAAAGGCAGAAGCACCTTATTGCCAAATGTGGGTATTTCAACATCCACTTGTAACAAGATACTTGTTAGACACTAAACCAGCCGCCAGTTCTCAGCTGACAACAATTTATGGTTTTCCTGTTCCCCTGGGCACTCGTGTTTTAAGGTAAAAGTCTCAGAAGAATGAACTCTGCTGGCGGAAGCGTTCTTCCGAGCATCTATAGATACGGGGGGGAAGCAGGCGTGTGGTGCAGGAGACCGCGGCGAGCTCACCAGCCGCACCCGCTCCGCGGTGCCCCGGCAGGTGAGGCAAAAGCGTGGTGTAGCCGCCGTGGTTAGCTGCCACCGTGAGTGAGGGCTTGGACCTGTGGGTCGCCAGGGGGGAGCTCCGAAAAGGACACACGGCTCTTTGGAGGGCTGAGCCGGCATCGTCCCGGGCAGAGAAAAACCTAGACAACCCTGCATCCCCCCACCCCCCACTCCCCTTGCTGATCTACATCCGCTCCCCTGGCTGACCTACATGTGAGTGGAACGTGAAACGGGCGTCTGCCCGCATATGACGTGCTCTGGAGCGCAGGCTAGGCCGTGGTGCACCTCACGTCCTGCAGAGTCCTCTCTCTGCACCACACGTGAGATAAGGAAGAAAGAGCGGCCGGCCAGCTAATGTCCCCCTGCACGCAGGAGGCAGCAGAGGTGGCTTTCTTGAGAAGGCCTTACGGCGACCAGGTGACGGCAAGCAGGGGACTTCGCAGTGGCACCGCGGAGCCAGGGACCTGTCTGCCTGCCCGCTCGTCAGAAACCTGCATGAGGAGAGGCTGCGGGCCCTGTCCCTGCGTGTGTTCTAGAGGAAGGACCCGAGCAGAGTCCTGAACTCGTGGGTCCCTTTTAAAGGCACACCAAGTGCACGGCTGCTGGCTCAGACTGCTTGGTAGAAAGGGCAGGATTGCGGGGAAGATGAGGCTTTGAGATCCAGGAGCCCTGACTTCCAACTCCTGACTAACGGCGTGACCTCCCGGTCACTCCAGATCCCCACGTCTTTGTCTGTAAGACCACGAGAACAGGGGCGCCCGGGGGCCTCGGTAGGTTACATGTCCGACTTCGGCTCAGTTTGCGATCTCACGGCTCGAGAGTTCAAGCCCCGCGTTGGGCTCTGTGCTGACAGCTCAGGGCCTGGAGCCTAGTCAAATTCTCTCTCTGCCCCTTCCCCATTCACATTCTGTCTCTGGCTCTGGCTCTCTCTCAAAAAGAATAAACACTAAAAATCAAAAGACAATGACAACAAATGCTGGGTCCTTCTTCCACGTGGCCCCTCTCTCCCTTACACTCAGAGGCCATTCGGCCAAAACGTAAGGAAGGGGGTGTGCAGTGTATTCCAGCTGCTCTAACAACATACCAGACACTGGGTGGCTTAAATTCACCAAACTCCATTTCTCACAGCTCTGGACTCTGGAAGTTCCAAAACGGAGTGCCAGAGAGGTCCCGTGAGCGAGGGCCCTCTTCCTGCTCCAGGGCCAGAGCCTTTTCTCTGTCCTCACACGCTGGAGGAGCTCTCTGGAGCCCGTTTTATAAGGCAAGAATCCCACTGAGGAGAGCTCCACCCTCACGAATTCAGCGCCCCCCCCCCCCAAGGTCCCACCTTCTAATACCAGCATCTTTGGGAGGTGGGATTTCAACATAAGAATTCTGGGGAAATAGTCACACAGACCCTCTGGGGAGGGTCTTCTGGGGGTAGGTGGAGGGCACTGTAAGGGTTAGATCGCCATCTCCCCCATTCTCCCCCTCCCTTTCTTGGTCTCCGCACCCCCTCCCCCCAGCCCACGACATCTGCAGCAACAGGAGTGAGAACATCTGAAGCAAAGGACTCAGGGTGGAGGCAGCTGACCAGCTCAAAAATGGCTGCCGGTGCTCAGAACATGCCCACCTACTATGTACCAAATAGGATGCTAAGTGCTTTCGTGAATGGTATCATTTATTCCTCGCTTCCCTTCAGAAAATCCTAGGAAGAACAGACAGGTATTGACCTCACCGTACAGAGCAGAAAACATAGCTTAGAAAGATGAAGTCACTTTCCAAGTTCTTGAAAGTACGATCCAGCTGAGCCCTGGGAAGTCAGAAAGAAGAGTTTATTCGTTATGTAGGAGGGAAAGACTACTCCAGGCAGAGCGAAGAGCTTGTGTCAAGGCCCTGTGGCAGGAGTTGGGGGGGGGGGGGTGCTGGCAGCCTCCAGGGGGAAGGGGAGTGGGGTGAGAGGAGGTGGCAGGGAGTGGCAGGTGCTTGAAGAACCTGGTAAGGATTGGGGGTTTTGTCCTAAGGGATATGAAGGGCCGGGGGGGGGGGAGTGATGACACAGGGAGTGGCAAATGGGATTTCTGTTTTAGAGAAATGACTCCAGTGTCTGCCTGAAGAAGAGATTTCAACAGAGGCAGGAGGGGAGGCAAGGTGCCAACCAGAAATCGTGCTGACAATCCGGCTAACGGCCGAGATTCAGAATTCACCCACCGCTGCCAGCGAGGGTGGTGCAGGAAAACAGAGCAAGGCCAAACCTCGGTAGCGTTTTCTGTACCCTATCCCTTGCAGAGAGAAAAAAAAAGAAAAAAAGAAAAAAGACCCAAGCGAAAATTCTTCCTGTTTTTAGAGCCTTCTAAATGGCGTAAGAATCCCGATGGGAAAGTCCAACGTGGAAAAACAAGCAGGAGTACCCTTTGGAAAGTTTTAATTTTGTTTTAACTTTGCTAAATCTACTTACATTCACATTTTGAAATATGCATGCATGATAAAGCACTGCAGTTGTGGTCTATTGGGTTAAAAATCCGCTTTTTGGAACGGGTTCAAGGGAACACTTATACAAAAGACCTCAGAATGGAAAGTAGATAAAATAGAATGGAAACAGCCCCTAAATATGCAAGATAAATGCGCAGTGAGGAGGAAACTGGAACCATCACGAAATGGGAGGTTCAAAACAGCTGGCCTTTTAGTCCCTCATGGAACGTGCTGGAAGGGAAGTGTCTGGCCAGTTCTCGGCATCGACATTCACACCTTTCCAAGGTGTCTCCTCTTCTGTTCAGAATTCAGTTGAAACCGAGAAATTAACACTCAACTTAAGGCAGTGAAATTCCATTCTAGCATGCTACTCGCAAAGCATGGGGTGATCATGGTGTTTATTTTGCAAAGTTCCGTACAAAGAGAGCTAAAAAAAAATTTTTCTGGAATAAATCCACCAACAAGCATTTCTGTGCTTATTCTCTGTAATTATCCTTGTATGGGGACGCATACAAAAGAGGAAGAAAATATGGTTCTTATCCTTAAGGAGTTGGCAATCCACTTCGGAGGGTACTCCTCGACTCCTGGCGTGTATAGGAATCACCTCGGGAACCTGACAGAAACACAGGTCTGCCCACTGGATCTCACACTGCCCCCCAACTCCCCGTGCATAAGAATATCCACACAGGGACTGGAATTTGCATTTGAAGCAAACCAAAGGACTTCTGATAGGGGCTGGGATTTAGAGCCAGTGAAGTGAAAAGAAGGAAAAGCTCCAGGAAGCATTAGTACCACAGAACCCAACTAGAGGGAGAGATCCCGGTGCCTGTCCGGCCACACTTGTCTCCAAAGCTGCAGCCCATCGACGGCAGCCATACCAGATGTTTAAGCATCCAGCCTTTGCTTTCCCGGCCCCAACAAAGGGCACAGATCCTTTGTGTAGAGGTTCATTCCACTGTAGGACAACACTTGACTGTCCTCTACTGAGCCTTGCAAAAGCAGGTGTTTCTTGTATCTTCCTCAGGATGAACACATTCCGGTTCCCTCAACCCCTCTCCTAATGCCCTGGTCCCAAGGCCCCCGTCACTCCTGTCACTCTACCAAGGACCAATTCCAGTCTGCCATTAGTATTCTTATCAGGTGATACCCAACACGGAAAATGAGATTCCAGATGTGGTTTGACCAATGCCAAGTCCAAAGACCAACTGACCAACGCCAATGCCTCTCTTGATCCGGAAATTTATGATTTCTACAGCTGCCCAAGGGTGCATTGCTGTTGTCAAAGCCTGACACATTGAAATCACTATCTTCTCTCTCTTGCACCTCCTATTCATCTAGTAACTTTTCAGAAATGAAAGACAGTTAATGCCACTCGTGTTGTTGCTTAGTGGTCCCGAGTTTCTTAGCTAAAATTTCAGAAATTATGTATTTAGTTAGTTGTTGCCGCATTTTCACAGGGATTAACAGGCAAGTTATTTCTTTCTTCTCTCCTCACCCTCGCCCCACACACTCATTCTCATTCTTCTCTTTATCAGCTCAGGTCCACCTCTTTCCTCTTGCTCCTCTCCTTTTCTCCACGATTTCAACAAGATTTCCAACAGACACACCTGAGGCCTGGTGGGAGACTTCTTTTTACTCAAGGACTCCCAGTATCCTAGAACTTCAGGATTTGAAGGAAGCCTTGGAGACCAGCCGAGGCAAACCCTTCAATGTGGAGGTGCAAAGGGGACAGAGGTCACACTGAGATGCCCAAGTTGGGGCCGGGCCAGGATCAGGACCCAGACCTTCTCCCGGGCTGAGCATTTTTGACATCCTGTCCTTTTGGGGACTTGGAGGCTGAGCTGTGTGGCCGGGGCAGGGGTGAGGGGGAAGGCTCGACGGCCCACCTTGGAGAGGTATGGTGGCAAACGCACTAAGAGAGACAGTGGTCTCTCCGGTCCCTGAATTGGGTAAAATGTTAAAGGAGAGCAAGAACTCACCCACCCCCCTCACTGCTCAAATGAGACTTCTCTTAAGAGTAGAAACAATGCCGCTGAGATCCCAGATTTCCCGGTAGCATGCTGCCCTTTGTGTGTGTGTGTGTGTGTGTGTGTGTGTGTGTGTGTGTGTGTGTGCGCGCGCGCGGGACGGGGGAGAGGGAAGGACACAAACAAAACAAAAAAGGAAATGAACACAGAAACAAAAACAGAAGCGCACCTTACAACGACGGCGGGGTACCAAAGGGGCACAGGCGCCAACTGACCGAGCTCCTGATGGCCAGGCCTGGAATAACGTGAGCAAGGAGACCAACATAGTCGTGCTGGATTATAAGCCGAAGCGGAGAATAAATATCCATGAGCCTGCACGGCTGTAAATAAATGGCTGAATAAATAAATAACTGGGGGAGAAGGGACAAATCTCCCATGCAAAAGAATTCCAAATAGTTTATGTAGATGCTGTGCCCGCCAAGAACGAGAACATAAATCCCTACTCCTATAGCGTGAGCTGCACACAGCAGCCTCCTTCCAAAAGGAAGAGTGTGGGATGGACAGGAAAAGAGTAACCGTATCCTGGAGAGAGGGGACGGATCCTGCCTAGGCCAGGTGAAGAAGGTCTAATAGAGATCATTCACCTTAACATATGTGACAATATGTGACCCTGATGATGTGATGAGAAGGACATTGTACCCTGAGGTCTTCTCTTCCAAAACCCAAAACCCAAGTCTAAGCATGGAAAAAAAAAAAAACATTAAGACAAAGTCCAATATTGGGACATCATACATAATCCTGGACTGGCACTCCTCACAACTGCCCATGTCACCAAGGACAAGGGAAGTCAGAGACACTACTGCTGTCTGAGGAGTCCAAGGACACATTAATAACTAAATGTAATGTAGGACCCTGGATGGGATTCTGGAGCAGAAAGAAGTCACTAGGTAAAAACTAAGGAAATGTGTATAAACTGTGGGCTTGAGTGAAGAAGAATATATCGATATTATTTAACTGTAATAAATGTACCTGATTTTGTAAGATGTTAATAACAGGAGAAGCTGGGGGTGAGGTATGCGGGAAGTCCGTTCTAGTGTCTCAGTCTTTGTATAAATCTAAAACTGATCAAGAAACAAAGCCTATTTTTTTTAAAAAAAGTCTGTTTTAAAAGTGTGTGTAGGGGCGCCTGGGTGGCGCAGTCGGTTGAGCATCCGACTTCAGCTCAGGTCACGATCTCGCGGTCCGTGAGTTCGAGCCCCACGTCAGGCTCTGGGCTGATGGCTCAGAGCCTGGAGCCTGCTTCCGATTCTGTGTCTCCCTCTCTCTCTGCCCCTCCCCCGTTCATGCTCTGTCTCTCTCTGTCCCAAAAATAAATAAACGTTGAAAAAAAAAATTAAAAAAAAAAGTGTGTGTATATGTACACACACATGCAAGCATGCACACACTATGTGAAAGAACAGCATACAGAAAAGCATATGACCTTCTAGAAGTGCGTTGGGGGTTGCTTGGGTAGGGACATACTCTGATACTCTGAAGGGGGGCATGTAAGCCCTAAGTGGACAGGCCCCAGGGACTCCTGGCCTACGGGGAGGTGACAGCTAGAAGAGACGTGGAGAAGGGCACAGAGCATGGGGCATCCCGGTCACCCCCGTCTCCCCAGAAAACCCAGGTGTCAGTGGCTCCACCAGCATGGTTCATGACCCATCAATGCTTCAGAGACCAGAAGTGGGAGCCAAGACTTTGGGCCACTTGGGACCCACAACCTGTGAGAGGCAGCCAAGCAAAGGGGGAGAGGGGTGTCCTAGAATCTCAGCAAGAACACCTCCTCCAAAAGACAGGCTCTCGTTCCAGGGACAGAACTCTGGGTTGGCCGGGCCATCAGCCAGGTTTGCAACGGGGCCATGATATTCTCACCTTGCAGATTCAATGAAAACGGCTTTGGACACGTACCCTGGTGGTGAGCACCATCCTTCATAACCGTGCCAGCATTCAAAACTGTGTTCATAAGATCCCGCTCCTTTAGGCAAATGAATTCAAGCCCGAAATCGTAAGGGGAATAATACTTTCCCGTTCAGCATTGTGCCTTTCTGCAATAAATAATTTCTAGTCAGGGTGCTAGAGAATTCTAAATGATAGACATATTATGTTCATGAAAGACAACTTTAAGAAAAATCTTTCTGCAATAAAAGTGAGGGCTTTCCCCCCTGCTTGGCATCCCAGCTTGCCATAGAAATGAGTGATTTTCTGAATTTCTGCCAAGTTAGATGGTTCAGCATGCTATTAGATTAGTCTGTTTATACAGAAACAGCCCAAAATAGGAAACACACAGAAGCTATTAAAGATATTGTCCTGTGAGGGAAAGAAGTGAATGGTTTTCTTACTGCAAGTGGGAAGTAAGATATAAGTCAGTATTAATGTGATAAAGAAGTTAATGCGTTCTAAAGCAAACCACTGGGTTCTTCATCTTGTTTCAGAGGTGACAATAAAAGGAACACACAGACGATTATTTAGGGTTGGGTGAGCAGGGAAGGTAGGGAACACTTTGCACAGCCCAACCGGACCTGCCAGTTAGAAATATATCCCTTTTAGAAACTGATGCTGGGGCACTGGGGGAGTTTTCAAAGGAAAAGATGGTTGGTGGCCAGAAAAAAAAAAAAAAAGACAACTAAATAAATATATAAATAAAACAGGGTTTCAGAAATTCCAAAGTGAAATTCCAATTTCACTTCTGCCCTTGGGTTGCTCTGTAAACTAATGGAAATCATATGACCTACAAGGTCAATGTGATTCAAGACGGAGGACTTATATTGCGCTCTACCTGTGAGATGCTGTGGATTGTTACTTTCCTCATCTATAAAGTAAGTGGACAGTGTGACCTATACCTTGAAGTCACTGCGTCTCTCCTCGGTAAGTCACAAGATGACCTATGGAGGAAAGACGGGGCCACATTCCGGCCATGTGAGCTGCTCCCGACAACATTTTAGGATAGACAATATGTGTCTCTGTAAGTAAAAGTATGTCTGAAGTGCTCAAAGAAAGCCTGGCGCTGTATTATTTTCCTCTTACTTTAGAGATGAAAATCGTGAAGAAACGGGGCTTACAAAATGCATGTTTTTTATGGAGTCACTATCTTCCTGGCTGTCCTCTGAGTTCTGTTGAGTAACTTAGAACTTGCTGCGCAGAATAGGAAAGAATGAAGTCTGCACTATCTATATTTGCTTTCCCACTGCTGTGTAACAAATTATTACAAATTTAGTGGCTGAAAGCAACCTACATTATTATCTTACAGTTTTCATGGGTCAAGAGTACGGTCATGGCTTATGGGTTGGGCTGTGGTCTCATCAGAGACTTATCAGGGGAATTTCAATCGCCTTTAAGCTCCCAAAGATTGGTGGCAGAACTAATTTCTTGCAGACTGTAGGACTGATAATCTCCATTTTCTTGTATATTCTGGACCAATCCAGAAGATTCCTGCAGTTCCTTGTCACATTGCCCACTCCATAGCTCCTCTCACCACATGGCATCTTACTTCCTCAAAGCCATCAATGGAGACTCTGGCTTCAGACCCTCTTTAAAGGGCTTTCATCTGATTAATCCAGGCCCACCCAGGATGATAACCTTTCTGATTAACCTCGCACCAACTGATCTGGGACCTTACTTATATCTACAGGATCCCTTCACCTTGCAATGTGATTTAGCCTAATCGATGAAGTGACATCCCATCATGTTTTCCATATTCTATTGGTTAGAAGTCCATTTCTCCACACACTCAAGGGGAGGATATCACAAGGGAGTGGATACCAGGAAGTGGGAATCAGTGGGGCCACCTAAGGATCCACCTGCCAAGTAGAGGAAGAAAACACAGGGCTTCACGTCTAAACAAAGTTTCATCAGAGTAGGGTCAGAATGACTCCATTTATGGGGCACCTGGGTGGCTCAGTCGGTGGAGCGTCCGACTTCACCTCAGGTCATTATCTCACTGTTCACGGGTTCAAGCCCTATGTCAGGCTCTGGGCCCATAGCTCAGCTTGGAGCCCAGGGCCTGCTTCAGATTCTGTGTCTCCCTCTCTCCCCCCATCCTCCACTGTCTTTCTCTCACTGTCTCTGTCTCTGTCTCTCTCTCAAAAGTAAATAATAAAACATTAAAAAAAATAATTATTTCATTTATGAGTGAGCATTTAGAATCTTGGAGGGTGGAGCGAATCAAGATAGAGCCCTGTATTTATTGCAAATAATCACATTTTCTCAAGGTTTTGCTAGAATAATGGGTTGCTAGGTATTATGTAACAAAATAAATGTATGCTTAAAACGTACAGTCAAGGGGCGCCTGGGTGGCTTAGTCGGTTAAGCGTCTGACTTCGGCTCAGGTCACGATCTCGCGGTCCGTGAGTTTGAGCCCTGCGTCGGGCTCTGTGCTGACAGCTCAGAGCCTGAAGCCCGTTTCAGATTCTGTGTCTCCCTCTCTCTCTGCCCCTCCCCTGTTCATGCTCTGTCTCTCTCTGTCTCAAAAATAAATAAACGTTAAAAAAAAAAACGTACAGTCAAAACTTGGCAACTGACGACCCGGTAACCAAAACCCTCTTTCTATCCAGGGCGACAATAAACCTGGGCATCAAGGAGCACCAAAGCATCAAGAAAAGCCAAGGCAGGCTCAAAGGCAGCTGTGTCTAGCTGCCTGAAAGGCTAGAACAACTCCACGTTCGCCGAGGACAATGAACGATCGAATGTTATAAGCTGGCCAATAAAAGCCAGGTTCTGAGGCTTCTAGACACAAGGAAAGAATAAGCGATACCAAGAGAGAAAGACACATCGAGAGGAAAGAGTTGGGGGCGAGTGAGGTTGGAGAGGAGGGAGGGAGTGAAGCAAATTTCATACCAGGAGGGACTGGCTGGCGGGGGAGGGGGAGGGGACAGGAGCCAATGTAGCTCCCCGTTAACTGAAAAGTTCAGCTAACCAAAATGACATATCAGTTAAGTAAGATTCCACGAGGCTTGGCAGCCTGATTCCGGCCATTAACTTTAATGTTTTCGGAATCCCGGCACTTGCACAGGTGTGAGTTGAAACCATCTGGTTTCTGTGCTCTACCCCACCTATTAAAGCCCAGCATCTTCAAAAGATAAATTGTGGACCATGCGGGTGAGGGAGGGACAGGAGGCACAAGGCTTTACCACATGCCTTGCCTTCACCAGAGAGACGCTTTGAAGAACCTTAGAATAGGATTGTTTTATTTTGAAATTGTGATGGAAAGTATAATAAAATAAACCAAAATAAAATATAGTAATATGCTTTAATACACAGAAATACCACCTGGGCAAATAAATTGCTCAGAAACAAAATCCCAAAGAAATAAACGCAATGTGTGGCGACCCAGACATGATAAATGAAGGAAGAAATAAACTGAGGTTGGCGGTGGGGGGGTGGGGGGTGGAGCTGGAATCCATATCCAAAACCATGTCTTTACAGTAGTGATGTTTATAAATTTGACACCTTTGCAAGGAGAGCTCACTCAAGATTATTTCTATGCAAATATGCGTCTTGCCAACCCAAGAGCACGAAGGAAAGAAAAAAAAAACTCCCAAATATATTTCTTGAAAATCAATTCGGGTGCAGTACAAGTACATCAAGGAGCTGCAGGTACACTGGTAAATATCAAAATGTTGTGTCGTGTGGGAGTTTGTCCGAGGACAAGCATCCCGGATACAGGGGACAGGAAACTGTTCCACTCTGCCCAGCGTTGAGTGTCTGTCTAGCCTGGAGAGAACATGGCAGCACACGCATCTCTGTCACTGTTACAACCACTTTCTTCCTTCCAGGGACAGAGCGGGAACCCTGAATGTCCCAAGCTCCCCGGTACCTTGTGGTGGACAGAGAAAGTTTGAAAGAAGGTTGCATGGGGCAAACTTGTAGAACACAGAGCACCCCGCCTGACCGGACTGCTGCCAGAGGGCTTCCAGTCCAGGCAAGCAGCAGGTTCCTCGGAGAAGGTCTCGGCCCGTCCCCTTCAGCCCCTTAACAACGATCCCCCAGTAAACACCTGATTAAATCAGCCTGTCATTTCCTGGTTAGGAACCTCGCTTCCAGAAAGCCAAAGGCGTCCTTTCCTTATACATCCTTTGTACACATCCTTTATTACACATCCTTTCCTTATTAGCTCGTAAGTGTACCGCCTCGATCGGCCGTGTGTCTAACCCTGTCCTAGGTATTCTATATTCATTATCGTCTGGAGATTGTCGCGCCTCATTTGAAAGAAGAGGACGCTGAAGTGAGAGACCAATTTGTGTCCTCAGTGTCCCGTGGTTAATTAAGAGCAGAGCTGGGTCTAAAGGAATCCAGATAGAGATAAGGTGTGTATGTTTTTGTGGGGCTTTCTTGTCTTTTTACTGTGACCATCATCTTCCTTTGCGTTTACAGCTACAAACTGTGTACAACTGCGGTTAGAAACTGTGCAGCAGTAGAGGCTGGAAGGGGACCCGAGAGGTGCAGTGGGGTTCTGGAATCATCCTATTAATGTGGGTGCTCATTACACGCACATGTCGGTTTGGGTAAATTCACTGAAGTATACACAAAGCGCGTGCCCTTTCCTGCTTATACTTGACTAAAAAAAGGTGGGGCACCTGGGTGTCTCAGTCAGCTAAGGGTCCAACTCTTGATCTTGGCTCAGGTCATGATCTCATGGTCATGAGATCGAGCCCTGTGTTGGGCCACGCTCCGCGTGGAGCCTGCTTAAGATTCTCTCCCCCTGTCCCTCCCCCGATGGAGCTGGCGCTCTCTCTCTTTCCCTCTCTCTCAAAAATAAAAATCAAAAGGTTGAGGAACCTGCCCCACAGGGACAGTGGTCTGAGTAAGGTCTCTGTTGCACACTCCTCTTACTTGGGGAAGAAACTGATGGGCACATCCGAGGCGCCAGTGAAAAGCTGGTCAGCTAAGTGTATTGGACCACGGACCAGTGCGTGTCACAGTGCTGTGGCTCCCGGCCGTCTCCTCTCCTCTTGGCCCTATTTTTCAGGGGTAGGAGGCTCTCTCATGAGTCATTATACACATTACAAAGATTAAAGCGATGCTGGCTTTGTTCCCTGACGCTGTCCAAGAAGAGTCCTGTTAGGAGCTGAATCCTGTTCCCTCCAAAACTGCCATGTTGAAGTCCTAACCCCCTAGTCCCTCAGGATGTGACGGTATTTGAAAACAGAACCTTTAAAAAGGTGTTTAGGGTAACTTGAGGCCAGTAGGATGGGCCCTAATCCGACTGCTGTCCTTACAAGACAAGGAGATCAGGACACAGACGTGCATGGGGGGAGGACCCTGTGAGCACAAGGGAAGAGGAGAGAGGGCTGTGCACCAAGGAGACAAGCCTCACAGGAAGGCAACCCTACCGGCACCTTGACTTTAGACTTCCAGCCTCCAGAACCACGAGACAACGTCTGTTGTCTAAGCCTCTGGGGCTGCAGTGCTCTGTTCCGGCCGCCCTGCGACTCCTTCAGTGTCCAAAGCGACAATGGCTCCAGGGCCGACCGAGCTCGGACGTCTCTAAGAGCAAGGGTTCTGGAGTCAGGAACACTGGGACCTGAGTTCCTGCCCTGTGGCCTGGGGCCAGTCAGTTCTCACTTCCATCACAGGCAAAGTGTGGACAGTAACAACCTCACAGGCTTGTCGTGAAAACCTCATCGGATAACGTGAGGCGGTGCGAAAGGCCACGGGGGGGCCCACAGATGGGGCTCAATAAATATTAGCTGTTAGCATCGTTGATAAAATGAACATCAAAAAACCCTTCCTGACTCGTTATCAGTTTCTTGTTACCATGTGTACCGTGCAAACGAAATGGTGCTACAGAAAAGTCAGTTAATACTGTGATGGATAGATACGCCGCAATGGAGCGACGAAGATTCATCCCGCCGTTCCGACAGGCACGTCCCAAGTCCCTGGGATACCGGGACACGGCGAGGATGGCCCAGGGGACGAGGAGCCCAACATGGTGCGGAGGGGACGGGACGCGCACACGGGAGTCCTGGAACCTGGCAGGATGGGGTGGCAGCCGCGGGAGAAGTGCACGTGCCACAGGAGCTCAGGTGTGGGCAGGGCGCTCGTTCCAGCCTGGGGGTGCTGGGGACACATCTCAGGGATTCTCACCCTCGCCCGCCCTCGGGGCGCAAGCCTGGAGAAAGCGACGGAGCCTCTTCCCGCGGCTGCTCACGTGCGCCACCTGTGTTCACACCGAGTCCCTGCACGGAGCTGGGCCGGTGAGGGGATCCCGGGCGCGCCGTAAGGAGGCGCATTACCACTTTCTAAAACTGAACTGACCAGTGAGCTCGGAGACTTGAACAAAATGACCAGACTCGTCTGGCAGGGCTGCACAGACCATCGCTGGGTTGTCTCTTCTCAGACTGTGTCTGCTATCTTAAATTCGTCCCTTGCTGAAGAAACAAAAAACGAACAAGCATCCTACTTACTTACATAACGGCAACAAAAAAAATGGCAAAGAAAAAAAAGCTGGGTGCGTGTGAGCGCACACACACGCACTGGCACATGCACACGCACCCAGAGAAAACAGGGAGCCCCTGCCACCGGTACCTTTGTGAGACCAGCGGGTTCATGAGGCACAAGGTGGAGGATTCTAGCCAAGGGAAGGCGAAGCTAACTAATGTTCTAAGTTTCTACTGACTTCCTAAAGGCATTATTTCTTGCCTCCTTCCTCAGTTCCTCTCAACACACACTTGTGAGCCTACCATGCACCAAGTCCTGGGACATGGAGACAAGGGCAGAGGCATCCCCTGACCCAGAGTATCCGGGGTCTATAGCAGTGCCCGGAGCTCCTACTGGCACCTTCTAGAGTGGCTACGCCTTGTCAAACAACAGGGATGGTATATGAGCGATGGAGAGTATGGACCATGTTTCCATAATGTCGTAAGCCCAGCCTCCAATCTTCCAAACATGGTAGAAATCTCAACATTTAAATTTAACTAGGATCCCTAAGCTTACAAAAATGATTTTAC
Organism: Felis catus; assembly: GCF_018350175.1. Taxonomy (NCBI): domain Eukaryota; kingdom Metazoa; phylum Chordata; class Mammalia; order Carnivora; family Felidae; genus Felis; species Felis catus. The sequence continues at coordinate 52,479,288 of NC_058382.1, read as the reverse complement.
AACTAGAATCACACAGGAGAGGCCCCAAACTCAGAACACGCTCCCTATTTCTGAAATGTCAATGCATTAACCTCGCCTTACTGCAAGGCTAGGGCAATACCGTGGACGACGCCCAGCCCAGAACTAGGGCTTATTAAACACGTGGTGACCGATTAAACAAAGCATGGCAAAGAACTATGGAAAAGGAAAAGTTAAGAATGCATTTAAAAGACAACTATGCCGGGGCGCCTGGATGGCTCAGTCGGTTAAGTGGCCGACTTCGGCTCAGGTCATGATGTCGCGGTCCGTGAGTTCGAGCCCTGCGTTGGGCTCTGAGCTAACAGCTCAGAGCCTGGAGCCTGTTTCAGATTCTGTGTCTCCCTATCTCTGACCCTCCCCTGTTCATGCTCTGTCTCTCCCTGTCTCAAAAATAAATAAAACGTTAAAAAAAATAAAAAAAAAAAAAATAAAAGACAACTATGCCAATATTTCTGGCCTGTACATAAAATACTTCAAGGCAATGACGGTTGTTGGTACCCCAACTCTGCCTCACTCAGCCTCAGTGTCGAGAAGGGGTGGTCCCACACTAGACTAAGGTGATGGGGAACAGGGGGTCCATTTGCCACACACACTGCGCCCTTTGGCACAAAGACATACATGCTTTCCTGAAGTCAATAGGCTGGCACTGACAAATGTCGGGTCAGGTCCCCAGGGTCACTTCAGGAATGATGCGGAAAGGTGCGCAGCAGGCCCCACAGATCCAAAAATAAGGTGGCTCTGTGACTGCCCGGGGAGCCTGCCACTTCCACACCAGCCGGGTTACAGGGGATGCTTCACGGGCCCCAGCCTGAAAGGCAGCAATCTGGATTCAAAGCAAAAGGTGGGGTGAATATGTGACAAGCGTGATTTTCCTAATAACGAAACAATACCCATATACACAAGCCATCACATTCTACTCTATTCCTGCTGCTTATGCATTAACCCACAACGTGAAAGGCGGAAAGGACCCTGTGAAACCCAAAGGTTCTTTCCATTACCGTTTGGTTTAAAAAAAAAAAAAAAGTCGTCTGAGTGGACTCTCAATTATTCATCTTACTCAGTGTGAATACCCATTCATGTTGATGTAGAGATTTTCATATGTTTAATTACAAGGTGTTTACTGTGTTTAACTACAAGGTTCAACCGCATTTTTTTTTTGTAAACAGCCAGATCATAAATATTTTAGACTTTGTGTGCGTATGGCCTCTGAATTTTCAGCTCTGCCACTGGAGCTGAAAGCATGGACGATATGTCAACAAGTGGGTGTAGCTGTGTACCAATAAAACTTTATTCATGAAAATAAGCCTTAGGCCGGATTTAGCCACGGGCTGTAAGTTTGCTAACCTGTGTCGTACAGAGAATGTGAAGCGTATCGCATTTCTGAAACGTGAACAATTCTGAAACCTATCTGGCCTCAGAGGTTTCAGACAAAGGGCTGGGATCCTGTAGTTCCAATTATGGGAAGTGCTCTCTGCAGGAAAGTGCTGCACAAAGACCTGGGACTCTCCTCCCATCAGTGCTTGGCCAGTCACCCTAAGTACTTTTTTGGTCATCTGCTGTAATACTCAAACGGCAACAATGGCAGTGATTTCCACTTTAATCTGGAATCCAGGTGTGTGGACCTGAATGCAGAACACCTGCTTGGGGTCAAATTCCAGAGGATAACTTGCAAGCAGGTTTTTCAGGGAGAGAAGGACGGTGCACGCCCCTTGCGAAAGGGTAGGAAATTAAGAGGACAACAATTTTCCCAAAGTGAGGTTTCCCAGATGACCCTCACAGACATCCATCTGTTTTCATGTGGAGCCCTTAGAACAGGGGAGCACTCAAACAGCTCCAGGGTCCAGATGACCAAGCGTGACACAGCTTGGGGACATGGTACATACTCCCCAAGGCTGCAGGAAACACGCCGGGGCTTGGACGCCCTGAGGTTTCCAGAAGAGTGATTCCCTCGCTCTAGCCTCTGAGGGTGTGGCAGTACCGGGAGCATACGGAGTGAGGCCTTGGACAAAAACGTAAGTTTGGTCAAGGGTGCTGGGGACCAGCACTGGGGGTGGTCCCGGTGGGGTGGCCTCAAGTGTCTTTGTGGACAGTGGAGAGAGGGAAGGCCTCAGAGAGAGGAGCTGAGGATAGAGCCCATGAGTCTGTGAAGAGCCGTGTCTCCAACAGCCAACTGTCAGGGAACCCGGAAGTAGTCGGGGGGGGGGGGGTTGTGACAAGAACAGAGGCTATAGACTCATGAGAAGGGGCCATAAGGCAGTGAAATGCAGGCTTGGTAGGGATGCCATGACTCACGGAAGAAATGAGACACATTAATATCTGTTAATGTTTGAGTACTTATGCTACCCCGAGGACTGTGCTGAGTGCCTTAGAGTAGGTGGTGGTTCTAATACTCACAACAACCCTGCAAGGTAATGACCACAATCTGCATCTCACAGGTAAAAAAGCTAAAATAATGTTATGTGCCCAGGGCCACCTGTTCTACACCTTTGCTGGGATCACTCTTGGAACACAGTCCTCCCAAACCGATCCCATGTGATCACCAGGTAACAAGCAAGGTCTGGCCCACGAACAGTGGCTGACGCATGTTTTCTGATTTCCATCCGCACCTACCAAGAGCGTAAAGAATTATAAAGCATATGCCGGTGCTTTCCTGGGTTCTTGAGAAGTCTAAGTCTTCAGTAAATGTATGTGGGACCCCCTTGGCCCCACCTGGGTTGCCCTGTATGACTGTTCTCAGTTATGTGCTGCCTTTCTTGTACGAGCCCATCGACGTAGGGCTCAGATGTGTGACTTGCTCTGGCCGATAGGATGATGGAAACAATGCCATGCCCCTTCCAATCTGGAAACTCCAAGAACCATATGTGGTTTGACCATTGTCCTTTCTCTCTCCCATGATAATGGCACGTTTCCAGTGCAGACCCTTCCCTTTAGCTATTTCCTAGGATGACAATGGTACTGGAGTAGA